>NW_027361754.1:40795000-41155000 GCF_039654945.1 Dendrobates tinctorius
ATATATACTACATGCATGCAACAAGCATACTACATATATACTACATACATACTACATATATACTACATGCATGCAACATGCATACTACATATATACTACATGCAACATACATACTACATATATACTACATGCATGCAACATGCATACTACATATATGCTACATACATACTACATATATACTACATGCATGCTACATACATACTGCATGCTACATACATACATGCTACATACATACTACATATATGCTACATACATACTACATATTTACTACATGCATGCTACATACATACTGCATGCTACATACATACTACATGCTACATACATACCACATATATACTACATACATACTACATGCATGCTACATGCTACATACATACCACATACATACTACATACATACTACATACATACTACATGCATGCTACATGCATGCTACATGCTACATACATAACACATATATACTACATGCATGCTACATACATACTACATGCTACATACATACCACATACATACTACATACAAACTACATACACACTACATGCATGCTACATACATACTACATGCTACATGCATACTACATATATACTACATGCATGCTACATACATACTACATGCTACATACATACTACATATATACTACATGCATGCTACATACATACTACATACATACTACATGCATGCTACATACATACTACATGCTACATACATACCACATACATACTACATATATACTACATGCATGCTACATACATACTGCATGCTACATGCATGCTACATACATACTACATACATACTACATACTAAACCAGGGGAAGAGTCTTGAGGAGATCATTTGCATATTCCCAGTGCCTTCTGGGATAAGTGAAGAGTCTCCGCGAGCTCAACGATCACTGGGTTTTGGCCGTTGCAGCTGAAAAGAGGAAATCGGAAAACCAGGGGAAGAGTCTTGAGGAGATCATTTGCATATTCCCAGTGCCTTCTGGGATAAGTGAAGAGTCTCCGCGAGCTCAACGATCACTGGGTTTTGGCCGTTGCAGCTGAAAAGAGGAAATCGGAAAACCAGGGGAAGAGTCTTGAGGAGATCATTTGCATATTCCCAGTGCCTTCTGGGATAAGTGAAGAGTCTCCGCGAGCTCAACGATCACTGGGTTTTGGCCGTTGCAGCTGAAAAGAGGAAATCGGAAAACCAGGGGAAGAGTCTTGAGGAGATCATTTGCATATTCCCAGTGCCTTCTGGGATAAGTGAAGAGTCTCCGCGAGCTCAACGATCACTGGGTTTTGGCCGTTGCAGCTGAAAAGAGGAAATCGGAAAACCAGGGGAAGAGTCTTGAGGAGATCATTTGCATATTCCCAGTGCCTTCTGGGATAAGTGAAGAGTCTCCGCGAGCTCAACGATCACTGGGTTTTGGCCGTTGCAGCTGAAAAGAGGAAATCGGAAAACCAGGGGAAGAGTCTTGAGGAGATCATTTGCATATTCCCAGTGCCTTCTGGGATAAGTGAAGAGTCTCCGCGAGCTCAACGATCACTGGGTTTTGGCCGTTGCAGCTGAAAAGAGGAAATCGGAAAACCAGGGGAAGAGTCTTGAGGAGATCATTTGCATATTCCCAGTGCCTTCTGGGATAAGTGAAGAGTCTCCGCGAGCTCAACGATCACTGGGTTTTGGCCGTTGCAGCTGAAAAGAGGAAATCGGAAAACCAGGGGAAGAGTCTTGAGGAGATCATTTGCATATTCCCAGTGCCTTCTGGGATAAGTGAAGAGTCTCCGCGAGCTCAACGATCACTGGGTTTTGGCCGTTGCAGCTGAAAAGAGGAAATCGGAAAACCAGGGGAAGAGTCTTGAGGAGATCATTTGCATATTCCCAGTGCCTTCTGGGATAAGTGAAGAGTCTCCGCGAGCTCAACGATCACTGGGTTTTGGCCGTTGCAGCTGAAAAGAGGAAATCGGAAAACCAGGGGAAGAGTCTTGAGGAGATCATTTGCATATTCCCAGTGCCTTCTGGGATAAGTGAAGAGTCTCCGCGAGCTCAACGATCACTGGGTTTTGGCCGTTGCAGCTGAAAAGAGGAAATCGGAAAACCAGGGGAAGAGTCTTGAGGAGATCATTTGCATATTCCCAGTGCCTTCTGGGATAAGTGAAGAGTCTCCGCGAGCTCAACGATCACTGGGTTTTGGCCGTTGCAGCTGAAAAGAGGAAATCGGAAAACCAGGGGAAGAGTCTTGAGGAGATCATTTGCATATTCCCAGTGCCTTCTGGGATAAGTGAAGAGTCTCCGCGAGCTCAACGATCACTGGGTTTTGGCCGTTGCAGCTGAAAAGAGGAAATCGGAAAACCAGGGGAAGAGTCTTGAGGAGATCATTTGCATATTCCCAGTGCCTTCTGGGATAAGTGAAGAGTCTCCGCGAGCTCAACGATCACTGGGTTTTGGCCGTTGCAGCTGAAAAGAGGAAATCGGAAAACCAGGGGAAGAGTCTTGAGGAGATCATTTGCATATTCCCAGTGCCTTCTGGGATAAGTGAAGAGTCTCCGCGAGCTCAACGATCACTGGGTTTTGGCCGTTGCAGCTGAAAAGAGGAAATCGGAAAACCAGGGGAAGAGTCTTGAGGAGATCATTTGCATATTCCCAGTGCCTTCTGGGATAAGTGAAGAGTCTCCGCGAGCTCAACGATCACTGGGTTTTGGCCGTTGCAGCTGAAAAGAGGAAATCGGAAAACCAGGGGAAGAGTCTTGAGGAGATCATTTGCATATTCCCAGTGCCTTCTGGGATAAGTGAAGAGTCTCCGCGAGCTCAACGATCACTGGGTTTTGGCCGTTGCAGCTGAAAAGAGGAAATCGGAAAACCAGGGGAAGAGTCTTGAGGAGATCATTTGCATATTCCCAGTGCCTTCTGGGATAAGTGAAGAGTCTCCGCGAGCTCAACGATCACTGGGTTTTGGCCGTTGCAGCTGAAAAGAGGAAATCGGAAAACCAGGGGAAGAGTCTTGAGGAGATCATTTGCATATTCCCAGTGCCTTCTGGGATAAGTGAAGAGTCTCCGCGAGCTCAACGATCACTGGGTTTTGGCCGTTGCAGCTGAAAAGAGGAAATCGGAAAACCAGGGGAAGAGTCTTGAGGAGATCATTTGCATATTCCCAGTGCCTTCTGGGATAAGTGAAGAGTCTCCGCGAGCTCAACGATCACTGGGTTTTGGCCGTTGCAGCTGAAAAGAGGAAATCGGAAAACCAGGGGAAGAGTCTTGAGGAGATCATTTGCATATTCCCAGTGCCTTCTGGGATAAGTGAAGAGTCTCCGCGAGCTCAACGATCACTGGGTTTTGGCCGTTGCAGCTGAAAAGAGGAAATCGGAAAAACCGCGCGCCTATCGGCGCGCGAATTTGGGCTCATCTTTCATCGTTTTTAAGAAATCTCAAGATGGAAGAGGCCAGGAGCCATTTGGTGAGCTGCATTTCTTGCTACATGTTCACAGACTTACCAGTGGAAAAGCCAAACTTCACATGCCACAAATGCAAGCTTGTGTCCCTGTTGGAGGAAAAGTTGCAAAATCTCGAAGAGAGGTTAGCTACGTTGAAGATCATTAAGGAAGGTGAAGAGTTCTTGGACAGAGCAGAATTATCTCTTCATGTTACAGAAAGAGAAGAAATTCGAAGTGCACCTGAAGAAACAGAGGAATGGAGACATGTGACCCAGAGAAGCAGGAGGATCAGGAGGCAGTCAGCGCCCATACTGCTCAGAAACCAGTACCAGGCTCTCACGCAGGAAAACAATGAAGAAATACATCAGGATAAGACTTTACCAACAAGCAGCAACCTTGTACGCCTTCAGAGTCCTCCTGGATGGAGAAAGAAAAATGTTGTGAAGAAGAAACGGAGAGTGGTGGTCATGGGGGATTCCCTGTTGAGAGGAACTGAGGCCGCTATCTGCAGACCGGATATTACTTCAAGAGAAATGTGTTGTCTTCCAGGTGCAAAAATTAAAGATGTGTCTGACAGGATATCAGGACTCTTCAGACCTACAGATGACTACCCATTCCTGCTACTACATGTGGGGACAAATGACACTGCAAGAAACGACCTGGAAACCATCTGCAGAGACTTTGAAGACTTAGGCAAGAAAGTGAAAGAACTGGGAGCGCAGGTGGTCTTCTCTTCCATCCTCCCAGTGGATGGCCATGGAACAAGGAGGTGGAATAAGATTCTGCAGGTGAACAACTGGCTACGTCGATGGTGCCGTCAGCAACAATTTGGATTTCTGGATCATGGAGTGAACTACTTATACGATGGACTACTTGCTAGAGATGGGGTGCACCTTACGAAGACTGGAAAGCATGTATTTGGAAGTCGCCTTGCTACACTTGTAAGGAGAGCTTTAAACTAGAACAACATGGGAAGGGAAGCAAAAGACCAGAAAAAGCCATACACCTGACAAATGCTATTGAGAACTCTGCTATTAGAAGTGGAAAGGAAGAACAAAGACGAAAGAATCTAATTAATAAAAATATTGGAGAAAGAGAAACCAATCACAAACTAAAATGTTTCTATACTAATGCACAAAGCATGGGCAACAAACAAGGAGAATTGGAACTACTAACACAGGAAAAGAAATATGATGTCATTGGAATCACTGAAACTTGGTGGGACAATACACATGATTGGAATACAAGACTAGAAGGATACAACTTATTTGCAAGAAACAGACTTGATAAACGAGGAGGGGGTGTCGCATTGTATGTTAGAAACGCGTATATCTGCACAGAGATTGAAGCTTCAGAGACTGGGAGTTCTGTGGAAACTGTTTGGGTAAGAATACAAGGACAGAACAATGGAAAGGACACCATTGTAGGCATTTACTACAGGCCGCCTGTGCAAGCTGAAGCTATGGATGAACTCTTTATACATCAAATGGCCAAGTTCTCCAAAAAATATGACATAGTTGTCATGGGAGATTTCAACTATCCAGACATTTGTTGGGAATCTCTCTCAGGCAAAACTAACAGGTCAAGGAAATTCTTATCCTCTCTTGCTGACAACTTTATCTTCCAAAAGGTAAGGGAGAAAACAAGGGGAACTGCTACCTTGGATCTAATCCTTATAAACAGGGAGGAAATGGTTGAGGAGGTAAAAGTGGCTGGGACCCTAGGAGGTAGCGACCATGCTATTTTAGAATTTTGGATAACTAGAGGCGGAAGAACTGTGAAGACTCAGACGTCAAGGTTAGATTTCAGAAAGGCAGATTTTAAGGGATTCAGAAAGAGAATTGGAGGAATCCAATGGCTGGATATCCTTAAAGACAAAAATGTCCAGGAAGGATGGGAAATCTTGAAAAATGAAATTCTCAAAGCACAGTTGTTAACAATTCCGAAAAGAGGGAAGAATAGGAAGCAGTTAAGGAAACCAGGATGGATGAACACAGAACTTAAGCACATGCTAAAAAGGAAGAAAAAAATGTTTATAAAATGGAAAGAGGGAGGCATATCTAAAGAAGAATATAATGCTGTCTGCAGAACCTGCAGGGCACAAATCAGATTATCTAAAGCTGAAAATGAATTGAGGCTTGCAAGAGATGTCAAAAGCAATAATAAAGGATTTTGGGGATATGTCAAAAGTAAAAGAAAAGTCAAAGATGCTATAGGATTTTTACAGGATGAAAATGATGAAATGGTAAGACAGGATGTTGAGAAGGCTGAACTTTTAAATTCCTATTTTGCATCTGTTTTCTCTCAGAAAGGAAATGTAACATCAACTGTTATTCACTGTCCTATTAAGGGAATAGAAGAATCCAGGATATCTATAAACAGAAAGATAGTGAGGAAACACTTAGCTAGCCTAAATGAATTCAAGTCTCCAGGTCCAGATGAATTACACCCCAGAGTACTGAAGGAGATAGCAGAAGAAATTTTTGAACCCCTCTCTATAATCTTTGAAAATTCTTGGAGAACAGGAGAAGTGCCAGAAGACTGGAGAAGAGCAAATGTTGTTCCTATCTTCAAAAAGGGGAAGAAGGTGGACCCAGGTAACTATAGGCCGGTGAGTCTGACTTCTATACCAGGAAAGATCTTTGAACAAATTATTAAACAACATGTATGTCAATACCTGGATAAGAATGAAGTGATTAAACAGAGTCAGCATGGGTTTGTAACTAATAAGTCATGTCAGACTAACTTAATTTCCTTCTATGACGGTATCACTGATTGGGTGGATCAAGGAAATGCTGTAGATATAGTATATCTTGACTTCAGCAAAGCATTTGACAAAGTCTCTCATACAATCCTTATTGAAAAAATGATTAAGTATGGAATGGACAAGGCAACTGTTAGGTGGATTCATAACTGGCTTAGTGATCGGACCCAAAGAGTGGTCGTAAATGGCTGCACATCCAGTTGGAAGAATGTCTCAAGTGGGGTACCACAGGGCTCTGTCCTGGGCCCTGTATTGTTCAACATCTTTATCAACGATTTAGATGAAGGAATTGAGGGTAAACTGATTAAATTTGCTGATGACACAAAGCTAGGAGGGATAGCTAATACTAGAGAAGAGAGAGAGAGGATTCAAAAAGACTTAAATAAACTGGAGAAGTGGGCAGCAACAAACAGAATGGTTTTTAACAGGGAGAAATGCAAAGTACTACATCTGGGCAATAAAAATGGAAAAAGCATATATAGAATGGGAGGAATAGGGCTAAGTGACAGCACATGTGAAAAAGACTTGGGTATACTAATAGATCACAGACTGAATATGAGTCAACAGTGTGATGCAGCAGCAAAAAAGGCAAATGCAATTCTAGGATGTATTAACAGAAGCATACAGTCTAGATCACGTGAAGTCATTATTTCCCTCTACTCCTCTTTGGTCAGACCTCATCTGGAATATTGTGTCCAGTTTTGGGCACCACATTTTAAAAAAGACATCAACAAACTGGAGCAAGTTCAGAAAAGAGCGACCAGAATGGTGACCGGTCTGCAAACCCTGTCTTATGAGGAAAGGTTGCAGGATTTGGGAATGTTTAGTTTGCAAAAGAGAAGACTGAGAGGAGACTTAATAGCTGTCTACAAATATCTAAAGGGCTGTCACATTGTAGAAGGATCAACTTTATTCTCATTTGCACAAGGAAAGACTAGAAGCAATGGGATGAAACTGAATGGGAGGAGACACAGATTAGATATTAGAAAAAACTTTTTGACAGTTAGAGTGATCAATGAGTGGAACAGGCTGCCACGAGAAGTGGTGAGTTCTCCTTCAATGGAAGTCTTCAAACAGAGGCTGGACAGACATCTGACTGGGATGATTTAGCGAATCCTGCTTTGAGCAGGGGGTTGGACCAGATGGCCCAGGAGGTCCCTTCCAACTCTACGATTCTATGATTCTATGATTCTACTACATGCTACATATATACCACATATATACTACATGCATACTACATACAATACATTCATACAATACATACATAGACATACAGTACATATAACATAGAGTAACATACTTACCAATACTTGTCACATTGTTCCCCGAAGCCATTGTCTTTTACGGAATAAATATTAACATAACAAACCACAAAAATACTCACCCACGATCCGAAGCAGTCCACGAGTGTGTCCCACGACGATCTTGGGTAGAGAACTGCAGCATCAGCTGATGCTGCCGTTCTCTACGGGCTGCAGGAATCCAACGACGGAAGGTAGGTATCCTTCCGCACTGTATTCCTCCGCCACTAAAAAAAAAAAGTCCCTAGTCTCACTTTATGCCATTGCTGTGTGGGAATTTTTTTTTCTCTACCCAAGATCGTCGTGGGACACACTCGTGGACTGCTTCGGATCGTGGGTGAGTATTTTTGTGGTTTGTTATGTTAATATTTATTCCGTAAAAGACAATGGCTTCGGGGAACAATGTGACAAGTATTGGTAAGTATGTTACTCTATGTTATATGTACTGTATGTCTATGTATGTATTGTATGAATGTATTGTATGTAGTATGTATGTAGTATATATGTGGTATGTATGTAGCATGTAGTATGTATGTAGTATGTATGTAGCATGCATGTAGCATGCAGTATGTATGTAGCATGCATGTAGTATATATGTAGTATGTATGTAGCATGTAGTATGTATGTAGTATGTATGTGGTATGTATGTAGCATGTAGTATGTATGTAGCATGCATGTAGTATGTATGTAGTATATATGTAGTATGTATGTAGCATGTAGTATGTATGTAGCATGCATGTAGTATATATGTAGTATGTATGTAGCATGTAGTATGTATGTAGCATGCATGTAGTATGTATGTAGTATGTATGTGGTATGTATGTAGCATGTAGTATGTATGTAGCATGCATGTAGTATATATGTGTTATGTATGTAGCATGCATGTAGTATGTATGTAGTATGTATGTAGTATGTATGTGGTATGTATGTAGCATGCATGTAGTATGTATGTAGTATATATGTGGTATGTATGTAGTATGTATGTAGTATGTATGTAGCATGCAGTATGTATGTAGCATGTATGTAGTATGTATGTAGTATGTATGTAGTATATATGTAGTATGTATGTAGCATGTAGTATGTATGTAGCATGCATGTAGTATATATGTAGTATGTATGTAGCATGTAGTATGTATGTAGCATGCATGTAGTATATATGTAGTATGTATGTAGCATGTAGTATGTATGTAGCATGCATGTAGTATGTATGTAGTATGTATGTAGTATTTTTTTTTTTTTAACATTTAACACATTAGCCGGATGATGGGACTACTACTGTCCCATCATTGGCTAATGTGTCAATCATTGTCATGGTAGCAGGCATCGCCAGATGGGACTTATAGTCCCATCGGACGATGCTTGCACAGACCCCCGGACATCAGCACAGCCCCCCGGCAGGCCGGTACAGACCCCCACAGGGTGCACAGACCACCGGCAGGCCGGCACAGCCCCCCGGCAGGCCGGTACAGACCCCGGGCAGTCCACACAGCCCCCCGGCAGGCCGGCAGAGACCCCCGGAAGGCCCAAAATGACGGCGCATCATGATGCGCACACACCGCGCATCATGATGACGTCATTTCGGCTGTCAATCAACTTTGAACTTCCGATTCCGATGCCGACTTCCGATATTGAAAAAATATCGGAAGTCGGTATCGGAATTCCGATACAGCAAGTATCGGCCGATACCCGATACTTGCGGTATCGGAATGCTCAACACTAGTGCACATAAATTTTAGTCAAAATAGTAAGCCAATAGCCAACTAGTGATCTGAACATTACCTTGAGACATGGTTGCCGTATACAGGGGGGTGGAGGGACACACAGAGGCCCTGACACACATTTCACCGCACTCGGCTTCGTCAGGAGGCATCCTGATGGATCACAGGTCCAAATCTTAGTTACTGGCTTTCCTGGCTATGTCTAGTAATGGAACCTCCTGCCAGTAGAAAACTAAGCTCAAAATGAGGAGCTACCTCTTATCTCCTAGACTGCTCCCTCCCACAATCTGTGCCCAACCTGTATGCATTCCCTGGTAGCTATGCTTTGTAACTCAATAAAACAGAGTGCTTGGGGTGGCTGGATACTATGGGCTCATGGGGGAAGGAATGCAGAATCCAATAATGTGCTTGGCTAGGTTCAGAGATATTGTATTCTGTTATTGTAGGACATTTTCCAGATTCAATACCTCAGAGCCTTGCTGTGACCTGTGGTGCTTGAGTTAGTCAAAGGAATCCAGTTTGGCTGTAGCTGCACTAAAGCTCACAGTCACACCCTTGTGCTAATTGCTAGTTGCAGAACTTCAAAGAGCTTGTTCCTGGAATTTAATTAAAGAAAAACAGTGATCCTGTGGAATGCCAAGGGTGGGGATTTTTCAGGAATGGAGAGACATCTCCTTCATCCCCCACGCTGTGATTTTACTGTAAGTGGCACATGAATTTCCGGCTTTTCAAAGGATCAAGAGGTATGGTTCTACAGGAATTTTTTTTTGTTTGGGGGCACTCAACTTTATCAGCATGCACAAAGAGACATAAGTTAGCCTCAAATCGCATGAAAAAAACGCACCAAAACTGCAACAAAAACGCAAAGAAAAACGCACCAAAAATGAACCTAAACATGCGCTTTTGCCACAGCTTCTTTCCAGCCAATAAATCAGGTTTTGCTTCAGAAAAATAATGCGGCAAAAATGCATTTTTTGCTGTAATTTTATGCTAATTTTCAGCTGCTTTTTTTACAGTACCAGCAAAACCAATGAGTTTGCAGCATTTTTTTTACAAGCATGTCACTTCTTTCATCTTTTTGCAGCGTTTTTGCAGCGTTTTTCACCCATTGACTTGAATGGTTAGTGAAAAAACGCTGCAAATATGCAGGTTCACTTTTCTTGCAGTGTTCGTGCGGCAGAAAAGTCATGGACAGCAAGATGTGACCTCACAGTCAGCGCCACTACATCTAGATGGCATGCTGCATGATGCGTCCATGCAACCTGTCATCTAGCAGAGCGGACCCAAACTCCATTCACTTGAATGGGGGGCCCGACAATACAGTGTTTGACACGATGTCATATGCATGACAGCACAACAAACACGGCTTCTGATCGGCGGTGAAACCATCCATGCCGGTCAGAGAAACATGGCTCCCATGCTGTCAAAAGTTTACCTCCTGTCACTGGTGTCAGCTGATAGGACAACCGCTGCCATCATCCGCCACCTGCTGTCACTAATAACAGTGATAGCAGGAGCGGAGGATGAGGGTATTCATCAGCCGCTCTTGCGCTGTAAATAAATTAAAAAAAGGCGTTGGATCCCCCCTACTTTTGGTAGCCAGCCAGGCAAAACTCACAGCTGGTGGCTGCAACTCAAAGCTGTCAGCGTTACCAAAGTTGGTTATCAAGAATAGAGAGGTTCCTATGCTGTTTTGTTAATTATTTAAATAAATAATTTTAAAAAAAGGCATGGGGTCCCCCCCATTTTTGACAACCAGCCTTGCTAAAGCTGACAGCTGGGGGCTGGTATTCTCAGGCTGGTAAGGGGCACTTTGCCCGGCTCTTCCCACTTGCTCTGTAATGGTGGCAAGTGGGGTTCATATTTGTGGGGTTGATGTCACCTTTGTATTTTCAGGTGACATCAAGCCCCGAGGATAGTAATGGAGAGGCGTCTATAAAACACATATCCATTACTAATTCTAGAGTTGTATGGCAAATAAAGACACAGCCAGAATAAAGTCCTTTAATTGAGAAAATGACACAGACTCCTTTAATAATCTCAATTAAACCATAATTACGACCTCCACCGAAGTCTCCGTTCTCCTGTAGTAAAACTAAAATGAAAAAAAAACAAAATACCATACCTGTCTGTCGTTCTGTCCCACGCCATAATCCATGTCTGGGGGAGGAATAGTTTTCAAACTGGACGGTGCCAAGATGCGACCTTCCAGGCTGAAAACCACTGGTGACTGAACTGCTGCTAGTGCAGCCTCAGTGACTAGCGGTGACGTCACTTAGGCTGCGCTCCCAGCCTTGCTGAACTGCGGTGACCTCAGTGAGATCCCCGCTAGCACCGTGAGAAAGTCGCACAGTGCAGAGGTGAGTTCACGGCAGGTGAAAGTCACCGCAGTGGAATTGTCACAGTGAACTTGCCTCTGCACCGTGCGACTTTGTCACTGTGCTAGCGGGGATGTCAATGACATGGACCTCAGATCGCACAGTCAGAGGCGGCACTGCTGGAACCAGGAACACTGTCTGCTTCTCATTTAATAGGGCATCTGCTTCAGTACGGGCCCCCCCCCGTCCTCTCCGAGCCCAGTTGTTACTCCCTCTGTAATGCCTGGTATATCATCACATACTAGGATTTAGGCAAATGAGGGAATCCACATGAAATACACCATCCTTCACAAATGCTCCATTTTTACATTATCAAGTTTTTTTTCCCTTATTTTAAATGCATTTTAAAATGACAAAAGCAAAAAATTGTTTATAGTTTAAGCAAATTTTCGCTCAGTCATTTTTAATCAGTGAATCCATTTACCGAACGCTATAATATTAGATGTGGAAGAATCGTTCCTTTGTCATCGTAACCTGGAATGCAAATCTAATTATTAAACTACAAAGGGCATCTCTGAGTCTGATATTTCAGCTCTTCTTAAAGATGCAGTAAAGAAACAAGCTTTTGAGCATGCATATTATTGTTCAAAGTCACTGACAGTTAGATAAAATGTAGATTAAAAGAGAAAATAAAAGCTTTGAATGATATTGGCAATGGAATTAATTACTATTTCATTTGCTGAGAACTTTTTCATGTCAGATTTGTTGTTATGTATCAATTATTATTACCGTGTATACTCATGTATAAGCCGAGTTTGCAGCACATTTTTTTGTGCTGAAAACGACCCCCTCGGCTTATACATAAGTCATTGTTCAAGGAAACCCACGAGGGAGGGGGAGCGGTGGGTCACAGAGGCAGGAGAAGGCAACCGTGGCTAAATCCTGTGCCGCTGCTTTAATAGCGCACAGTACCAGCCACAGCCACCGGCTTCCAGCGCACAGACATCATATTCACCTACCTGCGTGCCCTCAGAGCTAGCACTGCATCTCTTTCTGGCCACCGGTGCCTGCAGCTCTTCCTGCCGAGTGGTCATGTGGCCCCGCTCATTAAGGTAATGAATATGCACTGCCCTCCACTCCCATAGGCATGGAGTGCATATTCACTACCTCAATGAGTGGGGTTACGTGACCGCTCGGCAGGAAGAGCTGCAGGCACCGGCGACCAGAGCGAGATGCAGTGCCAACCCCCAGAGCATGCAGATAGGTGAGTAGGATGTTTGTTTTTCCAATAGGAAACATGCAAACAGTGATAGGGGATAAGGAGCCATGCATACACGGACAGGACAGGGGAGCCATGCATACAGGGATGGGACAAGAGTGCCACAAAAACAGGGAGAGGATGGGGGAGACATGCATACCAGGACAGGACAGGAGAGCCATGCATGCTAGTACAGGATGGGGGAGCCATGCATACCAGGACAGGACGGGGGAGGCATGCATACAATGACAGGGACGGGGGAGCCATGCATACAGGGAAAAGATGGGGAGGCATGCATACAATGACAGGGACGGGGGAGCCATGCATACAGGGACAGGATGGGGAGGCATGCATACAATGACAGGGATGAGAGAGGCATGCATACAATGAAAGGGATGGGGAGGCATGCATACAATGACAGGACCAGGGGAGCCATGCATACCAGGACAGGGATGAGGTGACAATGCATACCCAGCTTATAATTGAGACAATAAGCTTACACAGTTTTCTGTGGCAAAAGTAGGTGCCTCGGCTTTTACTCGGGTCGGCTTATACTCGAGTATATACGGTATATTTCTTATTTTCTTATTCTATTGCATTAATCAAAATTATATCTGGTTTTACAGGTATCACACGTGGACTGTCCCAAAATAACTCTTACTTTAGGTAACTTTTCAGAATAAGCTGTTGAATTTGTACAAGAGGAATAACACAATTTCAGGCAATTAAATGACTAATACCCTGTGTTTTTTCACCCATCCTCCTTTCTACGGGAACTGATATTAATTTTAAGTTATCTCTCAGCTAGAGGGTAGAAATTAGCTGCTAATATGTATCTGATATATAGTACACACAGACATGAGGGATTCCTGCTCTTCTTTAATCCAGCTCGGGGTGAGATAAAGCACTTACTACAAAGCTACAGCACTATCTTTCTGTCTCTCTTCTCACTATCTCTGCTTTTCTCCTTAACTCTCCCCTGCATAGAGGACATTATACATCAGCTTTTAAATATGCATCTGTAATCTGATCCTTCAGTAAGCTGGTATTGAATTTGTTCTATGATGATGATTTTTTTTGAAGGTCAGTGAAAAATCTAGGAGGTTGGGGGAGAAAAAGATGCTGAGTTAGAAGTGTAAAGTTTCTTATTTTTGCTTGTACTGTTCAGTAAGAACTTACCATTTGGGGCCCCAGGCAGGCAGTCAGTCATTATGGAACATGAAAAATTCTAGTCCACTGAGATAAATAAGAAACAGCACCTGTTTTAATACCCTTTGTAAAAAGATAATATAAAAGATAATTATAAGAAAACCCTCAAATTATCTTAATATTGAGAAGGGGGAGATTCTTTTCTGTAAAGCAGTGAAATGCCACAGCTTTATGCCATAACATGTTGGAATTGTCGATTCACTAAAAAAGTTCAGTGAGGACCTGGATGCCAAATTATGTGATGGGACATTGATCCAGGGAACTAGTCTTATTACTATTAGAGATTTCCACATTGACTTGATGCAAACTGAATTCTCATAAAAATGTTAGTAATTCACTGAACAAGCCAAACTCAAACAATTTTCAATTCATTTTGTGCGAACTACTCAAAATCGTTGCTACATCACCCAAGGGATCACATGACACAGATCAAGCTTCTCAATAATGATTTTTAGCTATCACATGGTCTAGTACAACTAATCAAGAGAAACTATCATAACCTGTATAAAAGCAGAAGCAGGAAATACAGCAGCCATTTTGTGGTGAATCTGGATAGTGATATGACTTCAGAGCTCTCAGCTTAACCATAGAGATAGTGATTGAAAGCCGTCACACACTAAATGCACAGTACAGATTTACAAGATAGTGTGTGACAGCACAAAAGAGTAGCATAGAATATGAGGAAAAGAGAAAAGAGTATTAAGTAGAGTTGAGCGATACCAGCCGATACTTGAAAATATCGGATCGGAATGGATCGGCCGATCTTAAAAAAAAGTATCGGTATCGCCGATTCCGATACCGGCAACCAATGCAAGTCAATGGGGCCAAAATATCGGAATTAAAAAAAACCCTTTCTTTCCTTGTAGGTTAATTCTACATGAAGAAAAACAACTGAGAATAATGTAGAATGTATTGTGGGAGGTGGAGGAGACATTAAAGCCATAGAGGTTTAGCCCAATCAAATGGAATAGCAGGAATTAAACTTTTTTTTTAAAGACGTTAGGAGTTACAAAATATTAACTATGTTAGCCTCATTTATATTTTGCCAGACATGTATGTCTTCTTCTTCTTTCTTCTTTCTTCTTCCTTATTATTCTTCTTCCTTTTTTTACCTTCTTCTTCTTCTTCTTATTCCTTTCTTTACATTCTTCTTCTTATTCCTTTTTTTACATTCTTCTTCCTTTTTTTAAATTCTTCTACTTCATTTTTTTACATTCTTCTTCTTCTTCCTTTTCTTACATTTGTCATATTCTTCTTATTCAACAATTATTATTCTACATATTCAACTTCTTCAATCTTCATCTTCTTCCTATTCTTCTTCATCATATTCTTATTTGTGTCAGGCATTCCTGTAGTTGTTATCTAGAAAAGTTAGAAGTTTACACCTTCCGTTCTGCCTGTCACAAAAGATTTACAACAGGATTTGTCCGCGTTCAGTTTGGCCTGCAGCAGCAGGCCTTTTCCAGGGGCACCACGAGGAGGAACGGACTCACCCCCATACACTGCTTAGTCTTCTTCTGCTTATAAATAAGATAATATCATTTGCTCAGAGTATTAGTCTTATGCTTAATGTTCTTCTGCTTTGTTTTTTTATGCTTCTTTGTCTTCTCTCTCTTGTTGTTCTGCATCTTGGTGGTTGTCTTCCTGTTCTTTGTCCTCTTGAACCAGCTGACGGTACTGGCACCCAGAGGGGCAGCAGAAGGAACAAGAGCCAATGGCACTACCGAGGACCAGCTGACGGTGATGGAACCAGGTTACTAAGCAGGAGGTACCTGTGCTACAAAGCACTACCAAGGACCAGCAGACGTTGCCGGAACTCGGATACCGAGATGGAGGCACCTAGGCCAAAGGCTCTGCCGAGAACCAGCTGACGGTGCTGGAACCCGGATGGGTAGCATAAGCTGCAAGAGCAAATGGAAATAGCAAGGACCAGCTGACAGTGCTGGCACCCGGAGGGGCAGCAGAAGGAATAAGAGCCAATGGCACAACCGAGGACCAGCTGACGGTGCTGGAACCCGGTTACTAAGCAGGAGGTACCTGTGCTACAAAGCACTACCAAGGACCAGCAGACGTTGCCGGAACTCGGATACCGAGATGGAGGCACCTAGGCCAAAGGCTCTGCCGAGAACCAGCTGACGGTGCTGGAACCCGGATGAGTAGCATAAGCTGCAAGAACAAATGGAAATAGCGAGGACCAGCTGACAGTGCTGGCACCCGGAGGGGCAGCAGAAGGAATAAGAGCCAATGGCACAACCGAGGACCAGCTGACGGTGCTGGAACCCAGTTACTAAGCAGGAGGTACCTGTGCTACAAAGCACTACCAAGGACCAGCAGACGTTGCCGGAACTCGGATACCGAGATGGAGGCACCTAGGCCAAAGGCTCTGCCGAGAACCAGCTGACGGTGCTGGAACCCGGAGGGGCAGCTGAAGTTACCCCTGAAAAGCAAAGTTGGCATGCCGCAAGCTGGCCGCAGTTACCGAATCACACAGTCCTACAGGGGGTGCTTGTCCTACTGGCACTACGGAACAAGCCTTTCTTACCAGAACCCGCAGTCCACATAGGAAGCACCTAAACTGCTGGCACCCTAGCCTCTGCTAACCCAACCGCAACACGACATGGCAACTTGGGGAGGCAAACTGACATTGACACTTCCCGGAAACAGCAGGCAGGGCTGGAACCAAGCTGGGCAGGAGGGAGTACCCGTGCCAAAGTCAGTTATGAGCAGCAACTGGCGATGTTGGAGCCCAGGGACAAGCACTTAGCAGGCTGAGGCCTGATGTGCTGTCAATTGGGAGGCAGCAGGACAGATTGCCATCAAAACAGCAGGGGAACAGCTGACGTTACTGAACCACACAAACACAGGAGCTAGTGTTTTACTCTGTGAAGACGGCACTTCCGAGCAACAACTGGCTGTGTTGAAGCCCAGGGACAAGCACGGAGCAGGCTGAGGCTGCACTGAAGAAATTTTAAGATCGGTTGTAGACTTCTACTAATTTTAACCGTGCTCCACTTAGGCCTGCGGCTTCACTGATTTTCGTATTTCCCCTGTCCTCCAACCCCGCCAGTTACAGCTCCGAAGTGGCGTCTGCACAATCCACACTTGTTCCTGTGTTCCAGGTGTTCAGTCCGGTCAGTTAATCCCCTGATGTGTGTCCGGCAATGTCGCCTGCTCTGTCCACATTCCCATAACTAGGCGACATTGCCGGACACACATCAGGGGATTAACTGACCGGACTGAACACCTGGAACACAGGAACAAGTGTGGATTGTGCAGACGCCACTTCGGAGCTGTAACTGGCAGGGTTGGAGGACAGGGGAAATACGAGAGACAGTGGAGCCACAGGCCTAATTGGAGCATGGTTAAAAATCAGTAGTAGTAGGACTGTGTAGGCAGCAGGAGACTTTGCCATTCACACAGCAGGGGATCAGCTAGCGTTACTGAACCCCACTGAGACACGGGAGCAAGTGTCTCTTTCCGTGTGGACGGCACTTCCGAGCTACAACTGGCTGTGTTGAAGCCCAGGAAATAGGAGGGTGTAGGCAGAGGCCTACTGTCTTTGGAATGCAGAGACAGCAGGAGAGACTGCCATCCACACAGCAGGGGATCAGCTAGCGTTACTGAACCCCACTGAGACACGGGAGCAAGTGTCTCTTTCCGTGTGGACGGCACTTCCGAGCTACAACTGGCTGTGTTGAAGCCCAGGAAATAGGAGGGTGTAGGCTGAGGCCTACTGTCTTTGGAATGCTGAGACAGCAGGAGAGACTGCCATCCACACAGCAGGGGAACAGCTAGCGTTACTGAACCCCACTGAGACACGGGAGCAAGTGTCTCTTTCCGTGTGGACGGCACTTCCGAGCTACAACTGGCTGTGTTAAAGCCCAGGAAATAGGAGGGTGTAGGCAGAGGCCTACTGTCTTTGGAATGCAGAGACAGCAGGAGAGACTGCCATCCACACAGCAGGGGATCAGCTAGCGTTACTGAACCCCACTGAGACACGGGAGCAAGTGTCTCTTTCCGTGTGGACGGCACTTCCGAGCTACAACTGGCTGTGTTGAAGCCCAGGAAATAGGAGGTTGTAGGCAGAGGCCTACTGTCTTGGGAATGCAGAGACAGCAGGAGAGACTGCCATCCACACAGCAGGGGATCAGCTAGCGTTACTGAACCCCACTGAGACACGGGAGCAAGTGTCTCTATCCGTGTGGACGGCACTTCCGAGCTACAACTGGCTGTGTTGAAGCCCAGGAAATAGGAGGGTGTAGGCAGAGGCCTACTGTCTTTGGAATGCAGAGACAGCAGGAGAGACTGCCATCCACACAGCAGGGGATCAGCTAGCGTTACTGAACCCCACTGAGACACGGGAGCAAGTGTCTCTTTCCGTGTGGACGGCACTTCCGAGCTACAACTGGCTGTGTTGAAGCCCAGGAAATAGGAGGGTGTAGGCTGAGGCCTACTGTCTTTGGAATGCTGAGACAGCAGGAGAGACTGCCATCCACACAGCAGGGGAACAGCTAGCGTTACTGAACCCCACTGAGACACGGGAGCAAGTGTCTCTTTCCGTGTGGACGGCACTTCCGAGCTACAACTGGCTGTGTTAAAGCCCAGGAAATAGGAGGGTGTAGGCAGAGGCCTACTGTCTTTGGAATGCAGAGACAGCAGGAGAGACTGCCATCCACACAGCAGGGGATCAGCTAGCGTTACTGAACCCCACTGAGACACGGGAGCAAGTGTCTCTTTCCGTGTGGACGGCACTTCCGAGCTACAACTGGCTGTGTTGAAGCCCAGGAAATAGGAGGGTGTAGGCAGAGGCCTACTGTCTTGGGAATGCAGAGACAGCAGGAGAGACTGCCATCCACACAGCAGGGGATCAGCTAGCGTTACTGAACCCCACTGAGACACGGGAGCAAGTGTCTCTTTCCGTGTGGACGGCACTTCCGAGCTACAACTGGCTGTGTTGAAGCCCAGGAAATAGGAGGGTGTAGGCAGAGGCCTACTGTCTTTGGAATGCAGAGACAGCAGGAGAGACTGCCATCCACACAGCAGGGGATCAGCTAGCGTTACTGAACCCCACTGAGACACGGGAGCAAGTGTCTCTTTCCGTGTGGACGGCACTTCCGAGCTACAACTGGCTGTGTTGAAGCCCAGGAAATAGGAGGGTGTAGGCTGAGGCCTACTGTCTTTGGAATGCGGAGACAGCAGGAGAGACTGCCATCCACACAGCAGGGGAACAGCTGACGTTACTGAACCCCACTGAGACACGGGAGCAAGTTTCCCTTTCCGTGTGGACGGCACTTCCGAGCTACAACTGGCTGTGTTGAAGCCCAGGAAATAGGAGGGTGTAGGCAGAGGCCTACTGTCTTTGGAATGCGGAGACAGCAGGAGAGACTGCCATCCACACAGCAGGGGAACAGCTGACGTTACTGAACCCCACTGAGACACGGGAGCAAGTGTCTCTTTCCGTGTGGACGGCACTTCCGAGCTACAACTGGCTGTGTTGAAGCCCAGGAAATAGGAGGGTGTAGGCAGAGGCCTACTGTCTTTGGAATGCGGAGACAGCAGGAGAGACTGCCATCCACACAGCAGGGGAACAGCTAGCGTTACTGAACCCCACTGAGACACGGGAGCAAGTGTCTCTTTCCGGGTGGACGGCACTTCCGAGCTACAACTGGCTGTGTTGAAGCCCAGGAAATAGGAGGGTGTAGGCAGAGGCCTACTGTCTTTGGAATGCAGAGACAGCAGGAGAGACTGCCATCCACACAGCAGGGGATCAGCTAGCGCTACTGAACCCCACTGAGACACGGGAGCAAGTGTCTCTTTCCGTGTGGACGGCACTTCCGAGCTACAACTGGCTGTGTTGAAGCCCAGGAAATAGGAGGGTGTAGGCTGAGGCCTACTGTCTTTGGAATGCTGAGACAGCAGGAGAGACTGCCATCCACACAGCAGGGGAACAGCTAGCGTTACTGAACCCCACTGAGACACGGGAGCAAGTGTCTCTTTCCGTGTGGACGGCACTTCCGAGCTACAACTGGCTGTGTTAAAGCCCAGGAAATAGGAGGGTGTAGGCAGAGGCCTACTGTCTTTGGAATGCAGAGACAGCAGGAGAGACTGCCATCCACACAGCAGGGGATCAGCTAGTGTTACTGAACCCCACTGAGACACGGGAGTAAGTGTTTCTTTCTGTGTGGACGGCACTTCCGAGCTACAACTGGCTGTGTTGAAGCCCAGGAAATAGGAGGGTGTAGGCAGAGGCCTACTGTCTTTGGAATGCAGAGACAGCAGGAGAGACTGCCATCCACACAGCAGGGGAACAGCTGACGTTACTGAACCCCACTGAGACACGGCAGCAAGTGTCTCTTTCCGTGTGGACGGCACTTCCGAGCTACAACTGGCTGTGTTGAAGCCCAGGGACAAGCACGGAGCAGGCTGAGGCTGCATTGAAGAAATTTTAAGATCGGTTGTAGACTTCTACTAATTTTAACCGTGCTCCACTTAGGCCTGTGGCTTCACTGATTTTCGTATTTCCCCTGTCCTCCAACCCCGCCAGTTACAGCTCCGAAGTGGCGTCTGCACAATCCACACTTGTTCCTGTGTTCCAGGTGTTCAGTCCGGTCAGTTAATCCCCTGATGTGTGTCCGGCAATGCCGCCTGCTCTGTCCACATTCCCATAACTAGTTGGGAATGTGGACAGAGCAGGCGACATTGCCGGACACACATCAGGGGATTAACTGACCGGACTGAACACCTGGAACACAGGAACAAGTGTGGATTGTGCAGACGCCACTTCGGAGCTGTAACTGACAGGGTTGGAGGACAGGGGAAATACGAAAATCAGTGAAGCCACAGGCCTAAGTGGAGCACGGTTAAAAATCAGTAGTAGTAGGACTGTGTAGGCAGCAGGAGACTTGCCATCTCCACAGCAGGGGAACAGCTGGCAGTGCTGAAACCCACTAACACTTGAACGAATGTGTTTGGCTCTGTGGAGACGACACTTCTGAACACCAACTGACGCTGTTGGAGCCCAGGATTAGGCGAGGAGCAGGCTGGGGCCTGTTGCTTTTGGCAGGTGAAGGCAGCAGGAGACTTGCCATCTCCACAGCAGGGGAACAGCTGGCAGTGCTGAACCCCACTAACACTTGAACGAATGTGTTTGGCTCTGTGGAGACGACACTTCTGAACACCAACTGACGCTGTCGGAGCCCAGGATCAGGCGTGGAGCAGGCTGGGGCCTACTGGATTTTGGCAGGTGTAGGCAGCAGGAGACTTGCCATCTCCACAGCAGGGGAACAGCTGGCAGTGCTGAAACCCACTAACACTTGAACGAATGTGTTTGGCTCTGTGGAGACGACACTTCTGAACACCAACTGACGCTGTTGGAGCCCAGGATTAGGCGAGGAGCAGGCTGGGGCCTGTTGCTTTTGGCAGGTGAAGGCAGCAGGAGACTTGCCATCTCCACAGCATGGGAACAGCTGGCAGTGCTGAACCCCACTAACACTTGAATGAATGTGTTTGGCTCTGTGGAGACGACACTTCTGAACACCAACTGACGCTGTTGGAGCCCAGGATTAGGCGAGGAGCAGGCTGGGGCCTGTTGCTTTTGGGAGGTGAAGGCAGCAGGAGACTTGCCATCTCCACAGCAGGGGAACAGCTGGCAGTGCTGAAAACCACTAACACTTGAACGAATGTGTTTGGCTCTGTGGAGACGACACTTCTGAACACCAACTGACGCTGTTGGAGCCCAGGATTACGCATGCAGCATGCAGAGGCCAATGGGCAGCGGTTTTTATGGAGGTTGTTGACTACTACTGATTCTAACCATGCTCCACTTAGGCCTCTGGCTCCACTGTCTCTACTATTTACCCTGGCCTCCAACCCCACCAGCTACATCTCTGAAGTGGTGTCAGCACAATCTACACTTGTTCCTGTGTTACTGGTGCTCAGTCCCGTCAGTTGATCCCCTGATGTTTGTCCGGCAAGTTCGCCAGCTCTGTCCTCATTCCCACTACTGGTTATGGGAATGTGGACAGAGCAGGAGACCTTGCCGGACACACATCAGGGGATAAACTGATGGGACTGAGCCACAGGAACACAGGAACAAGTGTAGATTGTGCTGACGCCACTTCAGAGATGTAGATGGCGGGGTTGGAGGCCAGGGGAAATAGTAGAGACAGTGGAGCCAGAGACCTAAGTTGGGCACGGTTAAAAATCAGTAGTGGTTTGAATGTTGATGGAGCTGGTGACTTTGCCATCCACACAGCAGGGGATCAGCTGGCGTTACTGAACCCCACTAACACAGGAGCTAGTGTGTTTCTCTGTGCAGACGACACATCTGAGCGACAACTGGCTGTGTTGAAGCACAGGGATTATAGTTCAGGTGGTAGAAAAATGAACACACCAGCAGACCTGGATACAGTTGCCAACCACTAATTTAGTCTGTAAGAGGAATGGCAAAGTCTTTGGAGATCCAGGCCTTTTCATTTTCAGAAAAGTCAGCCGGTCAACATTATCGGAAGATAGTCGCGTGCGACGGTCTGTTAGTACACCACCTGCGGCACTAAAGACGCTTTCCGATAATACACTGGCAGCAGGGCAAGCCAGCACCTCCAATGCATACTGGCTAAGCTCTGGCCATGTATCCAGCTTAGAGACCCAAAACTTGAAGGGGGAAGAGCCATCTGGGAGTACAGCGACAGGGCAAGACATGTAGTCTGACACCATCTGACGGAAGCGTTGCCTCCTGCTGACTCGAGGCGTCGCTGATGGTGTAGACAATTGTGGTGGACACACAAAACTTTGCCACATTTGGGCCATAGTGGTCTTGCCTTGTGCTGCGGCGCTGCCTCTGCTCCCTCTTTGTGCAGAGTTTCCTCCACTGCCTCGACGCACAGAGCTGCTTTGTAAAGCACTAGCAACAATGCTGTCGGGTGGAATGGAAAACATTATGGACTGCACCAGTGACTCTTCGTACTCCCGCAGTTTACGCTCCCGGTTCAACGTTGGTATGAGCCTTTGTACGCTGTCCCGGTAGCGAGGATCTAGGAGGGTGTACACCCAATAATCAGCCGAGACGAGAATGTGGGCGATGCGGTGGTCATTTCTCAGGCACTGCAGCATGAAATCAACCATGTGCTGCAGACTCCCAACTGCCAAAGAACCGCTGTCCCCTGTTTGAGGCGTGACCTCGGCCTGCTCTGCATCACCCCACCCTCGCTGTACATACTGAGTAGAGGTTTTTGTACCTCCCTCCTCTGGAGAGATGTCTTCCTCCTCCATCGACTCCTCCTCATCCTCCTCACAAAGTGTCCCCTGCATAGGCCTTTGTGAGGAAACACGTAGCGCAGACTGTCCAGAAGCAGATGGCATTTGGGACTCCTCATCCTCCACCTCTTCCGAAACCTCATCCCTTAGTGCTTGCAGTGTTTGTTGAAGCAGGCAGATAAGGGGGACAGTCATGCTGACTAGTGCATCATCTGCACTCGCCATCCGCGTGGATTCATCGAAGGCACGCAAAATGAGGCAGATGTCCTTCATAGAGGCCCACTCAATGGTGCTGAAGTGTGAACGGCGCACAGTGCGACTTGTTTGCGCCTGATGCAGCTGGAACTCCATGACTGCTGCCTGCTGCTCACACAACCGCTCCAACATATGTAACGTTGAATTCCACCTGGTGGGTAGGTCATATATGATGCGATGTTCCGGAAGGCCAAATCGTCGCTGCAGAGCAGCGAGGCGCGATCTTGCCGTGCTGGAACGCCGCAAGTGAGCGCACTCTATGCGGACCTTGTGCAACAGTGCATCAAGATCCGGATAGTCCCTCAGAAAGCTCTGCACGACCAAGTTAAGCACATGTGCCAGACATGGGAATTGTGTGAGGTTGCCTAGGCCAAGAGCTGCCACCAGATTTCGGCCATTGTCACACACTACCAAGCCCGGCTGGAGATTCGCTGGCCCAAACCACACATTGCTCTCCTGCTTGATAGCATTTCAGAGCTCCTGCGCTGTGTGGCTTCGATTCCCCAAAGAAATTAATTTGAGTATAGCCTGTTGACGTTTGGCCACGGCTGTGCTCATATCGGTCGTAACAGGCTCCTGCTCTGCTGTTTCTGAGGAACTTGAGTAGGAGGAGGAGTCTATGTGTACAGACTGGAGTCCTGCAATCCGTGGCGTTGGAAGAACACGTACAGCGCCACTCTCCAGATCTGTACCCGGCTCCACAACATTGACCCAGTGGGCAGTGAGGGAAAGGTATCGTCCCTGTCCATGGCTACTGGTCCACGCATCGGTGGTCAGGTGGACCTTGCTACTAACGGCGTTTAGTAGCGCATGTTTTATTTTGCCCTCAACATGTTTCTGCAGGGCAGGGATGGCTCGACTGCTGAAATAAAAGCGGCTGGGCACGTTGTATTGGGGGACTGCCAATGCCATTAAGTCCCGGAAGGTGTCAGTGTCCACCAGCCTGAATGACAGCATTTCAACTGCCAGAAGTTTGGCAATGCCAGCATTCAGAGACTGTGCTCGGGGATGGTTTGCCGAGTAAGGGCGCCTTTTATCCCATGCCTGTGCTACCGATGGCTGTGATGGATGGGAACGTGCTGCTATGGGTGGAATCTGACAGGGTCTCTGGACAACAGTGGCAGAGGTTCTTCCTTGGCGATCCTGTGAGGAAGCCGAACCAGCAGTGTGTGAGCTGGAGGAAGAGGCCCCAACACGAACTGAAGAGGTGGTAGGTGGTGCTGTACGTTGGCCTACGTCTTCAGGGTGTCTCTGCAACTCCAACTCGTGCTTGGTGCGCACATGTTTCCACATATTTGTGGTATTGAGGTTGGTGACATTTCTCCCTCTTTTGACTTTCTGATGACACAGCTTGCATTTGACAAAGCAAATGTCATCTGCAACTGTGTCAAAAAAGGACCACGCACTGCAAGTCTTGGGAGCGCCCGTTTTGCCTTTGGAATGAGGAATGCTCCTAACGGGTGCCGAAGTGGAGGGTACAGGCAACCAAGTCTTCCCCCTCCCTCTGCCTCCTGTTTTGGCCGGTAGGGGAATCTCTTCCTCCGAGCTGCTCCCACCACCTTCCTGTTCCTCACGCCATGATGGGTCAAGGACCTCATCATCTTCCCTCCCCTCTTCAAACAGCTGCTTCTCCGGGGTTGTCTCGCCAGCACCGTATGCACCAGAAAGTGGCAACTGAGTCTCGTCATCATCTGATGCGTACTGAGGTGTGCTGACCATAGGCACTGGCCCACTCGCCTCTTCAGATTCAGAGGGACAAAGAAGTTGCGCATCACTGCATACTCCCTCTTCTTCACATTCAGGAATGCTGCTTGGCTGGCCCCCTCTTTCCAAGCCAACAGATTCCGAGAACAGAAGTAGAGACTGTGATGGCTCCTGTCCATGTCTCTCTGACTGCCTGGGCACTTTGGCAGGTGGTGAAGAGACAGATGGTTGCTCTTCGGTGCTCTGGTCCTGAGAGGATGCGGAAGTAATTGAAGTCGATGCGTTAGCTGCCATCCATCCGACAATGGCTTCAATTTGTTCCTCCTGCAGCAGTGGGGTACGTTGAGGTCCTACAAAGCTGCGCATAAAGGACTGTTGCCTGCTAAAACTGGGGGATGCTGATCCACTGGTGCCCGCAGCAGGCCCAGAATCCCCACGTCCTCTACCTGCAGAATCCCCACGTCCTCTCCCTGCAGAATCCCCACGTCCTCTCCCTGCTGAAACTCCACGCCCACGCCCACGCGCCTTACTCCCTGCCTTCTTCATCTTGCCAGACTGCTTAAGATAGGCAGAAAAGTACAAAGGGGGGCC
The DNA here is from genome assembly GCF_039654945.1 of Dendrobates tinctorius. Classification (NCBI taxonomy): domain Eukaryota; kingdom Metazoa; phylum Chordata; class Amphibia; order Anura; family Dendrobatidae; genus Dendrobates; species Dendrobates tinctorius. The sequence goes on from NW_027361754.1 coordinate 40,820,781, forward strand.
TTAGTGTGCTTATTCCTGAACAGCTGGTTACAGGTACAAGAAACACTAATTTTATGAAGTGTGTGTGTGGACTACACTTTAATAGGAGCTGATGTGGCCTACACAAGTTCCAAATGTAGTGTTTGGTGAACTTTTTTTGTGGTTTCTTTGTTGGAAACAAACTCAAAGTATGTGAACATAGAATTGATACTGATAGTATCATCAACTTTTTGGAGCTATTGCAATGCAGGCAGGTAACCTACAATGCAAAAGATGAGGCTCCAAAAAAATTGGGTAATACTAATCTGGCTGCGCCGGCAGGGCACAAGCCAGAAAAAAAGGCTCCTCTATCTACTCCTATATAGTGTTTGCAACCAACCAATGTTGATGGATACGGATGGATGCACACTAATAGGAGAAGAAAAAATGAGCAGCACTCAAAGACAAATGTGTGAGGCAGTGACGCACGTTGAGCATCCTACAACCAGACGTAGCTGCAGGACACTCTACTCAGTGTGAGCTGCACTCACACACAGTCAGAGACTTCTCAGACAGCCATGAACAGTGCAGCTAAGTGGGCACTGGCACTGACAGGCTGCAGAAAGGCTCCGCTGTGTACTCCTATATAGTGTTTGCAACCACCGTAGATGGAGACGGATGGATGCACACTAATAGAAGAAAAAATGAGCTGCACTCAAATACAAATATGTGTGAGGCACTGACGCACGCTGAGCGTCCTACAACCAGACGTAGCTGCAGGACACACTACTCAGCGTGAGCTGCACTCACACACAGTCAGAGACCTCTCAGACAGCCGTGAACAGTGCAGCAAAGTGGACACTAGCACTGAAAGGCTGCAGAAAGGCTCCATTGTCTACTACTAGTGTTTGCAACCAACGTATATGGATACGGATGGAAGCACACTAGATTGAAATTATGTAAAAAATGCAGCTCAAAAATTAAAAGATGTATGAGGCAGCAGTGATCACACTGGGTGGCCTACAGCCTGACGTGGCTGCAGGACCCACTCCACAGCGTGAGCTGCACTCACACAGCCCTTGCAGACAGCTGTGAACACTGCTGCTAGGGCAAAGAAGGCTACAGTGGTGGTTTATGTAGCCTGGGTAAAGCACTAGAAGTTTGGTGGAATCGCTATTTCTAACTGTCCCTCACAGTGTTCTACAGCAGCCTGTCCCTAACTGAATTCACAGCAGAGTGAACCAGAAATGGCGGCTGCGGTGGCTTTTATAGTGCATCATGACATCATTTCGGCAGCCAATCACAGCCATGCCAATAGTTAACATGCCTACATGCCTAACAGGATGTGCCCACACTTCGGAGGATTCCCATTGGCTTAATCAAAGCAAGCAGGCTCATAGCATGATGGGAACTTCCGATTCCGGTATCCGATATGACGAAAGTATCGGAAGTCAGTATCGGAATTCCGATACCGATAATATCGGCCGATACCCGATACTTGCGGTATTGGAATGCTCAACACTAGTAATAAGGTTTTTCTCCCAGTACTGTACAATTGGAAGTTTGGTGTATTTTAGATTCACTGTGAACCAAATTTTCTGGGAAAATATTATGAATATGGCAAATTGGAATTTCATAACATTCATTCATCTATGTCATATGTGGCGTTAGGAAGGATTTTATTCCTCTATTATGAGGCAAATAGCATCTGTCGCATTGGGTTTTTGCTTTCCTTTGAAACAAAGCATTAGAATTACAGGTTGAGCTGTGTCTATAAAAATATTAACAATTATTAAACTATTAAATATTAATGTTTCACCTGTGTCTAAAAATAGGGATAATAAATTCACAAAACTCAAAGAAATCATGTCAAATTTTTAAAAAATAGCTTCACTTGCAGTTTTGACTTTTTAAGATTCTTCACCTAATGAGGAATGTGATATTCAAGTAAACTAATTCTTAAAGACATTTCCTCTTATCTCAGTAAACTAATTACAGCCTGAAAAAATCAATGTGCATTTTTGTGCAGTCAAAGAAACAAAAATAAGATAAATTGTATGGCATATTTTCAAAATATACTTTTTTTTAATGAAGAGCAGAAAGCTTTTATCAAAAATTCAGTTTTCTTTAAACATTGAAATATACCCAATTAAAAGTTTAATTATACCCAAGCCTGCTTAATATATCCAACTAAATGTGAATGAAAATTAGACAGAATTAGGTGCTTTTAGAGGCCCTATGTCTTGTTAGAAGCTTCTATTCAATGGTTTATTAGGTGTCTTGAGATATTTTAGTGCTCAGATCCTTGGAACTGCTCTTCATACTGATGGATGTGCTCAAGAATAACAAATAATTTTGTGGACTAACCTTCTATCTATGCAGATGACAGCGCAACAAACACCCGGTGTTTGGAGGACAGAACCCGAACAGTAACACGGACTTTCTGGTGAAGTCTGTGTTCGGTGTCTGTGACCAAACAGTAGATGTTTGGTAAGACGCCAAACTTTACTATTCGAGTTCGCCCATCTCTACAAACAATCACTAATGGGAACTAGCGCATAGGGATCTGGTAACTAGTAAGCGTGTTTAGGAACAGACTATCAATGTTGCACAGGCACCTCCCATCAGGTGGAGGTGCCTTAAATTGTAAGTGTCACGCTTCAGCATTGCAGGTAAATGCATAGTAATACAAACTCCACTAGATGGCAGCAGAGTGGAATTTGCTAAAATCCTGCTCTGAGCAGACCAGTAGCACTGCAGCAAGGCTACCATCAGGTGGCAGCAGTTTAGTCAGACAAGCTGGGTCAATACCATAGAGTAGCATAGTTCCAAGGGGAATCCCACACAGAGAATCAGAGGAGCACAAAAAGGTAAGTACCGGTCTTAGGCAGAAGTACCAGAAGGAAGGAACAGAATAAGGTCAGAGACAAAGCAGAGTCGAGTACCAGGGAGTCCAAAGACACAGGGAAACATAGAGACAGGACAGATAGGAGAGGGGTACACAGACATAGGCAAAGTCAGCTAAATGCAGCAGGACAAATCAGGGTCTCACCAGAGCCAGCTACACATGCCATAGGCAGGAAATATAACTGGCACTGCCTGCAGGATGTAGCGCAGAGAAATAGAAGACCCTAAAACAGAACGAGGCAGAGAAAGTTAACCCCTGAATGACCAGTCCTGGAAAGGAGAGACAAGACCCAAAACCCTGTCTGGATCATGACAATAAGTGTCCCAAGCCATTGGCTGGAGACACTTTAGGATGTCACAAGCAGGCTCTTTAAGAAGGCAGGACTGTGCATACACCCTAAGCAAACCACGGGCAGCAGGAGGAGGAGGGAGTACATTGCCATGGCCACGGGACTTGATATCCCTGCTGGGGAGAGGGGCAGCATGCAGGGTTGCTGACACTGCAGCAAGCCCTATGTCTGTTCTGGATAAATTGCACTAGATGCGTGCTAGTATACAAGACACAGGACTTCGCCCCAAGGACACGTGGTTAGAGTTCCTCTAGTCCACTAGCACTCGGCGCCCCTGCAGTGGAGCCAGCAAGACACAAACAAAGTAATAACGCACTAGTGTGCACTGCACCCCTCTGGCGGAAGCCACTAACCACCCAGACTAAAGAGGAAAGACCGGCGCCGAGCTGGCAGATGCAGCCACTAGTTGCCTTGTGCTGGATGGCACAATATGCCGCTGAGAGAGGTGCTGTGTTTAGGAAGCACTGTGGCGCTAGGCTTAGCCACTACAAGGCACTGACTCAAACTAAGATTACCGTACAACATGCGCATCAAAGGAAGGGGTTTCATAATGAGTCATTCACCAGTTCTTTTATAGCAGCGTCCTTCCGGGACCTTCCCAGTGGACCAATCTGAACAGGAACGGGACCTGCGCATATGACCTCCGACCTCCAATGAGAGGTGGTCCCACGGGCATGCTCATTAGAGGAAAAGCAGAACTTAGTCCCAGGAGCATCTTCTCGCTGCTGACTCATGCATGATACAATAGCAGAGCCAGGAGGAGCAACCATACGCCTAGCATTAGCCTGGGCAAGGCGCTGGGACTGACGTCTCTGGAGAGGAATGAGAGACTGCAGAAGGCAAGACTTGTGTACCCTCCTGTGCAGAGGCAGGAACCTGATGCCTAACACAGTGTCATTGTGTAGACAGGACCTAGGAGTCCTAGTAAAGGTCTGGATTTACCAAACTGGGGCATATGTACTGCACGGAAGTGGGCTGTTGTGAACGAATGAAAAAAAATGGAATGAATACTGTAAGTTACCTGTGTTGTATTTCTGAAAGGTTTTTTACAAGTGATGTGAAATTAAATTATTATATTGGTGTCTCTGCATTAAGCCAAAGATTTGAATAATGAGCTGTGTAACTGCTGCCTACTAAATATATGTGTGACCAATTCTAACTGTAAAGTTCACTTTATTTTTATAAAACAGACTAAACCCTTCCTTGCTATTGCTTTACATCTAGAGTTCCTAAGTCATCTGAGGGTATGTAGTCTGAGTGGTAACATATACAGCAGTTTACATCACACACCTAAGTAACCTTGCACATTTGTGGGTCATACATTATACTGTATATTACCTTTGAATCCATCCCTTCAATCTACAAGAACCTTCCGTCCTAGAATTCAACTACACACTGTTAGGGCTGGCGGAACGCACCAAATTATAAAAAGGTAGTAATAAGGTGCGCTCGCAGCCCGAGGTCCACCGTGCAGAGATGTTACCTGCTGCCCGGTAATGGCAGATGCTATATGGTGGTATAATAGATGAGCACATGCGGGTTAACATCACCCGGTGTGTACAGAGACGGACTCTGTTGCTTCACAGAACTGCACTATCGTGGAATATAAATGCCACAGCCTGTTAAAGCTCACAGAGCTCAGCAAATTGAGCACTAGTGTACGGTCACAGGACTCTGCCCCAAAGACACAGGGTGTCCCTATAAACCCACTAAGCACATGGCGTCGCACCTGCGAACGACACTAATCGACGATGGTTACTGTGGAGTGCAGACCAAGTGCACAGTGGCGTACAGGTAAGCCACTACTTGGCGCTGATGCTAGGCCCTGACTCTGCCTCCTATCTGCACTATCAACCTAAGCTCTAACTGGCAAGGCTGAACAACACATGCATACCAAGGGCAGCGGTTTCATAATGAGTCATTCACGAGAGACATTCAAACGTGCATACAACACTCACTCCACATGGTCTATACTAGTGCACGGCCGTGCGGCCATGCGATCCTTTTATGACCGCAGCCTTCCAGGACCTTGCTGATAGCTCAATCCGAGCTGCTTGAGGACCTGAGCATGTGACCTCCGACCACCAATGAGCGGTCGTCTCACGGGCATGCTCCGATGGCGAAAAGCAGGACTTGGTCCCAATAGCGTCTGCTCGCCGCTGACTAATGCTGAATGCTATAGCTGAACCTGGGGAAGCAGCAGCAACCAAATGCATTACATTAGCCTGAGTAAGACGCTGGGACCAATGTCTCTGCTGAGCAGGAACCTAGGTGGCTGAAGAAGAAGGGGAAACTGCAGAGGATAAGGCTTGAGATTCCCCCTGTGCAGTGGTGGGAATTTGATGCCTAACACACACACATGGATCCTGAAGAGAATATCTCCAAACCGTGGCACACAAAGTAGTTATCTCCATGTATATAGACCACAGTCTCCATGTAGGGACAAATACAATTGATCAATGGAATTTTAACTAAGCGTTTACTTATTCTTTACTATAGAGGGGTGGACATATCATTGGTGCAACTTGTTCAGCCACACAGGGTATCATGAAGCAAGGAGACCACTACCAACTCTAAAGCAGGTGGAACTATGTGTTATGATGAGCTTTTGGGCTGCAAAGGGCCGATATATTTTTCTAACCTTCTTTTGTCTGTCTCTGCCAGTGCTACAACAAATTACTACTAAAACTGATTTTCTAACAAATCAGTACATAAATGTATTATTCATATTCTAAAATTAAAATAATAACATGTATTATTTATTATAAAACATAGGTTTTCTAAGTATTACCTAAGTAGTAGTTTATAGTTTAGTTTCACATTGCGTAACTGGTAATGCCCACAGATGTCTAACACAAGCAGATGGTGGAAATACTTCATTATGTGTTTTCTCTCGTTTGGTCTAATTAAACGTAAATATGTGTTAGAGCTGATAATATCCATTAGATACAGTCTATTTCTGCAGAAAGTAGAATTTATAGTTTATTACTGTTTTTGAAATCTGTCCAACACCTACTTAACACATCGCTTGGTTCCTTAAGTTTGTATTTCCACCTGCCATCGCCTGTAGCTGTATGACTCTCCCAACAGTTCCTCATCATTTTTCAATTTTATTTTTATTTCTTTTTGACCTCGGTTTACCCCCCCAAAAAATTGCCTGAAGATCTCCATCTAAATAGATAGAAATATTCTCCATTGCTCAAGCCAAGATCTTTGCGGTATATAATGAGTTGTGTGTACGTTCTGAAGGCTCCACAGCACCTGCATGCACCTATTAATTCTATAAAGAACACGCATGGATTCAAGTTAATTCACTAGAACAATTTTGCTGTGCAATGAAGTGAAAAGATAGCATTAAGATTGGCATATTGTGCGACATTTAAAATTAGGTTTTTACAAGTAATTAGATGTTAATCTCATATGTGGAAAAACTGTATCTGATGCATCCAGGTGCAACACTTACATGACACTACATAGAACTATGAGAGTTATGAGCTATGGTTAACCCTGTCGCCATCGGAAAATCCCCATACATTACATTCAGGCTACCATATTTTCTTCTATGGAAGGTTTTTATTTTATTTCAAACAGTTCATTTCTTGTGAAGTCAACCTCTTCTTTAAATGGTCTCTGCGGTTTCAATAAATTATATAAATCAATGGTGGAACTTGAAACCAGAGGACCCCAATGCAAAATCACCATAAAGGGCCACTAACTATAGTAAGTCTTTAATAGTAAAAGTCTTTTCTTATGGGCCAACGCAACCTTTTGGGCACCCTAGCCTCCAGGGCCTTTGTGTATTTACAACTTCTACAGCTATTATACAGGGTGGGCCATGTATTGATACACCTAAATAAAACGGGCATGGTTAGTGACATCAACTTCCAGTTTGTGGCACAATTAGTATATGGGAGGGGGGAAACTTTTCAAGATGGGTGGTGACCATGGCGACCATTTTGAAGTTGGCCATTTTGGATCCAACTTTATTTTTTCCAATGGGAAGAGGGTCATGTGACACATCAAGCTTATTGAGAATATCACAAGAAAAACAAGGGTGTCTTGGTTTTAACACAACTTTATTCTTTCATGAGTTATTTACAAGTTTCTCTTTGTTTACAGCCATTGACATATTGCAGAGGTTAACATGTGAGGAGCGGATAGAAATTGTGTTGATGTCTGGTGAAAGCAGTACCTGGGTCATTGCTGCAGATTTTAATGCAAGACACCCTATGCAAGAAAACTGTCACCATTCCCATTTTATTTAGGTGCATCCATATAAATGGCCCACCCAAAAAAGTTTGCCTCATCACTGAACATAATGTTTTGTGCAAACTGAGGGTCCTATTCCAATTTTTGTTTTGCCCATTCTGAAAATTCAGCGCGCCAATCTGGGTCATCCTCTTTGAGATGCTGCGGCAGCTGGATTTTGTAAGGGTGCCATTTGTGAGTAGCTAATATCCGCCAAAGTGATGTTTGACTGATGCCAAATTTGCAAATTGAGCTAGCTTCCTGACTGCTTCTGGGTCTCTGTGCCCAAGACATCTGTGCTACAGATGGATTCAGCTCTTATGTAGATCTTGTCTAGCACTGTGCACTCTTTGCATTTTAGCTGATAAAGTTCATCTTGGATTTTTCCTTCTACATGAGTGTGATGCTTTTTTGAGATGATGCAGCTGTTATCTTTAAAAGTAACTACATTCCCCTTTTGCTTGAGCTTCTTTACTGATAGAAGATTGCTTTCAAGGCTGGGAACATAGATAACATCCTTTACTGGGATCTTTATGCTTTGGGCTGAGGAAATTGGAAAGTGGAGATAGCCGTCTCCTACTCCTTCTGAAGTCTTATAGTGACCATTAGCTAAGATGACCTTTTATGACTTGCTTTCATTAAGGTCAGTGAAGAAATCCTTGTTAATTGTCATATGACTGCTTGCACCAGAATCTATACACCGTATATGCTTTGCAGATGGGCCTGTACAGGCATTAAATGCAGTTTCAACACATGCAAAATCTTCCTTTACAGTTGCTTTATCCCTTTGATGACTGTTCTGCTTTTTAAGCTGACTCATTCCTGCTTTCCAAAATCTGGAGTCTGTTTAAGGTGGCCAGGCTTTTTACAGACAAAACATTCACAAGTTTCTCTTAGATTGCTCTTATATTTAGGGAAATACTGCGTCTTTACAGCTGTTTCTGCTCTGAATTCATTACTGCTGCTTACATCCTGCATTTTTCTCTTGAATTAATCCACAAGTTTGCCTTTAACATACTCTAGTGTCAGCTCATCATCTGGCCGTGCATCTAGTGCAGTCATGAGTGTGTCATAACTTTCTGGAAGTCCACTTAATAGAAGTGCAGCAACATGAAAATCTTTAATTTCTTCTGCAATACCCTTGAGACAATCCACAATCTCTAGGGTGTTTCTTAAATAGTCCTGCATATTCTGTCCATCACTTAGATTAGAAAGATAGCTTTCTCATGAGATAAAGCTTTTTGCTGAGATTTGATCTTTCATGCACTTTCTGTAACTCATCCAACATGTCCTTTGCAATTGCACACTTGCATATATGCACAATCTGATTATCATCTACACTGAAGGAGATCGTGTTTTCTGATGTTTCTCTAGCCAATCATCTTGTAATGGATGAGGCAATTGTTCCTGAGTATATTTCCATGTACCTTCTCTTATTAGCAGCATCTTCACCTTGAATTTCCAGGACTGGTAGTTCTGGTTAGTGAGGCTTGGCACTGCGAATATGACAGAATTGCTGCTAGTGGACATCTTCTCTGTTGCTCTGTGCTGCTTTTGCTCTGGGCTTCTGTTGCTGTGTTGCTCGGGGGTTCTGTGTCACTCTGGGCCCATAACCTGGTGGCAAAAGATTATTCAGGATACTCTCCAAGCGTGTGACAACAGAGCTTCTTTATTCAGGAACAATATATTATAAGCTTAACAGATCAGGAGTAAATCATTTGTGCGTCTTTATCTGTGCATCATCTACAGCAGGCTGCTTCTCTCATACACAGACACAGGAAAAACAGAAAACACAGTCACATGTTCTCCTTGTGTGAGCCTCTGGGAGTTTTTTTTTGTTCTAACTTTACGGACATCATACAAATCTAGCAACCATTCACTCATAGACAGGAATGGAGTTGTTGCACCAAACATATTCCAACACTTATTCCCTCAGTCAATCTTTTCTCAGTATCCTTGTTGCACAGAGAATTCAGCTCAAAATATTGCCAATGACTTTAAAACTTTCTATAATCTGACCTTTCCATACATCTCTGTACATCTAGGACCTAATTGCCAGATATTTGACTACATGCAACCTCTAAGATGGGACAACACATTTGTTGTTGGTAACAGGGAGAAATATATTGTCTTGATGTTTGTTCTTGCTTACAACCTGTGAGCATGCACAAGCTACCATGTAAGAAACTTTTTCTCTCTTCTGAGTTTAGAAGGTCTTCATTCTGGGGGCAATAGACGGATGGCAAAAACTAATACATTCTATTTAATAATTGATATTATTATATAGTCAGATTTCCATACCTGATTTGGATTACTAATGCATCCATTTAAAATAATATTTCGGCTATAACCAGAATCATGAATATGTTTTAATGACACGCTGCTTGCAGAAACAAGAAATGCCAAGTCTATTTGCATATTCAGCTTTATCAATTTTTCACTTATTAACTACTGTAAGGTTCATAGAGACAAATCCAATTAAATTGTACATATCACTTTGTATCGGTATTTTTGACCAGGTTACACCTCTGGAACAAATCCTTTATAAGGTAGAACAGAATTAAATCTAAGTCATTTACTTGCTAAAAACCCTGAAGCCAACAGTGCATGTTGCAAATTTCATTCTAGTATTTTGCATCTTCCTTGTAGCTTTGGTGGAGACTTTTGTGCTTCAGGCTTCCAACCTCATTGTTTGTGGGTGTAATCATTGCTTTGCATTTGGGGTGAGAGTAAAAAATGAGTTGTCTGAATCTAACATGCATTTATCATTTATCACCTGTGTCCTTATGTATTGAAGACTAGCGAATTTTCCAAAATTTGACAAATGTTGTTAATATTTGGCAGGGAAATTCAATTTACATCAAATGTATTTGAAAAGTTATGCTTTCAGACCTCTAGATCCCAAAACATAATAATAATAATAATAATAATAATAATAATAGTAATCTTTATTTATATAGCACCAACATATTCCGCAGCGCTTTACAGTTTAACAGTTTCAAAACACAAGTCATAAGTAGCAACATTAACAATACAATAATTAAAGCAAAATAAGACGACCCTGCTCGTGAGAGCTTACAATCTACAATGAGGTGGAGGAGAGACAAAGTACAGGTGTGTATTTACAGTGGTGTATTTACAATGAAGGTCCAGCCATCTAGAGGAAGTGAGGGATGGATGGAGCTAGTGAATGGGCTACACATGCACACTTACACATAGAATGATTTTGATTAGTGAACATGATAGGCCGCTCTGAACAAATGTGTTTTGAGGGAGCGCCTGAAACTATGCAAATTGTGGATAGTCCTAATTTCTTGGGGTAGAGCTTTCCAGGGGATTGGCGCAGCGCGGGAGAAGTCTTGGAGTCGGGAGTGGGAGGTACGGATTAGTGCAGAGGTTAGTCGAAAGTCTTTTGCAGAGTGCAGCGGATGGTCAGGCCGATACACAGAAATGAGGGAGGAGATGTAGGGGGTGCTGCACTGTGGAGAGCTTTGTGGGTGAGAACAAGTACTTTGAATTGAATCCTATGATGAATAGGCAGCCAATGTAAGGACTGGCAAAGAGCGGTGGTGTGTTCTAGTACCGATTAGCCAGATAGATGACCCTGGCTGCTGCATTAAGTATGGACTGGAGAGGGGATAGTCGAGTAACGGGGAGGCCAATTAATAGAGTGGTGCAGTAATCCAGGTGGGAGTCAATCGATGCTACAGTGAGGGATTTTGTTGTTTCCATGGTGAGAAAAAGGTGGATTTTAGAGATGTTCTTTAGGTGTAAGTGGCAAGAGCGGGCAAGAGATTGTATATGGGATGTGAAGGAGAGATTGGTGTCAAACATAGCACCCAGACAGCGCGCCTGCTGCCGGGGTGTTGTTGTGGTGCCACCCACGGAGAGGGAAATGTCAGATTTAGGATTAGGGAGGTTAGTAGACGGCGGGAGCAGAAGAAGTTCAGTTTTTGAGAGGTTGAGTTTCAGATAGAGAGCGGACATAATGTTGGAGACTGCGGACAGACAGTCACTGGTGTTCTGTAGTACAGTGGGGGTAAGTTCGGGGAATGTGTTATATAGTTGTGTGTCATCAGCATAAAGATAATACTGAAAGCCAAATCTGCTGATGGTCTGTCCAATTGGGTCGGTGTAGAGAGAGAAGAGAAGGGGGCCAAGGACAGAGCCCTGAGGTACCCCGACATTGAGAGGAAGAGGAGATGACGTGGAGCCAGAGAGCAGAACACTCAAGGAGCGGTCAGAAAGATAGGAAGAGAACCAGGAGAGAGCAGTGTCCTTAATGCCTAGTGACTGGAGCCTAGAGAGTAGGAGATGGTGGTCAACAGTGTCGAAAGCTGCAAATAGGTCAAGAAGAATGAGCAGAGAGTGGTCACCTGTTATGAATGGGTCACCGCGGAGGAGAGCGCAATAGGCTATGCCACTAGAACACCAGAGAGGTTGGTCGCTCAGTGGACTGCCGACCCCTGATCTTAACAACACAACTAGCAGTAGCTGTGGAGTGTTCCTACGTTGCCCTAGATGCTTCGTCACAGCCAGAGGACTAACTAAGCCTAAAGAAAGAAAGGTGAAACCTAAACTGCCCCGTAGCAGATCCCCAAAAGAATAGACAGCCCCAAACATATATTGTCAGTGAGACAAGATGAAGCACAAACACAGACAGAAAATAGACTGAGCAAATGATGGGGCCCACACTCACTAGATAGGACAGGACAAAAAAGGCACTGTCTGCAATCACGCAAAAACCCTAACAATTCCAACACGATTGATGTACAAAAATACTGAGGTTTGCACAAACCTCGCCCCCACTAAATCAGCACTCAGTTGTGAACTGGCAGCTAGCAACAGACTAATACAGCAGGGGACTGAGCAAACAAACACAAGATGCAAAAATACAGGGCAGGAGCCAGCAGCCCCTGGGGGAGCAAGCTGACCCCTGACAGCAAGGCAAAATCAGATGCAAAGGGTTTAGCAAATGATACTTAACTGAAAAATGCAGGCTCAGGAAGGAGACAGAAATCCTCAATAAGCAAAGAAAGGAGTATCACTGGCAGCCACTGAAAGAAGTCTGCTCGCTTTTGTAGTCCCAGTCACTACCCCCACTCCTCCAATTATCTTCTGCAGCTGTTGGGTTAACATCATGTTGACCAGCTCCACTACCAGCAGTATCCACCAGAGGGAACCTTGCCTCAAAAGTTGGATTAAGATAGTTCACAACAGTCACCATTACGTTTTGGCGACAGAAGGTCATTGGTCTCTTTGATGAGTGCAGTTTCAGTCCAATGTAGGGGCGGAAGCCGGACTGTGAAGGGTCTAGAAGGGAGTGAGTTGAGAGGTAACGGGTAAAGCGGGAGTAAACTAGGTGCTCCAAAAGTTTAGAGATGTAGGGGAGATTGGAGACTGGTCTGTAGTTGTTTGTGCAGGATGGGTCGAGAGCGGGTTTCTTTAGTAATGGAGTAACGATGGCATGTTTGAAGGAGGATGGGAAAATGCCCGAGGAGAGGGAGAGATTAAAGATTGCAGTTAGGTGAGTTGTGACAGCTGGAGAGAGAGACTGGAGGAGATGTGAGGGAATGGGGTCGGTAGTGCATGTGATCGGACGAGAAGAAGAGAGGAGTCTGGACACTTCTTCTTCTGTGATGGGATCAAATGTGGAAAGTGAGCCAGGGGAGATGCAGGAAGGGATGGGAGTCACAGCAGTTGATGGTTGGGAGCAGATTTCCTGATGGATATTATCTATTTTTTTCTGTAAATTGGGAGGCCAGGTCATCAGCACAAATGTCTGTGATAGGGGCTTGTGCTTTTGGCCTGAGGAGGGAGTGAAAGGTGTCAAAAAGTTGCTTGGTGTTGTTGGCTAATGAGGAGATCAGGGTGGTGAAGGACACGGTGTCATCATATATTATGGATGAGTGAATCTGCTGAAATTCAAATTTAGCAAATTTGTTCAAATTTGGCCTGAAAATTCAATTTCCATCAAATGTAATCACTGTGAATTGAAAGTGCCCAATAGTTGTTAAAAAAAGCTATTATTTCAGGCCTCTTGATCTCAAAACATAATAAATGGTTGGGCCATGAAAGGTTTCAAAGACAATCAAATATAAAAATTGATGTGGTAATGAACGTCACAAGTAGTGTGTCCGCTGGATCTCTTACTTATCCAAATGTCTAGCCTTTAATGGATAAGAACTAGAGATCATCTGTGGATCGTCCGTCACTTGTAGATATTTATATGAGTTACTATATGGCGCTCTAAAAACTAAGGATAAGGTGCTCAAGTAGGGCATCCAATCTGTAAAGTACAATATCAAACATACTTGGCAATCAGATGTCAAAAAAGTTCCTTTGTGAGAATTGAGTTTCTTTTTATTTTATTTTGCATTCATTATTGCTGAATGTTTTCGGTCCTGCTAGAAACCTTCAACAGAACGAAATAAAAAGTAGGAGGGTGTACAGAAAAGAAAAAAGGAGGAAAGGCTGTTAGTGTCAAAGCATCACAAATTGTACATATATCAAAAAACCATCAACATCTTTGAAACTGTGCACACGGTGAGAAATAAAACACGTCAATAAAACATATGCCAAGAGTTCGATATTATTATACAGTTGCCACTCTAACCTGTCCAGAGAGGAGAATCCAATATAAAGTGCTTCGATGGCATGGTCAAAGTAACAAAGAAATTGCACATAGCAAACAAAGGAATATATAATGACATTTTAAGCATAGAAAATGATGCTGTATAAAGAATGAGAAGGTTACATTGGATATGCACAGTGATGGAATGTAGTGGAAGGATATAGGGTTATCCTAAAAAGGATATCAGGGAGAGAGTCCAGTCCGCTAATCCACTTTACAGGATAGGTAGATGCAGGGAATTCTATAACTCTTGGTGCAAATTTTCAGTGGTTGCCTGTTGTTTCTAAACGATCACAATATACCTGAGAGAGTGATGTGAGAAACATGATTAGAGTCATAGATAGTATAGCATGTGGAATACCGGGGGTAAATACAGGTAAGAGAGTGCTAGATATGCTTATGCACAAAACTAAATAATGCATGTAATAAAGGGAATTACCTGAATGTTCATGGAGAAGGAACCTTGATGCAATAGCACATGGGGCTGTGAGCTGTGTCGCGAGGTTAAGCTCTTTATAGTGTGGTGTTTTCTCCGGTTTATATGGTATCCGTACCCGGAAGTTCAGGTACACTGTGAGATTGCCACGTCAGCGAGTCAAATGATCGCGTTGTGTCATCGCATTTTGTGACTGCGAGGCCAAGGGTTACACTAGGCAGCATTGGGCATGCGCGAGTTGGACTGAAAGGTGCAATGCAGCGATGGGCATATACAAATAGCATACGGCACTAGCTGTAAGACCGGCATAGTGTAATGCGAGGGAACATAGCCGAGGAGGGACACACAGTCATATACTGTATACGCTAACATAAGGGCATTGCGGTGGAAATTATTATTGCAGTTTCTGCTGCTATGTGGCATTTGGAGTTTATCACCCCCTTGGATCTGTGATCTTACATGCATATGCTATAGCATGCATGATGTGATAAACAATTAATTTATCTGCATTGTTGTAGCTTTTTAATTCTGTGCAAGAGTTCTGCGATGTCTCTGATGGTGAGTCAAAGTTTTCCTGCAGCGCTCTTGCTGGTAGAGTTGCGGTCAGTTGATTTGGGTGGCATGGTGGCTCAGTCATTAGCACCAAGGACAACCACCAAGGACAACATATGCAAAGGAGTTTGTATGTTCTCCCCGTGTTTGCGTGGGTTTCCTCCGGGTACTCCGGTTTCCTCACACATTCCAAAGACATACTGAATTTAGATTGTGAGCCCCATCGGGGACAGTGCCGATAATGTCTGTAAAGCGCTGTGGAATTAAAGGCGCTATATAAATGAGTAAAATAAATAAATAAGTAAATAAATTTGCTACTGAGCAACCTGCTCTGGGCAATGGCACGACACTTGCTAGTGTCCGTCTTCCTCAGGGATTGTATCACGTCTGGACCCAGTGAATGTATATAGAAACAAGTTTGCTACATTGTATTTGGAACCTTAAGCTTCTGGAAAGAAAAAACATGACTAGATAGTCTAATGTCTACCAGGTAGACACAAATACACACTTTATCAAAATGTAAGAATTAGACTAATTTCTAAAGTTACATATGACAGTTATGTGCAAACTCCAATTTATAAAACAGGTGACCATAAACTTCTACTGCATCTCTATGTGCCTCCAATTCCAAACACAGATATACAAGGTAATAATTGATCAAATTAATTATAGGCAAATTAAATTTGCTTTGAAGTTTATAAATATATAGTATATAATGGTATTTAACTATTTCCAGCAACTTCACTGAATCCTGCATGTGTCCAACCTCTATCATTCATCTTTGCAGCATATATAATGGTATTTAACTATTTCCAGCAACTTCACTGAATCCTGCATGTGTCCAACCTCTATCATTCATCTTTGCAGCATATATAATGGTATTTAACTATTTCCAGCAGCTTCACTGAATCCTGCATGTGTCCAACCTCTATCATTCATCTTTGCAGCATATATAATGGTATTTAACTATTTCCAGCAACTTCACTGAATCCTGCATGTGTCCAACCTCTATCTTTCATCTTTGCAGCATATATAATGGTATATAGTTATTTCAACTCACCCTGCTTGTCCCCTTATGCTATTGAGGTCAAGTAACTTTTCAAAGTGGTTTATGATCCATGTAGGCCTGGACACTTGTTTATCTGCTAAATACATTTATTGTTTCCTGCTGTCCTAACTTAGTTTGATTGATTGCTAACAGTAAGGAGAGAGGAGAAAAAAAAAGGAAGATCTTAGAACTGGCCTTCTATAAATTCAGAGCTAGCCTGGGGATGCATTTATGCAGGGGGGCATTTATGCACATGTAATCGAAGTACATGTATCAAAGTACGCTGGCAGTTATAACATGGCAGTTAGACAGGGCAGGAGACAGGTAAGACAAATAACTAAATCTATTCCCTGTACATTTGGGCTACCTCAAATATTCACCATATGCATTTGTATAATCTATATCCTGGCCGCTGCATTTACGCTGCACATCCACCGCCCTGGCATTAACTCTCTACACTCCATCCATATTGGCCCCTCACTCCTTTCCTCACCTATGTATAGCACTCACGGTCTTTTCACATTGCTAAACAGCACTGATCAATTCAGTCCCACCATTCAACATCAGAGATGCTCTCACAAATCACTTAACCATCTGCTTACTCTTTCTATCCTCCTTCTCCTAGTCGCAGGAGACATTGCTCTCAACCCTGGTCCCCCATGTTATAGAAAGTCAAACCCCCCAACTGCTACACCCAGAAACCCCTCTAATCTTATTAATATTCCCTGCCTGCCATCTGTCTCTCTTAATTGTGCCCTTTGGAATTCTCGCTCAGTGTGCAACAAACTCTCCTTCATTCATGACTTTTTCCTTTCTAATTCTCTTAACCTTCTGGCTCTTACTGAAACCTGGATCCAGCAGTCAGACACTACCGCTGCTGCTGCTCTTTCATATGGTGGACTACACTTCTGTCATACCCCGAGATTAGACAATAGAGCAGGTGGAGGCGTTGGTCTGCTCCAATCACCAAAATGTACCTTTCAGGTTATCCCTCAAGTACCCTCACTTGTCTTCCCTTCTTTTGAGGTCCATGCCGTCAGACTCTACACCCCCTTCTCCATGCGAGTTCTTGGATCATTTTGCCACTTGGCTTCCACATTTTCTCTCCTGTGATATCCCTACCCTCATCATGGGCGATTTCAACATCCCCATTGCTCTTCCCCTCTCCCCATCTGCTACTCACCTTTTATTTCTAACCTCCTCATTTGGCCTTTTGCAGCTTACTAATTCTCCAATGCATGAAGACGGAAACTCCCTCGACTTGGTCTTCTCTCGGCTTTGTGCAGTGGATGATTTTGCAAACTCCCCTCTCCCACTCTTTGACCACAACCTTCTTTCATTCTCTATCAAGAACAGCCAGGCTGCTCAGGTCATCCCCACTGTCCATATTTATAGAAACATACAGGCCATTAACACCCAGAAACTTATGAAGAACTTGCAGTCTTCATTGGCCCCTATCTCCTCCCTCTCATGTCCTGATTCTGCATTGAAGCATTACAATGAAACACTTCAAAGTGCCCTGGATGAATTTGCACCTCCTATACATAGAACACCACAACACAGATGGTGACAACCCTGGCACACCCTGCAAACATGTTTCCCGCAGCGGTGCTTCAGGTCCGCCGAACGTCTGTGGAGAAAATCCAACCTACCCGAAGATTTCATCCATTATAAGTTTATGCTTCAAACATACAACACTGCCCTTCACCTCTCAAAACAAACCTATTTCAACACCCTCATCACCTCACTGTCCAATAACCCTAAACGTCTCTTTGACACTTTTCATTATCTACTCAACCCAAGAGCACAGGCCCCAACCATGGAGCTTCGAGCTGACGATCTGGCCAATTACGTCAAAGAAAAAATTGACCAGATCCGACAGGAAATTATGTCCCAATCACCTCATACCATGCACTGTACTCTCTCCCTCACTGCACCTAGCTCACTCTCTGATTTTGAACCAGTCACAGAAGAAGAAGTAAGCAGGCTCCTTGCATCTTCTCACCCAACCACTTGCGCCAGTGACCCATTTCCGTCACATCTACTCCAGCCCCTTTCCCCTGCTGTCACCCCTCACCTAACTGAAATATTTAACCTCTCTCTCTCTTCTGGCATCTTTCCCTCCTCATTTAAGCATGCCATCATACATCCACTACTTAAAAAACCATCCCTCTACCAAAACTGTGCCGCTAACTATAGACCTGTCTCTAATCTTCCCTTCATCTCTAAACTCCTGGAACGCCTGGTCCACTCCTGTCTTATCCGCTATCTCTTTGATAACTCTCTTCTCGACCCGCTCCAATCTGGTTTCCGCTCTTTACACTATACTGAAACTGCCCTCACTAAAGTCTCTAATGATCTATTAACAGCTAAATCAAGTGGTCATTACTCCATGCTAATTCTCTTGGATCTCACTGCAGCGTTCGACACTGTTATTCAGCTCCTCCTCACTATGCTCTGTTCCATTGGCCTCAAGGACACCGTTCTTTCCTGGTTCTCCTCCTATCTCTCTGACTGCTCTTTTACTGTGTGTTTTGCTGGCTCCTCCTCCTCTCATCTTCCCCTTACTGTTGGCGTTCCTCAAGGATCAGTCCTAGGCCCCCTCCTCTTCTCTTTGTATACTGCCCCTATTGGTCAAGGAATCAGTAGATTTGGTTTCCAGTACCATCTCTATGCTGATGACACCCAATTATATGCTTCTTCTCCTGACATCATGCCTGCCTTTCTAGAAAACACCAGCGATTGTCTAAATGCTGTGTCTAACATCATGTCCTCACTATATCTAAAACTGAACCTGTCAAAGACTGAACTCCTTGTGTTTCCTCCCGCTGGTAATGTACCTATACCCGACATTGCCATTTCCGTGTGTGGTTCCACTACTACTCCCCAGCAACATGCCCGCTGTCTTGGGGTCATGCTTGACTCTGAGCTTTCCTTTGTCCCCAACATACTATCACTGGCTCGCTCTTGTTATCTGCACCTCAAAAACATTTCTAGAATTTGAGCTTTTCTTACTTTTGACTCCGCAAAAACTCTTACTGTTTCTCTTATTCATTCTCGTCTCGACTATTGTAACTCTCTTCTAATTGGTCTCCCTCTTACCAAACTCCCCCCCCTCCAATCTGTCTTGAATGCCGCAGCCAGGATCATATTCCTCGCCAATCGTTACACCGATGCCTCTACCTTGTGCCAGTCATTACACTGGCTACCCATCCACTCCAGAATCCAGTACAAACTTATTACCCTCACCCACAAAGCTCTTCATGGCTCAGCACCACCCTACATCCCCTCCCTTGTTTCAGTATACCATCCTACCCGTGCCCTCCATTCTGCTGATGACCTGAGGTTAGCATCCTCAATAATCAGAACCTCCCACTCCCGTCTCCAAGAGTATACATGTGCTGCGCCAATTCTTTGGAATGCACTCCCTAGGTCAATACGATTAGTCCCCAATCCCCACAATTTTAAGCGTGCCCTGAAAACTCATTTATTCAGACTGGCCTACCACCTCAACACAATAACCTAATCTATCCCTATGTGGCACAGCCAAAAGTTTTTACCATAATCAGGTTCCCCGCATCATGTTCCCACATGCTTTATGCATCCATTAGCCCTCTGCGTCTGTACTGTTACACACTTAACATTATGGCTGGTCCATACAATCAGGGCAACTGTTACCACCCACCTTTCGTGTCTCCCTTTTATCCTCATAGATTGTAAGCTTGTGAGCAGGGCCCTCATTCCTCTTGGTATCTGTTATGATTTATGTGATTATAGTTATGCTGTAATGTCTATTGTCTGTACAAGTCCCCTCTGAAATTTAAAGTGCTGCAGAATATGTCGGCGCTATAGAAATAAAATTTATTATTATTATTATATAAAAAGTTTGGAATCACTAGAATCCAAATTGTTTGTGATGTATGCAAATCCCATAAAATGGTGTCTGTCTGCCATTTCATACATTATAAGTGGTCAGGAAAGACTAAAAAAAGTAAAATTAAACAAAAATTATGCTCGCCTAATCCTGGAAACAACCTGTTTTGTCAAGCAGCCCCACTCCAATATGGTCAGGTCTTCAGTATAACTCAGACTTCTGACATTTTCAGCAGCTGCTAGGCCTCATGACATCATAACGTATGTAGCCCATGAGATCATGGCATTCTGAGAAATAATCATAACAGGTCTTTGAAGGATGAGAGTCAGTCTGGAGACTGGACATGAAGAGGGTATGCAAAAAGCATAGTGATTCTACTGCAGTTTTAGAAAATCATAGACAAAATTGTATCAGGAATGCATCCTGTGAACA
Organism: Dendrobates tinctorius; assembly: GCF_039654945.1. NCBI lineage: Eukaryota > Metazoa > Chordata > Amphibia > Anura > Dendrobatidae > Dendrobates > Dendrobates tinctorius. The sequence continues at coordinate 40,841,220 of NW_027361754.1, forward strand.
TGGCAAAAGTCAGTATGAAAATGGTGTAATGTTCCATTAGATACCTTATTACATTGGTATCTTTGTAATATGGTCAAAAGGAACAAGTACTCCCAAGCAAGAATCAAAATGATAACACAGCAATTATGAAAGTAAAGAATACCAATCACCAAACATGTTTTTCTGCTACTTGACAAAGCTTTAAGACAGCGAAACACATTGGGAGCCTTTTATCCTACTATATAAGATATTTGGTTGGCAATGTATATGTCATTCTTAATGAAGGGTTGGTTTAGGTTAAGGATGACCTGAATCCATTAAGAGATGCAGCTGCTTAATGAATTTGGTGCATTTTCTCAATGGTGTGTGCCTCTTTGTCTATTTCCAGAAATGATACTCTCGTCAGGGATGTGAGTAACATTTATTGTGTAAAAAATTGCCATTGTTACTGACAAATTTAACTGGCGGATGTAGCCACGCTATGTCCCTTCTTGGCTCCTCCCCAGCTCTGACAGTTTTGGCTGATCAGCATGAAACAGACAAAACACCAAAAACTGCAGAATAGTGCAACTTTCCAAAGTGTTTTTGTTTTTCAATTTTCTGGCATAAACACGTTATAATTATATAACTTTAAATAACTTTATAATTCTTTGCGGTCATATATCGTATAACTAAAAGTTATGTAATTAGGGCCCTTTTTTAGCTATTTGTGGTTAAGATCAACACGTATTAGGTGGTTGTCCAGAATATGATAATATTAGTTTTTAAAATCTTTATAAAAAAAAATCTGTAATCTGTGTAAAAATCTTTTTGTACAAACAATAAGACTATTTTTTATTTTGTATATTTTGGTGGTGTGTGCTATTAATTATACATAGTAAAATAGCAACATAGTTATTAAGGTTGAAGGAAGACTTTAAGTCCATCTAGTTCAACCCATATCCTATCCTAACTTGCCCTAACATGTTGATCCAGAGGAAGGCAAAAAAACCCAATGTGGCAACAGTAAGCTTCACATTGGGGAAAAAAATTCCTTCCCGACTCCACATACGGCAATCAGACTAGCTCCCTGGATCAACGCAATATTAAGGAAACTAGTGTATATACCCTGTAATATTATACTTTTCAAGAAAGGCATCCAGTCCCTTCTTAAATTTTAGTAGGGAATCACTCATTACAACATCATATGGCAGAGAGTTCCATAGTCTCACTGCTCTTACAGTAAAGAATCCGCGTCTGTGAGTATGCTTAAACCTTCTTTCCTCCAGACGTAGAGGATGCCCCCTTGTCCCCGTCACAGGTCTAAGACTTTACCCATACTTGAATTGATTTGCGATTTGCTCACACTTCTGATAGTTAGCTTGCAAATTCCTCAGCAGCACCTCCTTCACTCTGTAGCCTTTGTGTCATTCCTTGGGCAGCTCAAAATACACTTGTAGTGCTAGTCTCAACTCTTCTCATATTAGAATAAATGGCATCAGAAACTGCAAAAGGTAATAGCAGCAGTTTAAAAAGTAATTTTATTAATAATTAAATTTAGAAACTTGTTTTTCAAGTCTACCTGAATACATTTTTAAAGATTCATGCTCCTTTAAGATTATAGTTTAGTATCTGCTACCATGTATAATGTAACTTAGCATCATTGAAGCATCACATTACTGAGCAATCCTGGCATAACGGCAAGTGCTACAAGCAATTCTCTGTAATTGTTTTTTATTTCAGTGTCCTGGATCAGTAATTCCCTGGACCCTTCAATGGAAAAAAAAAGATTCCATTTCTAAGTAAACATAAAAATGATTGTAAAATGAAGAAAAAAAACCTCAGTAAGCTGTTTTTTTCTGAGCTTAGAACAACATTTCTTCTCTGTTGACAAAGGGATGTTAATCTGCATTGCATTCTATTTGTTTGACTCGTTTGCCAAGTTCCATCTGAGGCTAGTGACTTGGTGGATACTTAATGAAGTCAGTACCGTAGCTGAACTGCACGCTTGTACAAAAGCCATGGAGAAAGAGAGTTGAACGTGCCAAGTCAATAGAGAATGTTTAAATAGGAATACAGAAGCTGAGATTTCTTTTCACTAAGGCCTGTTTCACACTTCCGTTTTTGTGTCCGCCAAACGGATCCGTTTCCGTTTTTTTGACGGAAACTGATGCAAACGGATCCGTTTTTTTGACGGATCCGCGGTAACCGCTAATGGAAGTCTATGGGACCAAAAAAACGGATCCTGAAAAAAATGGCGGATCCGTTTTTTTTACAGAAACCAACGGATTTTGACGGATTTGAAAAAACGGAAGTGTGAAACAGGCCTAAGTGGTTTCGATAATGGCAGCAGGATAAAAAAACACTTCATACCAATGCACTTTATAGGCATTGGGAATATTTATTCTATAGTTCTATATTTCATTTTTCACCCAATCTTTGCAAAAATCATTAATGCAAACAGCTTATAGACCCCTGAGGTTGTCACCGACATGGCTTGGCAAAGTAAGATGTGAAGACTAGAGATGAAGTCCCATCAGCTGACACCAGTGACTGGAGGTAAAATTTATACTTTCGATCACAGCTGCGGGCACACACTGTCATTTGACAGCGTGGGAACAGCGGCTGTCTGACCGGTGGTAATAAACTTACCACCAATCAGCGGCAGTGTTTGTCATGCTGTCATGCACATGACAGGGTGGAAAATACTGGATGTTTGGCCTCCCATTCACGGTCCAGGTTCAAGTCTGGGTTCTGTTCTGGTACCCAAACTTTTTTTACCTGTTCGGCTGAACTCGCCGGACCCAAACATCCAGGAGTCTGCTCATCGCTACTCAAGACTTATAGTGTAGTCATCAATGGCAAAAGCTGGTGGTAGATGTATTCCAAGTAGAGAGGCTATGACATGACCGGAGAAGCATATTCATGGAATTGAAGTCAGGTAGAAATTTATTCAATATAGAAAAAAGCTAACAGGTCAGGGCAGGCGGCAGGCAACAAGCAGGGTCAGTATACAAGCCAGATGAGTAATAAATTTCAAACTGACAGAGAAATACTTCCAGAATTTCAGATGGGGAATGTTTGCGGGAAGGTCTGGTAAAAGTCTTGAGCCACCAGAACTTTGTATGGGGAAAATTAACCTGGGAATTGGACATTCAAAAGAGAATGGAATGATTGTGAGTGCCATAAAAAGAGGTACAACAGCCCCAGCAGTGATTCTATCATTTGTACATCTAGAATTTAAAAGTTGACCCTTGTTAGACTCATCAGGTGAGGTGTATCCTCCAAGCATCAGGTCCTAATGGGCACATGGATCAAGAAGGCAAGCGGACAGAAAGGATTTGGCTTTCTCAGGAATCTCAGTAGCAGCTCGATGGATGAAATGGATCCCAGCAGGAAGGGAAACAAGTAAGGGTCCCGTTTCACAAAGCGGCGCACCAGCGATCCCGACAACGATATGACCTGGTAGGGATCACTGGTGTGTCGCTAGATGGTCACTAGTAAGCTGCCAAACAGGCAGATCTCTTCAACGACGCACCAGCGATCCTTTCCAGGTCGTATTATTGTTGGGATCGCTGGTGCGTTTTCACACATCAGCTATTCTGACCGATTCCAGCCTGCGTCCTGAGTTCTGCGTAGCCAACGAGGTCGCTCGCTGGCGTCAAACAAAGCGATGCATGCTGGCCAGCGGGACGCCAATGATGAAAAAATGGCCCAGGACATTCGAGCACGATCAACGATATTCAGCAGGGGGGCCAGTCGCTGCTATGTGTCACATGTAGCGAGATCGCTGGCGAGATCACTGTTGCGCCAAAAAATCGGTGACAAATCAGCGATCTCGCTAGCGATCTCGCTATGTGAGATGGGGCCTTAAAGCACAGAATGTGGAGTGCAGAAAACATAGAGGTCTACATAGAGGTCATAGAGTCTTAATCCCAAGACACAGGCATAAGTCTTAATGGTACTTGAGTAGATTTAAAGAGATGATGTCATTGATACAAGCCGGGCAAATTGGAAAACCCAATATAGAACACAACAGAGAGAAGCATGCAGGTGTTGTATTAATAGTCACATTTTTTTTTATTACAGGTTCACTATAAATATATCTTAAAGGGTTTGTCTCACAATCCATCTCCAAGACACTACCTAATTCACAAATACACTACCAATTTGCTTTCACTACATGGAATTGCATCCTGTATCTCATGTTTGTGTCTTGGTCTTACTAGACAGCCTGGTACAAGTGATTTCCGCTTCTTTTGTTGTCTTTTGTTCATTTGCTTGAGCACAAGCTGTGGCATTTAATGAATACAAGGGATGCATAAAAAGCAGAAAGAAATGACAGTCTTTGCTTTTCTCTTAATGTGTTGAGAATGATCAATCTTTCTGTTCCAGGAAAGACAATGAAGTACAGAGGATGAATGAGTGACAGAACTGTGCCATCTCAACCGACATGTCAAGAACCACTAAAGAACATGTCCAGAAGCATTGAGGTGCAAACATTGCCTGGGTTTTCACTTCTTTAGGATGTGAGCATTCAGAAATGTTGCATCTTTAGAAAAAAAAATATATATTTAAAAATGTTTATAATTTTATTTTTAATATCAAAACGAACCATCAATTTAATCTTGGGAACACTTCCTGAAAATTTGTGCCAGAGCGGAATGTGTTCTTTGTCTTGATGCTATGTTATGGCTAATGAAGGGCAGTCCATTCTTTATTTCCTAATAAAGAATATGTACCAATGTATAAATTGGTGAGAGAATACTTCTAATTTTACTGATGCACAAATTTTGAGATTTATTTTGTGAAGTAGCGTGCAAACTTTAAGTTTCTAAAAGTCCAATTCTGGACTACTGAAATTAAAATCAGCATGGCCAAACTGTTTTTAACCGGTGAAAAACATTCATCAGTCTGCATCTAATGAGTAATGACCTACTGAACCGTTGAGCTTCTCCTTTACAATCATGTTGTATTCATAAAAGAAAAAGCAAGTCATCACCACCATGGCGAGTGAGTCAAAGGATTCCTCGTGGGCGGTACTTTGGGGTGTTCTGCACAAATAACTTATGACCAATGCCCACTTGATAAATACTACAAAATTTACTGCTAAATAAAAAGATCCATATCTCTGGAGTCTTGTAGCCAATTTTAGGAAGGAAAAAAAATATTACCCAGTAGAGCACTGCAAACTGCAAAAGAACAAAAACTAACCCCTTTTGACCTGATGACTGGACCACTTAAGCTTCTGTCTACATGATGAATAATTATATTAGCAGTTATATTGGTTCTTTTCTATTTTTTTGTTTCATTACATTGACTATTGCATTCATATATTGCATTGATCAAATAAAGTTTAAGTAAAGTTTAATTCTTTATTGTCCTGGGCAATTAACAATCTGTTCAATCTGTTTAGTCCTCATTCACCAAGAATTCTTGATCCGTAGAGGAGATTCAGAACATTCACCAAAGCAACAGAGATGTTCTGTTCTTGTATATTTATTTCATGTCACTGATTTGTGCTGACTCAGTTGCTTAGCAGGAGCTTTAAATGAAAGATGAAAATGAGATGAAAAATGTTTTCCCTTTCCAATGCATGGCCCTGTGAAATCATAGCTGAGTGCTTTTGTCATATTCCTCACTACAGGAATAAAGGAGCCAAAGTTGAGGCATTGCTGGTGCACCTACAGCTCCACTAAATGCACTGATTGCTATGCTTTTAAAGGGTAATTATCATTGAATGTGATTTTCTATCCATTATCTTGGCGATTTTACTTTTTAAGAAGAATGCTCTCAAATGATCTGTTTTTAGAAAAACACCATCTCTCTCGACCAGGATAAAATGATGATCCCTCCCTATGATAATATATTGATTATCCATCTCACTCTATAATGAAAAAATTGTGATCTCTCTCTCCTTATAATGAGACAATGCTGATCCCTCCCACTGCATATGATGCAATCATGAGCCCTCCCTCTGTATAGTGATGCAATCATGAGCCCTCCCTCTGAATAATGATGCAATCATGAGCCCTCCTTCTGTGTAATGATGCAATCATGATCTCTCCCTCTGTATAATGATGCAATGATGATCCCTCCCTCTGTATAATGATGCAATGATGGTCTCTCCTCACGATGACAAAATGATGAGCACTTCTTCCGTGTACTGATATGACTATGATGACCTCTCCCTTACTATAATAACAAAGATGATGATCCCTCACTCTCTATTATGCCATATGATTATACAGCAATTATACTTTATTCCATAAGATTACACATTAATGATCCCTCCCTCCCTACAAAATGCAATTATGATCCCTCCCTCACTATTATGATAAATTAGGAGACCTTCCTCTCTACGATGATACAGTAATAAGTAATAATGATCCTTCCCTCCTTATTATTACAAATTGAGGATCGCTATCTACGATGATACAGAAATTATCCCTGCCACCCTCTGATGAAACAAAATGTATCCCTACCTTCATACGATGACAGTAATTATCCTTCCTTCCACCCCATGACACAGTAATTACTCTTCCCTCCCTACAATGATAAAGTAATTGTTCCTCCCTTCCTCCAATAATACAGTGATTAATCCATCCCTCCCTATGATACAGTAATTATTCCTCCCTTCCTTCCTAATATGATGCACTGATTATCTCTCCCACCATACCTCCAAGAATTCCATATTCATCCCTCTCTCTGATGATACAGTAATTATACTTCCTTCCACCCTATGACACAGAAATTATCCTTCCCTCCCTCCAATAATACAGTAATTTTTCCATCTTTCTTCTAATGATTCAGTAATTATTAGAGTTGAGCGACTTTTGTTTTTTTATGGTCGAGTTTCGTTTCGTGAAACCCGACTTTTCCAAAAGTCGGGTCGAGCAAGATCGGCCGATTATAGGGAAAAGTCGGGGTCGTCCCGAAACACGAAACCCAATGTAAGTCAATGGGGAATAAAAGTCGGCAGTGAGAGGAGGACAGGAAACACACCTACAGTGCTCATTTGAATGCCAAAAGCATCAATTCTTCTTACTTAAGCTGGTCAACCTTAATTAACTTCATAATACAAGTTACGCACTGAAAAATGGGGGTTATTTGGCTAAAGTTGTGGGGGGGGTAGGGCTGGCTCCAGGTTTTCATGTGCCCTGGGCGAAAGAGCGCCCCTTTAACACATACCACAACTCATCATGCTCCGATACGGCAGAGAAATAGCGGTATAGTACAATGAAAAATACTACACTTTTTATATCTCATGACGAGGCCCATCTATTTCTCCATACAGAATCATTGGTCCCATATAATGTTTGAAACAGTATATGATGCGCTCCACATAATGCTACAGTATATGTTGGTCCCCATGGATGAAGCTCCACAGTCTTATGGGCCCAAATAATGCTCCAAACATAATGGGCCCCATTTCTAATGCTCTAGTGTATAATGGGCCCTGTAAATGCTGCTCCAGTGTCTGATGTCCACCTTTGGAATGTTCCAGTGTATGGTGGGCCCCATCTATCATTCTCCAGAGTATAGTGCTCCCCAAAAATTGCTGTCCCAACATAGAAAACAATGAAATAAGTCTCCTCGCTAGGGAATCCCTGTACTAGTCTGGACTCCTCGTCGTCCCCATCTTCCATCTCACTGCACAGTATTTCAACCTTGCAAGTGCTGTGATCCTGAGCAAGCAGGGGGGGCCCACTCATTGGCGACGGCACTGGCACAGGGCCCATGATAGTACGGTGGTGTGTCTGATGGCGGGTGGGCCGAACCTGCACTTTCATCTGCAGCTTCCTCTTTGTCACCGTGTAAGATGGAACTGTATATGGGAAGGGTAACCTGAGTTTCATCAGGGTCAGATTCAGGCCGTGTAGCGTGCGAGGGGAATGTAGTGGTCTGGGTCAATGTACCAGCAGATTCATCGAGCAGTGGCTGGGCATCAGTGCACTTGTGTCGCCCCCAGGAGTACGGTCGCCACAGTAGCATTACCTTCCTCCTAGGGAGTGTGATGTAATGCTTGGGAGCAACGAAGGATCTCTCTAGCAGGTTAACTGATTGGGCGGCGTTATTCCCACGAGTCATGACCCTCCAAACAGCGTTCATGAAGGCAAAGTGTTTGTTTTACGTGGGCAGTATGGTTGCAAAGCTGAACCTTAAAAGAATGTCCAGAAAGGCACCACCAGGAGTGGAGCCTATGGCGTAATTTGACTCAACACGGGCAACCTCAACCATGCCAGCTACAGAACAGATGCACACATTGCAAGCTTAATTCCGTTAATGAACGAGACTCCGTCATGCCCCACGGTCCGAGTCTGGCTTACTAGAGGGGCACGTGAGGCTCTGGCACATGAGATTGGCCAATAACTGGTGTGTCATGCCCTTACATGTCCGTGGCTGCATGTGCGCTACACTGAAAAGGCCAGCGTTTGTCGCTTACAGGTGCAGATAACCCGCTGAACAACGTTAGTGATGGGGATCACTGATTACAATTATTACTCGCGAACGATGATTTCCCAGTAAGTGCAGGTCAACCGCAGTTCCGGAATTAGGCCTAACCGACATTCCTGAAAAAATGAAAAACTTACGTGTGCAAACCACAGGTGCTGTAGCTTGCTTAACAGCTTGCCAGCCGTTCTCAGGTCCAGTATGGATTACACGTGATTGCACAAAGGTGAGAAAGGGTACCGTATCCCCAGATAACATGTATGGATAGCGTACACATTCAAAAGATATGTCTATACATCAGGAGGCAGGCTCAGACGGTGTTAGGCCCAGTATGGCTTGCACGTGATTGCACAAAGGTGAGAAAGGGTACCGTATCCCCGGATAACATGTATGGATAGCGTACACATTCAAAAGATATGTCTATACATCAGGAGGCAGGCTCAGACGGTGTTAGGCCCAGTATGGATTTGACGGCCCAGACTACACAGCGGAGAAGCAGGGAGAGGTAAAGATTGCAAATGCTGGGGCCCTGCCCAAGCAAGGGGGGCCCACTCGTGGGCGTCGGTAGTGGCACTGGGCCCCTCATAGTACGGCGGTGTGTCTGACGGCGGGTGTGCACCACCACCGTCAGAGACACTTGATTGCACTATGAGGGACCCTGTGCCAGTGCCCGCGCCCAAGAGTCGGCCTACCCACCTGTCCAGGGCAACGGCACTTGCACGGTGTCGTGTGCTAGGTGGTGACCCCGGCCATGGGGGGGGCTGCACAGTTAGGGAGTTTTAGAAAGTGGCATATGTTGATGTTGGACATTCAGCTGATGCAAAAGGCGAAATAGGTCAAGTACCAGGAAGCAGGGCTGCCATTAGGAATTTCAGGGCCCCATACTGTAAAAATGTTTGGGCCCCCTTGAGACTCCGTCCAGGCTCCACCCCAGCCGTGCCTCCACCCCTCAAATCTTCCAGAGTCCCACTGCCCACTCTTGGAAAAACTCCACTTCTGCACCCCGTCCTCACCAATCACACATTAACATTTCCCAGATCACACATATAGCCGGCAGCTTTTGTTCTGGCCAAAAGAATTTTAAGCCGCCACCACCACAAGGTAGACTCTTCTGGATGAGCTCTACTCTACTGTAACTTATTAATCATTGGTTAAAATACCCAATACTCTGTTTAGGTATATTTTTCTTTTTCTTTAAGGAAATGCGTCACAGACTTTTTTTAAAAAAATAATTGAAACCAGATTGTGACTTTTTTTATAATCTGTATTTCTGATTGCAGATTATTGTATTGTTTTCTGTACATGTATGAAGCTGTCGGTGGATATCGATCTGCGCTCGGACCGCAGTGCATGGACGGGCCGCGGGTCTCCTGACTAGAGCTCAGCAGCCTCACAGCATGTATGAGGATGCAGGCCAGGAGATCGGCGCCCAGTCCATGCACCACAATTCCCCAAATAAAGATGTTTCCCAGTCATATATACCCACTTTGTATTTTTCCATCAATATGGCCGTGTGAGGGCTTGTTTTTTGCAGGACGAGTTGTGCTTTTGAATGACATGACTGGCTTTATCAAATAGCGTACTGGAAAATGGGAAAAAAATTCAAAGTGCGGTGAAATTGAAAAGGAATTCTAGAATTTTTTTGGTCGTTTCAGCAGCCTCCCATCTCCACACCTCAGCAGCCTCCCATCTCCACACCTCAGCAGCCTCCCATCTCCTCACCTCAGCAGCCTCCCATCTCCACACCTCAGCAGCCTCCCATCTCCTCACCTCAGCAGCCTCCCATCTCCTCACCTCAGCAGCCTCCCATCTCCTCACCTCAGCAGCCTCCCATCTCCTCTCCTCAGCAGCCTCCCATCTCCACACCTCAGCAGCCTCCCATCTCCTCACCTCAGCAGCCTCTCATCTCCTCACCTCAGCAGCCTCCCATCTCCTCACCTCAGCAGCCTCCCATCCAGACTCCTCAGCAGCCTCCCATCTCCTCACCTCAGCAGCCTCCCATCTCCCCTCCTCAGCAGCCTCCCATCTCCTCACCTCAGCAGCCTCTCATCTCCTCACCTCAGCAGCCTCCCATCTCCTCACCTCAGCAGCCTCCCATCTCCTCACCTCAACAGCCTCCCATCTCCACTCCTCAGCAGCCTCCCATCTCCTCACCTCAGCAGCCTCCCATCTCCTCACCTCAACAGCCTACCATCTCCACACCTCAGCAGCCTCCCATCTCCTCACCTCAGCAGCCTCCCATCTCCTCACCTCAGCAGCCTCCCATCTCCTCACCTCAACAGCCTCCCATCTCCACACCTCAGCAGCCTCCCATCTCCTCACCTCAGCAGCCTCCCATCTCCTCACCTCAGCAGCCTCCCATCTCCTCACCTCAACAGCCTCCCATCTCCACACCTCAGCAGCCACCCATCTCCTCACCTCAGCAGCCTCCCATCTCCACACCTCAGCAGCCTCCCATCTCCTCACCACAGCAGCCTCCCATCTCCACACCTCAGCAGCCTCCCATCTCCTCACCTCAGCAGCCTCCCATCTCCTCACCTCAGCAGCCTCCCATCTCCTCACCTCAACAGCCTCCCATCTCATCAGCAGCCTCCCATCTCCTCTCCTCAGCAGCCTCCCATCTCCTCACCTCAGCAGCCTCCCATCTCCTCACCTCAGCAGCCTCCCATCGCCACACATCAGCAGCCTTCCATCTCCACACCTCAGCAGCCTCCCATCTCCACACCTCAGCAGCCTCCCATCTCCACTCCTCAGCAGCCTCCCATCTCCACTCCTCAGGAAACTCCCATCTCCACTCCTCAGCAGCCTCCCATCTCCACTCCTCAGCAGCCTCCCATCTCCACTCCTCAGCAGCCTCCCATCTCCACTCCTCAGCAGTCTCCCATCTCCTCAGCAGTCTCCCATCTCCTCAGCAGTCTCCCATCTCCTCAGCAGCCTCCCATCTCCACACCTCAGCAGCCTCCCATCTCCACACCTCAGCAGGCTCCCATCTCCACACCTCAGCAGGCTCCCATCTCCATACCTCAGCAGGCTCCCATCTCCACACCTCAGCAGCCTCCCATCTCCACACCTCAGCAGCCTCCCATCTCCACACCTCAGCAGCCTCCCATCTCCTCAGCAGCCTCCCATCTCCTCACCTCAGCAGCCTCCCATCTCCACACATCAGCAGCCTCCCATCTCCTCACCAGCCTCCCATCTCCTCACCTCAGCAGCCTCCCATCTCCTCACCTCAGCAGCCTCCCATCTCCCCACCTCAGCAGCCTCCATCTCCTCTCCTCAGAAGCCTCCCATCTCCACACCTCAGCAGCCTCCCATCTCCAAGCCTCAGCAGCCTTCCATCTCCTCTCCTCAGCAGCCTCCCATCTCCACACCTCAGCAGCCTCCCATCTCCACACCTCAGCAGCCTCCCATCTCCTCTCCTCAGCAGCCTCCCATCTCCTCTCCTCAGCAGCCTCCCATCTCCTCTCCTCAGCAGCCTCCCATGTCCTCTCCTCAGCAGCCTCCCATCTCCACTCCTCAGCAGCCTCCCATCTCCACTCCTCAGCAGCCTCCCATCTCCACTCCTCAGCAGCATCCCATCTCCTCAGCAGCCTCCCATCTCCTCAGCAGCCTCCCATCTCCACACCTCAGCAGCCTCCCATCAGCAGCCTCCCATCGCCATACCTCAGCAGCCTCCCATCAGCAGCCTCCCATCGCCATACCTCAGCAGACTCCCATCAGCAGCCTCCCATCTCCACACCTCAGCAGCCTCCCATCTCCACACCTCAGCAGCCTCCCATCTCCACACCTCAGCAGCCTCCCATCTCCTCTCCTCAGCAGCCTCACATCTCCTCACCTCAGGAGCCTCCATCTCCACTCCTCAGCAGCCTCCCATCTCCACACCTCAGCAGTCTCCCATCTCCTCACCTCAGCAGCCTCCCATCTCCTCACCTCAGCAGCCTCCCATCTCCACACCTCAGCAGCCTCCCATCTCCTCTCCTCAGCAGCCTCCCATCTCCACACCTCAGCAGCCTCCCATCTCCTCTCCTCAGCAGCCTCCCATCTCCTCTCCTCAGCAGCCTCCATCTCCCCACCTCAGCAGCCTCCCATCTCCTCAGCAGCCTCCCATCTCCACACCTCAGCAGCCTCCCATCTCCTCAGCAGCCTCCCATCTCCTCACCTCAGCAGCCTCCCATCTCCTCTCCTCAGCAGCCTCCCATCTCCTCTCCTCAGCAGCCTCCCATCTCCTCAGCAGCCTCCCATCTCCTCAGCAGCCTCCCATCTCCACACCTCAGCAGCCTCCCATCTCCTCTCCTCAGCAGCCTCCCATCTCCTCTCCTCAGCAGCCTCCCATCTCCTCAGAAGCCTCCCATCTCCTCAGCAGCCTCCCATCTCCTCAGCAGCCTCCCATCTCCCCACCTCGGCAGCCTCCCATCACCTCAGCAGCCTCCCATCACCTCAGCAGCCTCCCATCTCCTCAGCAGCCTCCCATCTCCTCACCTCAGCAGCCTCCCATCTCCTCACCTCAGCAGCCTCCCATCTCCACACATCAGCAGCCTCCCATCTCCACACATCAGCAGCCTCCCATCTCCTCACCTCAGCAGCCTCCCATCTCCACACATCAGCAGCCTCCCATCTCCACACATCAGCAGCCTCCCATATCCACACATCAGCAGCCTCCCATCTCCACACATCAGCAGCCTCCCATCTCCTCACCTCAGAAGCCTCCCATCTCATCAGCAGCCTCCTATCTCCTCTCCTCAGCAGCCTCCCATCTCATCAGCAGCCTCCCATCTCCTCTCCTCAGCAGCCTCCCATCTCCTCACCTCAGCAGCCTCCCATCGCCACACATCAGCAGCCTTCCATCTCCACACCTCAGCAGCCTTCCATCTCCACACCTCAGCAGCCTCCCATCTCCACTCCTCAGCAGCCTCCCATCTCCACTCCTCAGCAGCCTCCCATCTCCACTCCTCAGCAGCCTCCCATCTCCACTCCTCAGCAGTCTCCCATCTCCACTCCTCAGCAGTCTCCCATCTCCTCAGCAGTCTCCCATCTCCTCAACAGCCTCCCATCTCCTCAGCAGCCTTCCATCTCCACACCTCAACAGCCTCCCATCTCCACACATCAGCAGCCTCCCATCTCCACACCTCAGCAGGCTCCCATCTCCACACCTCAGCAGCCTCCCATCTCCACACCTCAGCAGCCTCCCATCTCCTCTGCAGCCTCCCATCTCCACACCTCAGCAGCCTCCCATCTCCTCAGCAGCCTCCCATCTCCTCAGCAGCCTCCCATCTCCTCTCCTCAGCAGCCTCCCATCTCCTCACCTCAGCAGCCTCCCATCTCCTCACCTCAGCAGCCTCCCATCTCCTCTCCTCAGCAGCCTCCCATCTCCTCAGCAGCCTGCCATCTCTTCAGCAGCCTCCCATCTCCTCTCCTCAGCAGCCTCCCATCTCCTCTCCTCAGCAGCCTCCCATCTCCTCACCTCAGCAGCATCCCATCTCCTCACCTCAGCAGCCTCCCATCTCCTCTCCTCAGCAGCCTCCCATCTCCTCAGCAGCCTCCATCTCCTCACCTCAGCAGCCTCCCATCTCCTCAGCAGCCTCCCATCTCCTCACCTCACTCCCCTCTGCAACTTCCTCCAAGTCCTCACACACTGCCCACCTCCTCGGCCTCATCGCCGATTTCAGCATCTTCTGTCTCCCAGAAACGTTACATGTTGCTGCTCTGCTGGAGAATGAAGAAGAGCGCGCAGTGTGTCACCTGACCAGGATCCGGACCATGATGCACTTGGTGCTGCTGCTGCTTTAAAGGTACAGCACCGATTTCTGGCCACTGCATTCACTAACAACACAGTAGGTGTATCTGTAAATCACCGCAGTGTTGTTATGTATCTGGCTTGCAGCGGCCATGAACTATTGCACCTGTAGCCCAAACAGCAGTATGAAGAGAGGAGGGCCCGGGCTGCCAGCGCATCTGGGCCCCTCTTTTTGCTACTGTTCATGGGGCCCCATACAGTAGTAAGGGCAGTAATGCCCTGATGGCGGCCCTGCCAGGAAGAGGTGGACCAAAGCAAGCCATTTTTCTGTCACCCTATGTGTCATCAGGGGAAGGTGGGACAAAATCCTTGGAAACCCATGCATGGTTCATTTTAATGAAGGTTAGATCATCCACATTTTGGGTTGACAGATGGGTCCTTTTTTCTGTCAGGATTGATCCAGCTGCACTGAAGACTCTTTCCGATAGCACACTTGCAGCTGGGCAAGCGAGCTCCTGTAAGGCATATTGTGCCAGTTCAGGCCAGGTGTCGAGTTTAGCGGCCCAATAGTCAAAGGGGAATGACCTGTGTGGGAGAACATCGATATGGGAGGAAAAGTAGTTTGTAACCATAGTTGACAACTGCTGTCTCCTGTCACTTTCCATCGATGCTGTATTACCAGTTGTGTGAGCGGTACTTGAAAAATCAGTCCACAACATTGTCATGAAACCCCTGTCTCCAACGCCACTTCTGCTGTGTGCACCATGAACACCTCTGCCAAGCTGCCCCCGGCCCGTACGGCTCGTGTGAGAACCATCACTGCTGCTGTGTGCTGGGAATGCCTCAAGCAACCGATTTACCAGAGTTGCTTGTTTATTAGCCAATATTAGGTCAAGGTTCTCCTGTGGCATGATGTTTTGTAATTTGCCTTTATAGTGTGGATCCAGGATGCTGGCCAACCAGTAGTCGTCATCGTTCATCATTTTCGCAATGCGGGGGTCCCTTTTTAGGATCCGCAAGGCATAATCTGACATGTGGGCCAATGTTCCCGGTGTCAATGATGCACTGCGAGTGCTGGTTGGAGGAGCACTTTCTGGCAAATCCACATCCCTCCAGTCACGCACAAACCCTGTACCAGACCTTGCCACGCCAACATTTTCACTTGCCCCACGAAATGCATCCTCCTCCCCTAAGTAATCATCCCCATCATCATCCTCCTCCTCCTCTTCTTCCTCCAACTCGTCCAGGAGAGGTCCCTGAGCAGACAATGGCTGAATGTCATAAAGGATTCCCTCCACCTCTTCCTCCTTGTCAACATTGGCTGCAGACGCCTGCTCCTTAAGGTGCGTCAAAGTTTGCATGAGCAGACGCATAAGTGGGATGCTCATGCTTAGGATGGCGTCATCTGCGGTTACCAGCCGTGTGCATTCCTCAAAACACTGAAGGACTTTACAGAGGTCTTTCAGCTTTGACCACTGCACACCTCTCAACTCCATGTCTGCTCTCAAAGTGCCTGGCCGTGTATCCTCCCACAAATGCATTATGGCCTGCCTCTGCTCGCACAGCCGCTCCACCATGTGCAGGGTGGAGTTCCACCTTGTTGCAATGTCGATAATGAGGCGGTGGTTGGGAAGGTGGAGCAATCGCTGCAGCTTCTGCATACGAACGGAGTGTACAGGCGACCGGCGGATGTGCGCGCACAGTCTTCGCACCTTCTGGAGCAGGGCTGTTAACTCCGGATAATTTTTGAGGAAGCACTGCACCACCAGGTTCAAGGTGTGAGCCAAGCAAGGTATGTGGCTGAGTTTTGAAAGGGCTATGGCTGCCACAAAATTACGGCCGTTATCACTAACTACCTTACCTGCCTCAAGATGTACACTGCCCAGCCATGACTCAGTTTGTCGCTGAAAGTACTCGGCCAGCACCTCGGCGGTGTGTCTGTCGCCCAAACACATCATCTGCAACACAGCCTGCTGACGCTTTCCACTAGCTGCTCGATAGGGGGACACCTCGTGTGCAACAGTGGCAGCTGCAGATGGAGTGCTCGTACGACTGCGCTCTGTGGACGAGCTTTCGCTTCTGGAGGAGGAGGAGGAGGGTGGAACGCCTACAGCCAACTGTTTCCTATACCGTGGGCTAGGCAGCACTGTCCCACCACCGCTGTCCCCTGTGGACCCTGCATCCACCACATTAACCCAGTGCGCAGTGATGGACACGTAACGGCCCTGGCCATGCCGACTGGACCATGCATCAGTTGTGAGGTGCACCTTTCCACTCACTGACTGCTTGAGTGCATGGACAATGCGGTCTTTCACATGATGGTGGAGGGCTGGGATGGCTTTTCGAGAGAAGAAGTGGCGACTGGGTAGGTCATAGCGTGGTACTGCATAGGCCATGAGTTCGCGGAAAGCTGCGCTTTCCACCAACCGATAGGGCATCATCTCAAACGAGATTAGTTTGACAATGTGGGCGTTCAAACGCAGTGTACGCGGATGAGAGACTGAGTACTTTCTTGACCTACTCATAGTGTCTGGGAGGGTGAGCTGGACTTGAGAGCTGCATATGGTGGAAGTAGCGGTGGACAGGGCGGACTGAGAGAGGGTTGATGATGGTGATGGAGTTGGTGTTCTTTCTGATGGTCTAGATTCAGTATTTCGTTGATATAACAGTGGGATTCCCCGACTGCTGTGGCCTTGCAACGACACCTCAACATTTGCTGCTGTGCTAACCGGTGGGCTTACAGTGGGGGAAACAATGTATCGTTGCTGACTACCTTCTTTGTGATCAGTCGCACATGTGGCACTTGAGGTTTGGTGTTGTGTCTACGCTTGCAAGTGCATGCTGGTTAAATGTCTAAGCATGCAACTGGTATTCAAATTTTTCAGATTTTTCCCTCGGCTAAAGGTCTTTGCGCACTTCTTACAGATAACCTTGGCCTGATCATGAGGATTTTGTTCAAAAAAGTGCCACACTGCACTCTTCCTACTTTGGCAGACATTTTGCGGCCTAGCACGCTGTGATGTTTTGACCCTCTGGTATGTGAAAACAGCTCCATGGAGTAATCAGTAGTATGGCCTGCGTCATCCTTCAATCTTGGTTGTGGTGAAGGACACAAGGAAAGGTGTGGTTCATGAACATGAGCCTCCAATGACGACTCAGTGCTTTTACTTTTTACAACTTCAGAAGAGGAGGCGATGGAGCTGGAGGCTGAGTCAGCAATGTAAGACAAAACTTTTTCCTGATGCTCTGGCGTTAAAAGCGGTTTGCCAACTCCTAGAAAACTAAGCCTTTGAAGCCTTATGGAGCCAGACGATGACGCAGGCTCAACACCTCCTGCATTCGGTCCTATTTTGCTTTTGCCACTACCATCAGATCCACCACCAACACCATCATTACCAGCTGCCAACTCCCGCCCAATTCCACGGCCTCTTCCACCAGCCTTCCTCATTTTTGGTAGAAATGTAGACAAAATCCAACAAACTATATAGTAATGTAAAACAAGGTACAAGGTGTCTATAGGACAGGGGAGATTTAGATTTTCTGCAGACACTTGTGGACACTGGACACTTGGATTGTGTGAGGCCCACTGAATATCACAGCGCTATGTCACAGGCTCGATGGCACAGGTGTGAAAAAAGTGACTACAGGATAAGGGAGATTTTGAATTTCTGCAGACACTTGTGGACACTGGACACTTTTGGATTGTGTGAGGCCCACTGAATATCACAGCGCTATGTCACAGGCTCGATGGCACAGGTGTGAAAAAAGTGACTACAGGATAAGGGAGATTTTGAATTTCTGCAGACATTTGTGGACACTGGACACTTGGATTGTGTGAGGCCCACTGAATATCACAGCGCTATGTCACAGGCTCGATGGCACAGGTGTGAAAAAAGTGACTACAGGATAAGGGAGATTTTGAATTTCTGCAGACACTTGTGGACACTGGACACTTGGATTGTGTGAGGCCCACTGAATATCACAGCGCTATGTCACAGGCTCGATGGCACAGGTGTGAAAAAAGTGACTACAGGATAAGGGAGATTTTGAATTTCTGCAGACACTTGTGGACACTGGACACTTTTGGATTGTGTGAGGCCCACTGAATATCAGAGCGCTATGTCACAGGTTCGATGGCACAGGTGTGAAAAAAGTGAATTGTAGAATTGGGCAGAATAGGAATCTCCCTAGAGTGTAGGTCTGTAAGAACGGAACAAGTCCTCCACTTATCCTTCCACAGTGACACACAGATAGCTTCACTGTGGCTGTGATAACAGCCGTTACACGGTACTGTGTGAGGAGCGTACACCGCTGTATGTGTATGGTATGAATAAATGCACGCTCAGTACCTTAGCAGGACAAAAAAAAATTGGGATTGCTTTCAAAAAAGCAGTTTGCAGAGCAGTGGGGAAACAGCAATGCAGCTGTCAGGAAGCCTTAGAAGGCAGCCTAACAACCAACACCGCTGATGCACCACAATATAGCCTCCCCTTGCACTGCACACACAGTGACTGGTGTGTTATACAGGCAAAATCGCTAGCAGCAGAAGCAGTTTTTTTGTCTTCTTCCCTGCCTAACGCTCTCCCTACAGAATCAGCAACCTCTCCCTATGCTAAGATTGGCAGAAGTAAGATCGCGGTCGGCGTGCACGCCCTTTTATAACCCCTGTGACGCCCACCAAAACAAGCCAATCACTTGCATGCCCTTCTGAAAGATGGTGCTGACCCCTGCCTATGTCATCACGTTGCCCACAGTGTCCGTGGATCCTGATTGGCTGAAAAAGAGCGCTAAACAAACTTTTGAAACGCGACTTTGGCGCGTAAGTCGCCGACCTCGTGGCCGACCTCATCCTAGGGTCGGGTTTCGTTTCATGAAACCCGACTTTGCCAAAAGTCGGCGACTTTTGAAATTGTTCGACCCGTTTCGCTCATCTCTAGTAATTATCCCTCCCTCCAATGATACAGTAATTATTGCTCCCTTTTTCACGGGATTACCTCAGCAGAGAGGAGCCAGAATACCACAGCATCTGATTGCTCCTACTCCTGCTCTGAATAGAAGCACTTCACCTTCTTTTTAAATGGTGTTAATATCTATTGGAAGAATAGGGGATAATGCTGGGATCTCTGGGAGTCTGAGCTCTCAGCTGAGCTCAGGTAGCCACTCCAATCCACTTTATAATCTGGGTCCTGATTCAAATCCATGTCAGAGCTAGCATTTGCTGCATGGCTTAAGAGGAGAGGTGTTCATATGAGAAGGAGTTTTGGAGGAGTTATCTGTGACTTTTGCGTGGTTTATAAGTGTGATAATTCCCTTCCCTCCATTTACTTTGGTTATGCATTCATCTGTTTTATGTAAAGGAATATTTCCATGCCTGGTATTTTCAGTTACCCTTGTTCTTGATGCCAGTTGGTGTATTGTGGTGCACGGCAGCTCCACTCTTCTCTGCATGGAGGAAGGGAAGAGACAGAGGGCAGATTATTATTATTATTATTATTATTATTATTATTTATTATTATTATTATTATTATTTATTGTTATAGCGCCATTTATTCCATGGCGCTTTACATGTGAGGGGGGTATACATAAAAACAAGTACAATAATCTTAAACAATACAAGTCATAACTGGTACAGGAGGAGAGAGGACCCTGCCCGCGAGGGCTCACAATCTTCAAGGGATGGGTGATAATACAGTAGGCGAGGGTAGAGCTGGTCGTGCAGCGGTTTGGTCGATCGGTGGTTACTGCAGGTTATAGGCTTGTCGGAAGAGGTGGGTCTTCAGGCTCTTTTTGAAGGTTTCGATGGTAGGTGAGAGTCTGATATGTTGTGGTAGAGAGTTCCAGAGTAGGGGTGATGCGCGAGAGAAATCTTGTATGCGATTGTGGGAAGAGGAGATAAGAGGGGAGTAGAGAAGGAGATCTTGTGAGGATCGGAGGTTGCGTGCAGGAAAGTACCGGGAGACGAGGTCACAGATGTATGGAGGAGACAAGTTGTGGATGGCTTTGTATGTCATGGTTAGGGTTTTGTAATGGAGTCTCTGGGCAATTGGGAGCCAGTGAAGGGATTGACAGAGGGGAGAAGCTGGGGAATAGCGGGGGGACAGGTGGATTAGTCGGGCAGCAGAGTTTAGAATAGATTGGAGGGGTGCGAGAGTGTTTGAGGGGAGGCCGCAGAGCATGAGGTTGCAGTAGTCAAGGCGAGAGATGATGAGGGCATGGACTAGGGTTTTTGCAGATTCTTGGGTGAGGAATGAACGGATGCGTGAAATATTTTTGAGTTGAAGTCGGCAGGAAGTGGAAAGGGTTTGGATATGTGGTTTGAAGGAGAGATCAGCATCAAGGATTACTCCGAGGCAGCGAGCTTGTGGGACTGGGGAGAGTGGGCAGTCATTTACTGTAATTGATAGGTTCGTAGGGGGGGTCACGTGAGATGGGGGAAAGATGATGAATTCTGTTTTGTCCATGTTGAGTTTCAGATATCTAGTGGAGAAGAAGGATGAAATAGTGGACAGACATTGAGGGATTCTGGTTAGTAGGGAGGTGATATCTGGTCCAGAGATGTAGATCTGTGTGTCATCAGCATAAAGATGATACTGAAAGCCATGAGATTCTATGAGCTGTCCCAGGCCAAAGGTGTAAATAGAGAACAGCAGGGGCCCTAGGACTGAACCTTGTGGGACTCCGACAGATAGGGGGCAAGGTGAGGAGGTGGTGTGTGAGTGGGAGACGCTGAATGTCCGGTCTGTTAGGTATGATGAGATCCAGGAGAGGGCCAAGTCTGTGATGCCGAGGGATGAGAGGGTCTGTAATAATAGGGAATGGTCCACTGTGTCAAAGGCAGCCGACAGGTCCAGGAGGAGGAGGACAGAGTAGTGTCGCTTGCTCTTGGCAGTTAAGAGGTCATTGGTGACCTTAGTAAGGGCAGTTTCAGTGGAGTGGTGTGACCGGAAGCCAGATTGTAAGCGGTCGAAGAGGGAGCAAGAAGAGAGATGGGAGGACAGTTCAAGGTAGACGTGTTGTTCCAGTAGCTTGGAGGCGTATGGGAGAAGTGATATAGGGCGATAGCTAGATACAGAGGATGGGTCAAGAGAGGGCTTTTTGAGGATAGGTGTGATGGAGGCATGTTTAAAGCTTGAGGGGAAAACACCAGTTGTTAGTGATAGGTTGAAGAGATGGGTTAGGGTTGGGATGAAGACTGTGGTGAGGTTTGGGATGAAGTGGGATGGGATCGGGTCGAGTGCACAGGTGGTGAGATGTGATCTTGAGAGTAGAGTGGAGAGTCGATCTTCTGTAATGGTGGAGAAGTTGGTTTTGAAGGTGGAGGGCTGGGAAGTCGGGAGGAAGGGCTCTGGGGGTTGTTGACCAAAACTGTCCCTGATGTTATCAATTTTCTGCTTGAAAAATGAGGCAAAGTCTTCAGCTGAGATGAGTGGGGAGGGAGGAGGTGCTGGGGGGCGGAGGAGAGAATTGAAGGTGTTGAATAACTGTTTAGGGTTGTGAGACAGGGAGGATATGAGAGATGAGAAGTAGGTTTGTTTAGCTGTGGTGAGTGTGGTCTTGAAAGTAGTGAGGGACTGTTTGAATGCGATGAAATGCTCGTTGGAGTGGGATCTTTTCCATCTGCGCTCAGCAGCCCTGGAAGCTCGCCTCAGCTCTTTGGTCAGGCTGGTGTGCCAGGGCTGTCTGTTGATTTTGCGAGTTTTGGTATGTGTAAGTGGGGCAGCGGATTCCAAAGCTACAGCTATTGTGGTGTTATATAGAGCGGCAGCGTCATCCGCATTGTGTAAGGAACTTATATCTGTAAGAGGGAGGAGGGATTCGGAGAATGAGTGTAGGTCAAGGTGTTTAAGATTCCTGCGAGGGTGTGAAAGTTTGTGGGGTGGGGATTGTAGACATGGAGTGAAGAGGGAAGAGAATGTGAGCAGGTTGTGGTCAGAGAGAGGAAGAGGTGAGTTAGAGAGGTTAGATAGGGAGCAGAGGCGGGTGAAGATGAGGTCCAGTGTGTGGCCATCTTTGTGGGTGGCTGTAGAAGACCATTGAGTGAGGCCGAAGGAGGAAGTGAGAGATAGAAGTTTAGTGGCAGCTGAGAGGGAAGTGTCAATGGGGATGTTGAAGTCGCCCATGATGATAGTAGGGATGTCCGCGGAAAGGAAATGAAGTAACCAGGTGGTGAAGTGGTCAAAGAAGGTGGTGGCTGGCCCTGGGGGGCGGTAGATGACAGCCAGTTGGAGGTTGGAGGGGGAGTAGATGCGCACAGAGTGCACCTCAAAGGAAGGGAGGGTAACAGAGGGTGGCAGTGGGATTGGGGTGAAGGAGCAGGTATCTGACAGGAGAAAACCAACTCCTCCACCATGTTTGCTGCTGGGGCGGGGGGTGTGAGAAAGGTGGAAGCCGCCATACGAAAGTGCAGCAGGAGAGGCTGTGTCAGAAGGGGTGAGCCAGGTTTCGGTGATGGCGAGGAAGGAGAGTTTGGTAGTAACAAAAAGATCATGGATGTAGGAAAGCTTGTTGCAGACAGAGCGAGCGTTCCACAGAGCTCCTGTTAGTGGGACTGGGGAAGCGGGGGCTGGGTGAATGGGTATAAGGTTGGAGAGGTTACGGAAGGTTGTGATAGAGCGTGGATGGGAGGTAGAAATGACTGTGGGAATGTGGTGAGGAGGACCAGGATTTGGAGAGATATCACCAGCAGTGAGAAGGAGCAGAGAAAGTGTTACCAGGTGGGAGCAGGAGAGGGCATGAGGGGGCTGTCTGTGTTTGGAGACAGAGGATTGTATGTTAAGGAACAGTTTTGAGGCGGAGGTGAGGTGGATGGGGAGGATTGAAGAAGAGATGAACAGTTCCTTACTAGGAGTAGGGATTAGGGGAATTAGCAGAAAGTGAAGGATTATTGGGGTGAAAGTGAAAACAAACAGAAACATTGTTTACAGTGACTGTGTCCAGTTACCTTCAGTTCCCTTCTGGTTCAATTCTGGTTTTAATTCTTAAATTAATCTTCACACTTCTAGCACACACTTATAGCAATCACAATGCAGACTGAAGTCTATGCAGACTTGTGCTCTGCAATATATGTACAACTAAGTGCAGTCAGGTGTGAAGCAGAGAGGAGTGGTCTCTGCTCATCTTGGCCAGACAATTAAGAGTGGACCAGATGTATATGATCAAGCCAGAGTAAACAAGGTCATAAATAACACTGGGGTAAGCTGGGGTTAGCTGAAAGACATACCATGTGAATGCTAGGTGCAGAGGCAAGTCTATGTGCAAAGCTGGGTGACGCACTGTGTGTCCTTCATAGACAGACAGCAGGAGAGCAGGAGAGCTGGGTGGATGGACATACCATGTGAATGCTAGGTGCAGAGGCAAGTCTATGTGCAAAGCTGGGTGACGCACTGTGTGTCCTTCATAGACAGACAGCAGGAGAGCAGGAGAGCTGGGTGGATGGACATACCATGTGAATGCTAGGTGCAGAGGCATGTCTATGTGCAAAGCTGGGTGACGCACTGTGTGTCCTTCATAGACAGACAGCAGGAGAGCAGGAGAGCTGGGTGGATGGACATACCATGTGAATGCTAGGTGCAGAGGCAAGTCTATGTGCAAAGCTGGGTGACGCACTGTGTGTCCTTCATAGACAGACAGCAGGAGAGCAGGAGAGCTGGGTGGATGGACATACCTGTCGGAAGAATAGAGATGCTTGTTAGAGTGCGATGGTGGCAGGTAGCAGGGCACAGTCTGTATACATCCTTCTGGTTTTAATTCTTAAATTAATCTTCACACTTCTAGCACACACTTCTAGCAATCACAATGCAGACATTGTTATTTATTATTATAGTGCCATTTATTCCATGGAGCTTTACATGTGAGGAGGGGTAAACATAATACATACAAGTACAGTAATCTTAAACAATACAAGTCACGACTGGTAGAGGATGAGAGAGGACCCTGCCCGTGAGGGTTCACAATCTACACCGGGATGGGTGAGGACACAGTAGGTGAGGGTAGAGCTGGTCGTGCAGCGGTTTGGTGGATCGATGGTTACTGCAACTTGTAGGCTTGTCGGAAGAGGTAGGTCTTCAAGTTCTTTTTGAAGGTTATCTGTTATCTTAGATTCAGGAGATAAGGCAAGGGAGGAGGCCCTGGCATCTTCACCTTCAGAAGTATCCCTGGGAATAGGGTCAGCTAGGGCAACCCCTAGTGATAGTGGCAAGGAAGGAGCCTCTGGTCCAGGGTTACCTGACATCTGAATCATGATACCCTCCTTCCAATGAAATACTAATTCACTCCCTCCAATGTTAATGTATTTATCCCTCTCTCCCTCTGATGCTACAGTAATCTTTCCTCTCTCCCAATGATGATGTAATTATGATAACTTGATTTCTGTGATTATAGGCTGCTACATTTAGGTAAGTATTGCCTTGGCACGCAGGTCCTTATGTAACATTAGGAAACCTCTCAGAGCAATCCTATTTAAAGATGTGGATTCTTTGGAGATACAGTGGGGCTATGTGGCACCCTGTGTCTTTGCTGCCACAAAATGGTTAAATATGTACTGTTTTGTATGTGTTTTGTAAGCAATGGGAGTTATGCTTTCTCTGCTAGAGAACACTACATGCCCTCAATTTTACCTCACTCCCTTACTTCCTTGAAGCTTAGAGCTTTGGAGACGTACCTTAACTGGGAGGGGGAGGAGTCAAGTTGTTGTTCTGTGAGGAAGATGGTGGAGAGGAAATGGAGAATGCTCCTGGAGCCATAATATGTGTTCCCTCCAGGAGCAATGCTAAGAAGAATCAGGGAATTAGCCCCTAGGCCATCCATGATTTTAGAGCCGGGTGGTAAGCTGAAAGACTCAGTAGCATAGCTACCGGGGGGGCAGAGGGGGCGGTCTCCCCACACCCCGAGCTCTGAGGGGCCCACTGAGCTACAATACTGTAACTGTATCAGCGTGCACAGCGCGCCCATACAGTTACATTCTGTGGCAGAGCAGGGAGAATCGATCTCCCTACTCTGCTGCCCAGCCGCTATGGGCCCCTGAGAAGGCGGTGGTGGGCCCCGGTGCCAGCAGTGAGCCCCCCACCTCAGCCAGCAATGTCGTCCTGAGCTTTTCTGTGCACACAGGACCTGTGATGAGGTCACAGGAGGGGTGGAGTCAGGGGGTCACATGATCAGGGGCTTCAGCACAGGGCTCTGCTGAGCTGGTTGTCATGGTGCTGGATGAGGTGAAGTAAGTTTCTGTATGGGGTCAGGTTTGGTTTACAGGGTGGATGTAGCAGAGCTGTGTGTGTATGAGGTGTACAGAGCGGAGCCGTGTGCATACGAGGTGTACGGAGCAGAGCCGTGTGTGTATGAGGTATACAGAGAGGAGCCGTGTGTGTAGAAGGTGTACGAAGCAGAGATATGTATGTATGAGGTGTACAGAGGAAGGGAGCCGCATGTGTATGGGGTGAGCAGAGCTGTTTGTGTATGGAGCGGAGCCAAGTGTGTACGGGGTGTACAGAGCAGAGCCGTGTGTGTGCGGGGTGTACGGAGTGGAGCTGTGTGTGCAATGTGTACGGAGATAAGCCGTATATGTACGAGGTGTACAGAGCAGAGCTGTGTGTGTACGGGGTGTACAGAGCAGAGCCGTGTATGTACGGGGTGTACAGAGCAGAGCTGTGTGTGTGCGGCATGTACGGAGTGGAGCCGTGTGTGCAATGTGTACGGATTTGAGCCGCATGTGTACGAGGTGTATGGTGCGGAGCCGCATGTGTTCAGCGTGTACAGAGCAGAGCCGTGTGTGTATAGAGGATGTGGAGCAGAGCCGTGTGTGTATAGGGGGTATCAGGTGCAGTAATAGGGACACATACGGCAGCAGTGGCTCAGTATTGGGGTATCAGGTGTAGTCATAGGAACACATATGGCAGCAGCGGCTCAGTATTGGGGTATCAGGCGCAGTAATAGTGACACATACGGCAGCGGCGGCTCAGCATTGGGGTATCAGGTGTAGTAATAGGAACACATACGGCAGCAGCGGCTCAGTATTGGGGTATCAGGTGCAGTAATAGGGACACATACGGCAGCGGCAGCTCAGCATTGGGGTATCAGGTGCAGTAATAGGGACACATAAGGCAGCAGAGGCTCAGTATTGGGGTATCAAGTGCAGTAATAGGAACACATACGGCAGCAGCAGAGGCCCAGTATTGGGGTATCAAGTGCAGTAATAGGAACACATACGGCAGCAGCGGCTCAGTATTGGGGTATCAAGTGCAGTAATAGGAACACATACGGCCGCAGCCGCTAAGTATTGGGGTATCAGGTGCACTAATAGGGACACATACGGTAGCAGCGGCTCAGCATTGGGGTATCAGGTGCTGTAATAGGGACACATATGGCAGCGGCGGCTCAGCATTGGGGTATCAGGTGAAGTAATAGGGACACATAAGGCAGCAGAGGCTCAGTATTGGGGTATCAAGTGCAGTAATAGGAACACAAACGGCAGCAGCAGAGGCTCAGTATTGGGGTATCAAGTGCAGTAATAGGAACACATATGGCAGCAGTGGCTCAGTATTGGGGTATCAAGTGCAGTAATAGGAACACATACGGCAGCAGCAGCTAAGTATTGGGGTATCAGGTGCACTAATAGGGACGCATACTGCAGCAGAGGCTCAGTATTGGGGTATTAAGTGCAGTAATAGGGACACATACGGCATCAGCAGAGGCTCAGTATTAGGGTATCAGGTGCAGTAATAGGGACACATACGGCATCAGCGGCTCAGCATTGGGGTATCAGGTGCAGTAATAGGGATACATACGGCAGCAGTGGCTCAGCATTGGGGTATCAGGTGCAGTAATAGGGACACATACAGCAGCAGCGGCTCAGTATTGGGGTATCAGGTGCAGTAATAGGTACACATACGGCAGCAGCGGCTCAGCATTGGGGCATCAGCAGGATGAGGGGTTTGTGCAGGTTGGGGATACATGGTGATGGGGCTGGAATATGAGAAGTGAAACGTGTCGTTGTATTCTCTGTAGCCGAGTCCTGGCTGGAGGAGTTGTCATGTCGGTCTGGGCCAGATTGAAGAGACGTGAAAAGTGACCGATTCCTTGAGAAAGAACGTCAGCGGTAAGACACCAACTATACCTGTGCAGTAATCACATATGTTTTGTAGGACTGGTATTTACCACTGACCATTTTGCGGTAATATCCATGTTGGTCTTTATATAGGGATTATTTTCAGTAACAGCGCAGTCATCTCCTACATCCACTATTAGGGGGCGTCACCGAGTTGTAATCAAAGTTACCTAGTTAGGGGCCCACTCAGAAGTTTCGCCACCCCTGAACCGAAACCCTAGCTACGCCTCTGGAAAGACTGTATGGGTTTATACAACCAACAGCAGAGTGTTTTCTCCCAGGAAGACTACAGCAACCAAGGATCAGTGAAAGATTGTGCAAGAAGAAACTTGTGCTTCACACAGGATCCAAACTGCAAGTTGCCAAGGGGAGAAAACACAGTGAGTAAGTGGCTGTACTGGAAGTTTCAAACTCCGGGAAGCCTTAGTCCCTGAAGGGATTAGAACAGCAGGAAGTTTACACCGAGTCTCAGCAGAGAGAAGGATAACTCCTATCGTGCAGATCAGACTGTAAACCTTGTGAGAGTTGTATTTTCTCCTCTGAGCTACATCTGAACTACAGTAAATGATAAAGTGTCTTTCCTTGTCTCCTGCCTTATTACTCCTTGCCATCTACTTCCATCACAATCTCTGGGGGTCAGCCCTGGTTG
The DNA here is from genome assembly GCF_039654945.1 of Dendrobates tinctorius. Lineage (NCBI taxonomy): Eukaryota > Metazoa > Chordata > Amphibia > Anura > Dendrobatidae > Dendrobates > Dendrobates tinctorius. Next base: position 40,869,114 of record NW_027361754.1, read on the forward strand.
GAGGGGGTTAAACATCTGCACTGCCATCACCATCTACCCCCCCAGGGATCATCTGCAGTGCCTACAGTCGAACACTCCAACTGGCGTCGCATACCCTTTTTCAAATTTCTTTTATTTTTACTTTATTTTTCAACCCCCATTTCACTGTCCCCGGAGCACAGGCACTGGGCACGGCTGCCACCCCCCTGACCTCCTGAACCTAACGCTGCCCGGTGACCTGAGTACCCCGCTCTGGGCGAGACAGCTAGGAGATAAGATCAGAATGTTGGCAAATGGTTAAAAACAATCTGAAAAAGGGAGAAGCACAACTTAGTTATCTGAACTCATTAAAGTTTTTAGTGACCAAGTAACAATTGCAACTGTCTGGTCAATATGTTGAGGAACAGTCCATACCATAGTACCTTCATGTGGAGTGAAGTTGGCAGTAAATTGCAAAGTTCTGTGTCCGTGAGATTTTGGTTCCCTTTGCTGTCTGAGTTGTATCTCCACCTTTCTCCATCATGTCTTTCTCTATCTTTGCAAAATATATGGGATATTTGCACATTATGCATGGTGTGTGTGTCTGCTGTGGTCATGCCACATCTAAGATTTTTTTCAGCGGGAGTTGTTATGCTTATTTTCTTCTAAAAGAGAAATGAACGTTAGAAATGAAGCATTAAACTGTCTTTCTGAGGACATTACCTGCTACAAAAATATACACCGAATGACTTCTACATTCAGATCACCATAGAAACAAATGACTTGTTAGTTTACATACAATTACCCATGTCTCAGTGGTATTCTGCATGACTGATGCTTCCATCACATTCAGAATATGACCAAACTCAAAAAACTCAGGAAAGCCTAACTCATAAATTACAAGATCATATAAGTTTTAATCTAATTTAAAGGTGTTGTCGAGATGCTCATCTATTATCCAACTTTCAAAGACCATTTGTCACTTTAGAAAATCTTACAAGTCCATGAATTTTATAGACAACTTATTGCATTCAATGGAAAATTGTAATGCTTTATTTCTCCTGTGGTGGCGCTGTAAAAAAACCAAAACATTTGACTAAAGGCCCCATCACACATAGCAATCTCACTAGCGAGATCACTGCTGAGTCACAACTTTTGTGACTCAACAGGGATCTCACCAGCGAGATCGCTGTGTGTGACAGCGATCAGCGACCGGCTCCCCTGCCGGTATCACTGATCGCTGCAAGAAACCTATGGACATTTTTTTTGTTGCTGATCTCCCGCTGGCCAGCACGCATCGCTGCGTGTGACAGGCGGGAGACCAGCGATCAGCTGTAAAATAATAAAAAAAATAAAAAATATTGTTATTATTCTCACCTTCCGGCGTCCCGCGCAGTCTTCCCGCCTCTGTCCACGCTCCGGTCCCAGTAATCCTTTGCAAGAAAGACCGTGAGACTTCGCGATCCCATGAGAATGGACGTCATCGCGGTAATTCTCGCAAAGGATTACTGGGACCGGAGCGTGGAGAGAGGCGGGAAGGCTGCGCAGGATGTCGGAAGGTGAGAATAACAATATTTTTTATTTTAATTCTATTTTTTACATGGATCCATGGCATTAGCGCTAATGAACACAGCGATGCCGCGCGCTCTGCATCGCTGTGCTAATCGCTGGTGAAGCTGCCTGTTGGACAGCTCACCAGCGATCACATAGCGACTTACCAGCGATCCTGACATGTTGATATCGGTGTCGGGATCACTGGTAAGTTGCTATGTGTGACTCCAGCTTTAGTTACACCACAGATAAACCTTACTGTCGGAAATCCATTTTATCAGATACCCATTGAGGATGGATCATTTTAGGGATAAACGATACTCAAAGAAATATTCTTCCTTCTCCACTTATAAGCCATTTCTTCTCCCTACTCCTGCCTCCTGGACTGATCAATAATTTTGAAATACTGATAAATTGTGTCTTATTCAAGAAAAGACAACTCTATGAGGTGTCATATTACAGTTATTTATACCAGGACTAAGGACAGTTCTATGTCCGAAATGCATCTTTGCCTTGATGCACTATTTATAATGTATCTGGAACCATTTAAGCTGCACTTATAAATTAGTGACTGTCAGGATTCTGATGCTCTTCTGCAGATTGACCACTAGTGGCTGCTATTATTTACCTTGATAATTGTACTGCATTTCCACTCATAAACACTGGAGGCCGCTGTTGTGCAATCACCCTTTACCAAGATGGTAGATTCTGAACCTGTGGAAGCCATCTTGTTTCCTGTTTGGGTATGCGTAAAGCCACATGGAGATTTCACTCATGCTTGAATATTGTGTCTAGCTGCTAGCGTAGATAAAGTCTCTAGCTCCTGACAACTGTCTTACCCAGACTGTTCACATTCCTCTCTGTATTGTTTCCTTCAACTCCTACTGCTACCGAGGACTTCTACTGCCACTTTTTGTCCCCTGCTTGTGATCCTTCAGTCATTGGACTCCATACGTGCTCGACCAGTTTCGTAATAGTGACATTTTATATCCAAACAGCTGAATTCCATTTTTTTGCTTTGCCAAGTTACATTTGCCTATGTAGTCCAGTCAAAATACGAAAAAAAAAATCCTTTACCCTAAACAAATTCCAAGAAAGCGTTTCATTGTTTTTTTTTGGTAGTATTACATGTAGGGAAAAACATACTAAAAGTTTACCAAGATAGGGTTACCACAAAGGGTCCAAATGTGATGTCAAAGAATATGGCCACCAAAGCTGTAAAATGTTAAATGCGACTCGCCTTTCAGTGTCTATCATATTTCTTTTACAATTACTACTATTATTATATTTATCATTTAATGATTTATTTATCTTCTTTTACAGAGCTGAGAATGATGGAAAGTCAAGAAACATGCCCCTTATGCAGCCATAAAGTAGAAGATGACGGAGAAAGAGTGGTGATTGGTGATAAAGTCAGTATTGAGAGGCGTGTTAGCACTGTGGTAGCTGCTGGAGCAGTGGTGCACAAGAGATGTCGTATGAACTACATAAACAAGAAGCATATAGACTTGCATAAGACAGCTACTTCCATTCATCATTCACCTGCCAAGAGAGGTACACGGGTGTCTATTGGATCCTATGATAGCACGACACAGTGTTTGTTCTGTGGACATGAAGTGGTGAAGACAAGATCTAGTAGTGATTTTGATGACTATAGCTTTGTTAAAACGGATGGATTTGTAAGGTCCATCTTGTCACATTGCAAACAGCGTAATGATGACTGGGCAATCACCATTCAAGTGAGAACCACGTACTTTGGGAAGTACTTACATGCTGCAGACTGTATCATCGTTCATGTGACATTAACTTTTGGACAAATTACCTAATTCCTTTGCGTCATGGTGGTGGATCTACTACAAAGAAACCGCGGAAGGTAGGGAGACCGATGAACATGGACCAAGAGCAAGTGTTCTTGAGAATGTGTGCATTTGTCGAGGACAACGATGAAGAGCAACTGACTGTTCTTGCAAAGAAAATGACGGAGTATCTTGTAGAAGGAGACAGTGCTGCCTATAGTAATAAATGGCTGAGGTATAGGCTGGAGGAGAGGTATGGCGATTTGCTATTCATAGCATAGTGTGAAGGGTTGCCTAACATTGTAACGTTCCGTGAAAAGACCAGAATAATCCTGAGGGACTATTTCCGTAGTCAGGAAATGGATGAAGAAGCCCAGAAGAGAGCCATCATAGAGACTGCGGCCAAACTAATCATGAGCGATATCAAGTCTAAGATCCCATCTTCAACCGATGAATATCCGAAGAATTCTTCGCTTGAATGTCAGTCTGCCTTAGATTATCTCCCCCTGAGATTGCTTTGCTTGCTTGAAACCCTCTTCATTGGAAAGGACATTCACAGGAAGGTCGCAAGCATTGGACAATCAGTTGTTCAGGCTGTACGTCCCAGGGCTGTAGTAGCTCCATTGCAGCTTGGGTTAGCAGTCCAGCTCCATCATCATTTCAGGTCTCGATTTCTTGTAGACAGTCTCTCAGCCATGGGATATTGTTCATCATATTCGGAAGTTCAGCGATTCGAGGAAAACGCTGCCGCTTCTGTTGGACAGGATGTACTCGGTGGTACCATAGACGGACTGGATACGGCACTGCTGTTCTCTGCGGGCAACGTCGACCATAATATCATCACGTTAGATGGGAAGGGGACTTTCCATGGCATGGGGATGGTAGCTACTATGACTCCAGGAAGGAAGGTCAGTCGCACTTTTCTCAGACGGAAGACTGCGAACTTGGAGATAGTTGAACAAAGCAGAGTTGATGTAAGGGAATACCGTTTCGCAAAACACACTCGCCGAAATATAAAATTCAAGCCCTTGCCATTTCTCGACACCATTGACCATCGTGTTGATGTATTGTGGGAGAAGTCTTTACACTTCAAACAGCCTGCACCAAGCTGGAATGGAATGATGCACATGCTACACAAAGACTGTGATCATCTGGGGTCGTCTTCGGTAATCTTCCTGCCCATCATTGACATGTATTCCGGAGACAAGCCATGCATCTTCTCTACTCTTGAGTATCTGTGCAACCTTGCTGATAAACACCGATCCGCTGCAGTTTTTACATTCGATCAGCCACTCTACTGGAGAGCGTCAGAAAACAAACACGAGGTGCCTGAATACAGCCCAGTTCGAGATGTTGTCCTGATGCTCGGGAGCTTCCACACATTGATGAACCTTATGGGTGCCATAGGAACGTTGATGGATGGGAGTGGAATCAAAGAGATCTTGGGAACAATTTACGGTGACAATGCTGTGCAACACATCATGACTGGAAAAGCAGTTCAGCGCGCAGTTCATGGCCATCTCCTCCTTGATCAGTGTCTTACTCAGCAAGTTGCAGACAAAGTACTTTGTGACCATCCCGGTTTTGCAGACCTGTTGCAAGAACTTGAGCAGTTGTATGCTCGGACACTGACAGGGGAGAGTGACTTGAATTCGGTCATCACTTCTACCTGCCTTAGTGAAATTGTCCACCAAAAGAAATGGATTATCTGCTCACTCTCACACCAGTAAACTATGGCTGAATTACCAACAGATGGTTGGAATTGCAAGGGAGCTTATCGAGGCCGATCGTACAGGATCCTGGCTGATGCACCTTCATACTGTAGCCGAATGTTTGCCCATTCTTGCAGCTGCTGGGCATGGGAACTATGTGAAGGTGGCCCCTACCTTTACCTCCAGTCTATGACCACTCTGGAAGATGATATGCCATCAGTAGTGTTGAGCATTCCGATACCGCAAGTATCGGGTATCGGCCGATATTCGCGGTATCGGAATTCCAATACTGAGTTTAGGTGCTTCCTATGTGGGCTGCGGGTTCTGGTAATAAAGGCTGGTTCCGTAGTGCCAATAAGACAAGCACCCCTGTAGGACTGTGGGTTTCGGTAACTGCGGCCGGCTCGCGGCCTTGCAACTTTGTTTATCATGGGTAACTTCTGCTACCCATCCGGGTTCCAGCACCGTCAGCTGGTCCACGGTTGTGCCATTGGCTCTTGTTCCTTCTGCTGCCCTTCCGGGTTCCAGCACCGTCAGCTGGTCCTCGCTAGTTCCATTTGCTCTTGCAGATTCTACTACCCATCCGGGTTCCAGCACCGTCAGCTGGTTATCGGCAGTGCCTTTGGCCTAGGTGCCTCCAGCTTCTATCCACTACCTCAGAGTTAACTGAAAGTTTTAGAGCTAGAGCCTGCAGAGGAGAAAAGTGGTGAAAATGCAGCATTAAAGGCACCTAATAACTAGAAATAGTGCTATTGAAAAGGTTTATTCACTTTAAATTCAAAGGCACAGTATATGAAGACCCTTTTCTTTCTATGTCAGGCTTAATCCCAGATTTAACTCAAAGACATTGTCATTTCTCTTGTTTCCTTTGCCATTAGTCGCTTTGGTAAACAGCATGTGCTCGAGCTCGACTTTCTGTTACGATACTTACAGATAATAGCTCCTGTATACTCTGGGATTGTATTAAAATACTCTTAATGCTCAAATCACATTTTATTATCAAAATACCATTACCCAAAGCCTGTTTATCACAAGATGATAGCAAAAAACAGAGAAGATAAAAACAATAATAGAAGTGCATCTTATGGAAGAGAGCTGATGCGAGTGTTTTAATGCTTGTTCCAGCAGGGAAATGATGGATATTATCCTGCCTACGGAAAACAAAATATAATCTCATTCCATCAATTTTAGATTCAACAGATACAAGTATATCCTCGGAGCTCATGAAACCATACTGCCAGGGATTGATTGTTTAGGGTCAAAGATTGAGACAATGAGAATTGTCCTGCATTGGTCATCTCTCAAGTACAACCTAGGATATGCTTATAATGCGCACCTATGTGAAAATACCTTACTTATAAGAAACAATATTACAATATTGGGGATTAATTTTTATGTCCATGATTGATCATGGAATCTGTGTTATCATTACTATAATATTTAGACCTGAGCTGATTTTGCAAAATTAAAATTTGTCAAATAGTGCAAATTTTAACCTTAAAATTCAATTCCCTGAAAAGATATTGAGCGTCTCTTATTCTGTTCTGGGCTCACCAGAGTATAGTAAAAGTGCAATATAGAAAATGTAAAAAAATTCTTATATTATCATATTGCTCATAGTCACCCATCCGATTCTTGATGCATCTTATCATTACCGCCAATTGCTGAGTCCCCACAACTACATTGTGACTTCAGGTCCTAATAAGGTCCAGGGCCTGTTTCTGTATAACTGCACTTAAGGTCATGAAGTCATGATGTCACGCAGCACACTTTGACCTTGTGTGCACATGTGCGGAATTCCAAGCCTAGTGTAAAAAGACCAAGAGATTCATCAGAAGATATGCAATGGACCAAACGCCAATGCTGCAGAGTGGGGGATCCAGAGAAGTGAGCGATAAGGTATTTATTTCATTTTTAACCTTTTAATGATCCTTTATGGTTCAGCAAAATGGCGGCCATCTGATGGAAGCAAATTAAAAGCGTGGTTGGGACACTACAGCCAGTGGCTGATACATGCTGCCTACGGTTTGGGTAGCATGTATCAGCTGACAGGTTCCCTTTAAGGGGTTAAGGAGATTTTGGTGGATTTTTTTAATGGATTTTTCTATAAATATTGCAAAATTTATTGGTTTGTACATGATTCTCTTAATTTCATTTTACAGAATTCTATTTTCTGATTTCATTTTGCTACATTATTGCTCATGCTCCCTATATATAGTCATTACAATTCTCTCCCTATATGCAAGTGTAAATGATTTGGCATGTGTCCAGCCTCTTATTTATATGTTTGTGGGAAGCACTTGGCTCCGTAGCAAGAACCAACATGAGATTTCTACAGTGAAAAAAAGAAAAGTCATGAGGAGCAAAGATATAACAAAGAAGTACCCATCTAGAGATTCTACGCCTCCGGTAAGTGTCTTGGAGGAAACCACAATGGCTCATCGCAGGTTGTTCCTGGTGGCGATGCTGTCATTATGTAGTTCAGCTAGTCAACAAAATTGCTCACAGTATAAAAGCCTGGAGGGATCAGCTTTTGTTCCTGCAGTCAAATTTAAATTTTTATTACGAAGCATTCAAGGTATAAACAGCAAGGATGTAATCAACGTGAGAAAACATCAAGCCGGGTAATAATAACTTAGTAGGGTGAAATTCAAACAAAACTATAGCATAATGTTTCATCAAATTGTAAGGCACACGCGGGGTATGAACATATAGTCTTCTGTGTTATCTTTCTCAGTTTCGGGGGAAATATTGAACATGTTGTGCATTTGAGTGTCAAAGTTTATAATATAGTGATGGATGATGGCCAATTCTCTAATTTGGAAGAATTTGTTTCCTGAAGGAAAAAAAAATCTCAACACATCTCTCTGTTCGTACTTATTATAAAATGTGCACTTCATTTTGAAAATCATTTTCCAACAATCTGTTAATAAATACCATCTGTAGAATCGAAGAATAGAAGTGTGACTGTCTTTTCCGGTGACTTACCAAAATAAGTTGACATTTGTGAGTACATGAGAATATGCAACTTTGCCTCTTCAGAGAGAAAGAGGACTAGAACTCTAGTGCTGCCTATTACGATAGGTGGCACTAGAGTTCTAGTCCTCTTCCTCTCTGAAGAGACATATTTAATTTCCCAGAGGAGCATGCATTGCGTGTAAGTATCCTCACTTTGACATGCCAGGCTTTGATGTACGTGAGAAAAAAAAACACTTTTCTTGACCAATACATGACTTAGGCTGGCTTCACATTAGCGTTTTTGCACGCAGCGCATCATGCGTTATCGGGCAGATGCGCCATGCTTTCCTATGTTTAACATGGCAGGAGCATGGTCTAGCGCTTGCATGAGTTCATCAGAGTTTTTGTGCGCTGCGTTTTTTCCAGGTGTGCCCCCAGACGCGCTAGATGCAACATGTTGCATTTTTTGTTCCGCCCAACCTAGTCAAAAAAGCTCGTGCACGCGCGTGTGCACAGAATGCGCTGCAAAATTACATTACGGCCTATGGGGTCGCTGGCGTGCGCTTGGTCATGCGCACTCCAGCACTTTTTAGCGGATGCGATTTTTGAGTAAACAATGTCTAGACACTGGTTTAAACCACCTCCTACACAAAGCAACATTGTTTGGGACTTGTGTACATAAAAGAAGGTGTGTGCACTGGCAGACCACTATCTACTGAAAGCCTGAAGGAGATAGAGCCTGCCACAGAGAAGAGACAACAGCCTGCCACACACCAGAGACAATTTGGATCCAAGCTGCAGCAGCAAGAATGTGAGTATTCTACCTAATGTCTGCCTGTCCTTTCAAATGTATTATGTACTAATGCCTTTTTTTTTATTGCAGCATGTCTTCTGAGGATGAATATCGGCCGACCCGTGATGAACTGGCCCAAGCAGAGTGTGATGTGAGTATCTTCCTGCCGTACATTTTGGTAAGTATAGCTGCTGCATCTACAAATAATTTTTGTTCTTTTTCAGACATCATCAGACACGGTCTCAGAGTCTGCAGTGCAGGAGCAGCGGAGCCAAGTCCCGGTGGGGAGACGGACTGTAAGTATAGACTGACTTTGATTTTCTAAAAAATTTTTTTCATTTTTTTCTCTGCCTTTTTTTATGTCCTGTTTTTCATCTTCAATCTTTCTTCTTTTCCTGTAGCTTTTTCTATCTTTTTCATTCACAAATATTTCCAAGATTATAATGTTTTTTTTTATATAGGTTCCACAACGGGATGAAGACGTCTATCTGGAAAATGAGGCCCTGATCCACCTGGTCCAGGAGCGTGTCCCATTGTGGAACAGCCATGACCAGTATCACTCGGACAAGATGGTGACCCGGAGGCTCTGGAATGAGGTGGCCGCAGCGCTGATGGATGGCTGAAACAACACTTCTCAAAGTGACAAAAAGGCCTTTAGTGAGTATTTCAATGCTCTGTGATGTCACAGTGACTATTGTCCGTGATGACACAGGTCTGTTTCATGCTAGAATATATCTAGCATGAAACAGAATTGTGTATCATGGTCAACAATCAGTGCATGATCTATTGACTTTTTTTGTGATGCCGCATTGTCTCTTGGCCGTGATGACAGAATTCTGTTTCATGCTAGAATATATCATGGTCAACAATCAGTGCATTGTCTATTGAATTTTTTTGTGATGCCGCATTGTCTCTTGGGCGTGATGACAGAATTCTGTTTCATGCTAGAATATATCTAGCATGAAACAGAATTCTGTTATCATGGTCAACAGTGAGTGCATTGTATATTGAATTGCTGTGTGATGCCGCATTGACTGTTTGCCATGTTCACTCAGGTGTGTGTGATGATAGACATTTTGCCAGCAGTGCATGGTCTAATTTTTTTTCTTTGTTGTTCCCACAGTGAACAAAGTCAGATCCCATTGGCGCTCGATGAAGGACCGCTTCAACAGGGATGTTCGTGATGAGGGCCAGGTTCGCAGTGGTTCAGCGGCAAGGACCAGAAGAAAATACCGCTATTATCGAGAGTTGGCGTTCCTAAGACCGGTCCTTGCCAGCAGAGCATAAGTATTCTGTTGTATTGTAATTTTTTGACTCTGTGATTTTTTTATTCCACAGCAGTTTGCGCTTGTAAATGCATGATACTAATGTTTTGCTTTTCTTTTCACAGCACCTGAAGCAGCACTCTCCAACCTGTCCCCAGAGCGGTCCTTCATCGAACGACCTCGGACCCGTCCCAGCCATCTGACAGCCAGTAAGCAGCTTGCAGGTCTGTAAGACAGACATCTGGAGATCAGGAAGCTGGTATGTCAGGTCTTCCCCTGTCCCAGGTCTCTGATACTGGTTTTGCGGGCACTTCCCGCCAGCGGCAGAGGGCCTTGGACAGGAATGTCATGCCTGAGTTCATGCACTTGAGCACAGCCTCAAGGCGCTGTCAGACAGGGTGGAAAGCGGGTTTGCCCTATTGGAACGTGGTTTTAGCCACATGGACCACCGCTTCCACACTGTCAACAGTCACCTTGACCGTCTGGAAGCCGATCTCAACAGACCAGCGCACCATTTTTTCAACAAAATTGAACGGGCCATGGCGGAACACCTTAGTCCTGATCAACAGCTGAATGTAATGCAGGCCTGCAATACTGCTTACTTGCAGGCTATGCAGCAGAATCAGTACGTGCAGCAGTCGGTGGTGTCATTTTCAACTGTGCCACCACTGACTCGCTTCACCACAGTACCGATTTCTGCTGCATACCACTGCACGGCCACCTGCATTCCCAGCCAAGCCGGACACCACTACACCACCACAAGTCAGAGTGCTGCTGGACACTCCACCGCCACCACCATGGCAAGTGCTGCTCTTGTCTGGAGCACCACCACAGCCACTGGTCCACCTACTTGGAGCACCGCCACCTATTCTCCTGCTAGGAGCACTGCCACTGTGGGGAGGAGGACCCCCATATAGTGATTGGGCCGGCCGGAACCAAGGGGACCGCCATCAGGGTTCCTGAAGGAATCACACCAGGGGGATGACAAAGGGAGAGACATGAATAAGGGTGTCAGGGCAACAGGGGGCGGGGCTAGGATAAAAGGAGCAGGGGGCGCGCTCTGGTGTCAGTTGACAGAGAGCCGAACAACAGCCAGGAAGCTGTGTGAGACAGAGGACCGAGGGAGCAGACGGTGTGTTCTGGAGAGACCGACAGGGGTCTGTGAAAGGAAAGCTGCGCAGTCACCGACAGGTGACACGTGAGAGACTTTCACCGGTGGCCACTCCCCTCATACGGTCGCATACAGCCGCCCCCGCTATTTCCCTCCCTGCTGTGATAATGACCACTGCGACTACAGACCATTCCATTACAGCAGTCAGGACACTGCCCCCCTGCCTTCTCCCCCAGTTGCATCCCTGTCATCACCGGCCCCTGGGGACATCACCTCGCTACAGGCGGCCGTAGAGGCCCCCGTCCGGTTTGCTAAGGGAACCTGAGCAGAGGTTGGCGAACGGTTATATTTAGAGACTGCGTCATAACTCTGCGGTGAGATGAGAGCTGCAAGGAGAGGCCTGTTGCGCCCATTGGCACCGTTTCTTCAGGGCCTGTTGCGCCCCACCGGCACAGTTTCTTCAGGGCCTGTTGCACCCCACCAGCATCGTTTCTTCAGGGCCTGTTGCGCCCCACCGTCATCGCTTCTTCAGGGCCTGTTGCACCCCACCGGCATCGTTTCTTCATTGCCTGTTGCGCCCCACCGTCATCGTTTCTTCAGGGCTTGTTGCGCTCCACCGTCATCGTTTCTTCAAGGGCCTGTTGAGCCCAGTTTCATCCCGGAATATTGAGGCATCAAGGCAGCCGCATCAGCAACCTCTACACGGCCATGCCTGTGATCCTGACAGACCCGTGGAAGGATAAGTGTACTATAGGAGATAAGGACCCCCAGTTTGGTCATACGTGGCCTATAGCACCCGGGCCAACCGGGTTAGTCGCATTTACCAAAAGAAAGGGTTGTTAGGTTTGTTGAGTCCCTGCATGGACTGGTGTTTGTTCATACTTTTTGTTTGCACAATATAGCCCAGCGGCTACAGTTTATAAAAGTTATTTCCACTGCATCCTGCGAACCTGCTGAACCCTACACCACCAACGGTTAGCAAGCTTGGAGCACCGCACCACCTTCTTGGAGCACCGCCACCTATTCTCCTGCTAGGAGCACCACCACCACTTCTCCATCTAGGAGCACCACCACCACTCCTCTTCCTGCTAGGAGCACCACCACCACTTCTCTACCTAGGAGCACCGCCACCACTCCTGATCCTGCTAGGAACACTGCCATCACTTCTCCGCCTAGGAGCACCGCCACCACTTCTCCACCTAGTAGCACAGCCATCACTTCTCCGCCTAGGAGCACCGCCACCACTTCGCCGCCTAGGAGCACTGCCACCACTCCTCATCCTGCTAGAAACACCACCAGCGCTCCTCCTAGTAGCAATGCCACCACTTCGCCTTCAAGGAGCACCGCCACCCTTCCTCATTCGAGGAGCACCACCACCACCACCGAGCATCAGAGGGGTGACCCGCATTCCCTCTTTTTTGATCCAAGGCCAAGGTCCACCAGCTCCAGGCAGTCAAGCACTGTAAGGTGGCCACACAGTGCAAGATGGTCCAGGCAGGAGGCTCAAAGACCAAAGAAAAAAAGGCAAAAGACTTTGTCCCTCCCCCCTCTCCTCCTAATGTGTCTCACTCTGCTTCCAGTTCAATCCCTGAACTCCCTTCCCCCACTACTTTCATCGGCCCTTCCCCTAGAACCCCTTCCTCGCCTTCCAGCCATTCCTCGTCTCTCCACACCCCCAAAGTGCCACCATCTCCCCCCAACCGTCATTCCCAATATTTTTTTTTTTTAATTTGAAAATAAATATGAAATTATGGTTTACCATAATACTGTTTGGTTACTGAGTATTTTGCCATCTACACACACTGTGCCGTACACACACTTCGCCGTACACTTTGCGTTTTTGCCACCACATAGCTGCATTACTGACACATGTTTCTTGTGTCATTCCTGTAGATATGTGTAGTCAAAATAGAGGGTGGTGTAAATTGCAAGGCATATTTATTGTTGTATTTTTACCATCATCAGTTCACTTTTTGTGACACAAGGGCAGGGATTTTAGATATACCTTGTAATTAACCACATCCTCTATTCAGTGTGTGATTAATAAACTGAGGAGATGATGGGGAAAATACACATCATATGTACAATACCCTGGCCTCGTATCATAACTATTTATCACACCTGGGCAGGTGAATACACATATGAATTAACCTGCAGTGCCGCTTCAGTCTGCATTATCTATTGCACGCAGACTGGACCGATGCTGCAGTTTAACTCATATGTGTATTCACCTGCCCATGTGTGATAACATTCTGAAGTCAGGATGCATTATTTTTGGCGTCCTCAGTATTATTTCATGTGTGGGCTCTCTTACTGAGCAGGTATCTGGATGGGTAGAGGGTATTCTTATTCTGACCTATTGAATAAACTAGCTGCAATAGGTCCTCTACCAGAAGGAACCATCCTGACCACCATGGATGTGGAATCTTTGTACTCCAATATCCCACACAAGGATGGATTAAATGCCTGCAAAGTCTTCATGGAAAACACAGGGACTGATGCTGATTCTGTGGTGAAACTTATAAAATTCATCCTCACCCACAATTAGTTTGAATTTGACAACAAGATATATCTTCAGGAGACTGGCACAGCAATGGGAAGTAAAATGGCTCCACAGTATGCAAATCTTTTCATGGCCAAGCTTCAAAGCAACTTTTTCTCCTCATGTTCCATCGGGCCTCTGGCGTACTACCGCTGCATTGATGATATTGTAATCATCTGGTCGGAATCTCATCAACAGCTAAAAATGTTCCAGGAACAGTTTAATCAATTTCATCTCACCATCAACTTAACACTCAACTACTCCACCACTGAAATTAACTTTTGGACACCATCATTAAGCTACAGAACAATGAAATAGAGACATCCATGTACCAGAAGCCAATCGTCCGTCCAACATACCTCAGATGGGACAGTTTCCATCCAAAACACATAAAATACTCTATTGTCTACAGCCAAGCCATCAGATACAATCGTACATGTTCCAACCCCATGGATAGAGATGAACACTTTGGTCGCCTCAGAAAGATCTTATTGAATTCAGGGCTACCATCCAAGACCAATTCAAAACCAAATTACAAGATCCACCAGAATATCAAGGAATCAAGTTGAAATGGTACAAAGCTAAAGAAAATAAACGAGTGCCTCTAGTAGTAACCTACAATGCAAACCTGGTGGTGCTAAGTGGAGCTGCACGGAAATTACAACCTTTACTACAAAAAGATGCCCAATTACAATCCATTTTTCCAGACTCCACACTGCTGTGCTTTTGGCAGCCCCCTAATCTAAGAAGCATCATTGTCAGAAGCTCCCTGTCCTCCCCAACAGCTGCAGAAACCTTTCCTTGAAACCAGAAATAAATGTAAAACCTGTCCATTTATAATGACCACGGACAAGATAAAGATCCCCAGTTCACATCAGGACTACAAGATCCTAGGTACTTTCAGCTGCATCACATCTAATGTGGTGTACTTAATTATTTATGTTAAATGTCCAGCTGGGGGGTCTGTATGCAGGTGAAAGAGGGCAAAAGCTTAGAACAAGGATGAATTCTCCTCACCACACAATAAGAGAAAAAAGAATGGATCTATCTGTGGCAAAATACTTTTGTATGCCTGATCACAGCACCATAGACATGAAATTACTTGCATTGAAAGGTAATTTAAAGTCTCAGAGAGACAGAAGAGTCTGGGAGTATAAACTCTTGACGCCCTTTGGCTCACTCAATGCAGGAATGAATGTGTCACATGGATTTATGTCTTTGTAAATCAATTAAGGAATTTGACCCGCAGACCTTTTGTGGGGGCATCACAACACAGAACCAGACCCAAATCAGAGGACTATAAAACATTCATACTCCTTATCTATGAACTGGTCCAATATTTATGGCCACAACTGTTTATCACTCTCCCATAATGAAAATTCTGCTTCATGTCACTTGTCTTATCTATTGCATTATTTCTTTCTGTGCTGTGTTGTGCATAAATATGTGTTTCTTCAGATTTTGTATTAGTCTATGCCTGATGAAGAGACCTGAGTAGTTTATTTTGTGTACTGAGGAAATTACCCGGATCTTGCATAAAAGCATTTATAGTGTCTGCCATTACTACCTCTTGTGGTAGGGCATTCCTCAGTCTGACTGCTCTAACTGTAAAGAACCCTTTCCTATTTATCTGCCAGAACCACCTCTCTTCCACCCATAATGAGTGCCCCCTAGTTCTTAGTATGGTCTTTGGAAGGAATAAGTCATGTGCCATCCTTTGTACAGACCACACATATATTTATACATGTAAATAAGATCTCTTCTGAAGCGTCTTTTTTCTAAGCTAAACAAGCCCAACTTTTCCAACCTCTCCTCATACGAGAGGCCTTCCTTGTGATAATCTTTTTGCCGCCATTGAACTGACCCTAGCTTCTGAATATCCTGTTTAAAATGTGGAGCCCAAACCTTATACAATTTTCTAGATGTGGCCTCACCAGCAATTTATAAACGTGTAATAATACTTTGGGATCGATTGATATTTTCTTTCTTTTCATACACCCTATACATATAGTTATTAGTTACAGATGACATATAGTTATTGGACTGCAAAGGGCCCCATATACTGTTCTAGCACAAGGGCCCTCTGCTATCTGTGTTCGCTATTGTGCAGCAGCATTTATATATATATATATATATATTTATTGAATAAAACTGTGTGAAGAAGGCTGATCACTCCAAGGACCTCAATAGGTGTTGAGTCTCCTCTCGTGCGCTCTTTAGTTTTGAGTTTGATTGGCTTTAAATACATTGATGTTTCACTTATCTTTAGGCTACAACCTTCTCAGAATATTTGTATGAAAGTTTCTCCGAATGAGCCTGCTAGGAAACACTTCTAACAAAACCACAGAAGAAATTAATCAGAATGTAGAATATTACATCTGTCTCTTCTTCATCCGCTTGCCAGACATAGGCCATCATTTTATATTCTGCCGGCACTGCAAGTCTCAGTGACTGACACTCTGAAAGCTGGGAAATCATACTTGTGCTGCCGGATTTTATTTCCTAAAATTCATTTTTTAAAAGGTTCTTTTCATCTGACAAATGTTGATGGTAAATATCCTCTTTGCTTTCCTGCTTGAGATGCTGCAGGTGATGAACAATAGCTACACTTGCTGATACTGTGTTTGTCCTTATTTTCTAATACTTTTCTTGTGAGGTCCTGTTTGAGTTAGGCGGCTACAACATGAGTGGGACTGCTAAAAGATTTGGACACTTTTTTAACTTAAGAGGAAATGCCTCCATTTTTTGCTCTTAATTTATTCCCATTGCTCCATTTATTTTTATCTCTTAAAGGGAATCTGTCATCAATTTATCACCTATCAGCTGCGGCCATCAGAATCAGGGGCTTATCCACAGCATTCTATAATACTATAGATAAGCCCCCGATGTAACCTGAAAGAGAAGAAAAAAAGATGTAAGGACTTGGCCTGCATATCCATTTCTCTGAAATCCTTGCCTTATGTCTGTCGCTCAGTTTCTGCTTTGCCCTTAGTTTAGTTCATTTTTGCCCTCATCCAAGATGGAGTCATGAGCCTCAACGGGGGCCATCTTATTTCCTGTGTTGATCTCTCTTGTTCCTGTCTGCTCTGTATATAAGGAGGCTCTGTATGATTACTCATTGCTTGAGTATACTTGTTCTTGGACTTGTTATCAAGCTGGAAGGACTGCTACCTATCTCGTCTCTTCGTTACCTTGGGATACCCCGCCTGCCTGTGAATCTTGGTCTCATTGTAAAGACTTGTTTCTTCAGGATCAGCTCTGCACCCACCTCCACTTCAAGGACTGTTTCCTGCTAGCAGGCCTGGCCTGCTCTCCAGGTCTCTGGATCTGGCAACTTGGACTTCATACATCTCCACGGTCTGTACGTTTGCTCACTGCGTTATTATCTTCATCTGCTTTTACCCTGCTGTGTCTTATCTGTAAACCTGCTTGATTCTGATAAATACTACAGAACTGAAAACCTATGAGCTCAGGCCTCTTTTCTGATCCAGGTCACTGACCTCCATTACACAGAGTATATAAAGTTATAACAGAATACTCAAGCCATCAAATATGGAGATCTCTGGGTCAGATTCTATGGAGGTACGAATGAAGAAACTTTGCTCATTTGTTTCTGGACTTCATGGGGAGCTGCAGGCTATTAAAAACAAGCTGGGGACCTTAGAATCGCAAACCAATCATAACGCGAATGTGGCTGATACGTCTATTCAGGCCTTAGTGTCTCGACTTTCAAATGTAGAGACTGCAGCTGTGGTTGCTGCCCCGGCTCCAATTCCAGCTCCGGGTCCGGGTTTTCCTAAACTCCCACCATTCAGGTTTGGTGGTGAAAGAGAGAAATTTCGGGGATTTTTGAATCAATGTCAGCTGTATTTCTCTGCACATGCGGCCCAGTTTTTAACTGATCGAGATAAAGTATTGACTATGATTATGTTGCTAACAAACAAAGCGTTAGCCTGGGCTAATCCATTAATTGAGACTAATGATGTATGCCTGAATTCTTTGAATGACTTTACTGCCGCAATGTCTCAAATGTTTGATGACCCCAACCGAAGTTTAACAGCAGAAACCGCATTACTGACACTTCGTCAAGGGAAGCGCCCTGTGGTGGAATATGCAATGGAGTTCCGGAGGTGGGTGCTGGATACGACATGGTGGGATTCTTCAAAGTATGCAGTGTTCAGGAGAGGTTTGTCTGCTTCAATTAAGGACGATCTTTTTGTCCAGGTGGTGACTCGGGAACTTAATCAGATCCCTAGGTTTTCTAATCAAGACAATCTAACCAGGGAAGAACGGGTTAGGTTGAGATACTTTCAAAATCTCCCGGATGTGGTGCTGAAGCCGGCTGACAAGGGTGGTAATGTCGTCCTGTGGCCTACTAAGTTATATGAGAGGGAAGCTTATCGTCAGCTGAATAACAACATATGCTATAAGAAGCTGACATATAACCCCTCAAGTAGTTATTACAATCAACTAGAGAATATTATTAAAAAGGCTACACGGGATGACATTATCACCAAGGAGCTGGCTTCGGCACTACTGGTTAATGAGCCAACTGTTGCCACTTTTTATTTACTACCAAAGGTTCATAAGGACTTGAAGTCACCACCTGGTCGGCCCATCGTATCGGGGAGACGTAATTATTTAGAGCATGTTAACCGTTGGATTGACTTCCACCTTCAGCCTCTCGTTACAGCACTCCCCTCCTATTTGAAGGATACCGGTGAACTTTTGTGCAGGGTCGATGGCCTTTGCCTTGAGGGTGAATCCCTGTTGGTTTCAGCAGATGTGGAGTCCCTGTACACTAATATTAAACATAAAGATGGTATAGCTGCAGTGCGATTTTTTCTGCAAACCTCTAATTTATCTATTCCTTTGAAGGGACTCCTGCTGGAACTGCTGGAATTCACCCTCACACACAATTATTTTGTGTTCAAGGGGTCCTTCTTCCTGCAGCTCCAGGGGACAGCCATGGGCGCGGCCTTTGCGCCGGCCTATGCCAACCTGTTCCTGGGGCTGTGGGAGAGGGACCTCTTCCTCTCGGGCAGGGTGCCGTCGATTGATCGCGTCCCCTTTTGGACGCAGTACATCGACGACATCCTGTTCGTTTGGCAGGGCACGGCCGTCGACCTTGCCCAATTTGTTAAGTGCCTCAATAGCAGTGACTTAAATATTTCCTTGACATGTGAGTGGGATAGTAATAGAATCAATTTCCTGGATGTCACGATTTCGAAGGACAACCGCGGCAATATAATCACTGACATCTTTCGTAAACCCACTTCCACCAATACATTATTACATGCATCTTCCTGCCACCCGCGACATATGGTTACTTCTATACCGGTGGGACAATTTCTCCGGCTGAGACGGTTGTGCTCATCGGATGTAGACTTTGAGAGGCGGGCAGAGGAATTGAAACTACGATTTCTAGAACGCGGATACAGTAGGCGGATTGTTAAGAAGGCCTATCATAGGGCCAAGCATTCGAAACGGAATTCTCTACTATATAACAAACAGGCCAGGGAACCTGATAATATGAACCATTGTAGGTTCATTACCACGTTCCATCCCTATTCGGATCGCATTAGGTCAGCATTAACCAAGGCATGGCCTATTTTACAGGTAGATCCTGTAATTAACAAGTTTCTACCTAAACGACCATTAATCACGTTTAGACGTGCCAGGAATTTACGTGACCTCTTAACTAAAAGTCATCATATGGGTTTACAACCACAGACCTTTTTGGGTACTGGCCTGATTGCGGTGGCTGTTCTCCTTGTGGCCGTTGTGTGGCATGCCCGAATGTTGACAGGTGTAATGATTTCTCTAATTCGACTGGTACAAAAATCTATAATATAAGGAAACGTATCACGTGTACCACAAGGTATGTGGTATACTTCGCCACTTGTCCTTGTGGTTTAATTTACGTGGGGATGACGACTAGACAACTTAAGGTCCGAATTAGAGAACACGTGTTAGGCATTCAAGCTGCCGACGGACATGATGAGACAACCACCCTCAAAACCATCCCCAAACATTTTAAGTTATTCCATCAATGCAACAGCTCTCTTTTGAGGGTTCGCGGCATTGATATGTTGGAGATTAATATTAGGGGGAGTGATTTGACTAAACGTTTAGGTCAATTGGAGTGTAGATGGATTTGGACCCTTAATACAGTTCAGCCACACGGATTAAACGAGAATCTCAGCTTTTCATCATTTCTCTGACCATTAGTTCATTGTGCTTGGTTATGCTTCCGCATACATTATTTTTAATTGATTTTAATTGTGTTTTTGTTTTTTCTTCTTTTAGTGTGCTATGCTATTGCTGACGGCCATCTGCATTTGGCTGCTGACATGGATGCGCATTTCTTCTTGAAGCTATCCCGCAATCGTTGTCATATATATTTTGTATATTTGTTGGTGCTGCAGTTTTTTGTCATTTTGTATGTTTTTGTTTATGGGGATATGCATATATATATACACATGAATAATCTCTACTGGGGTCTGTATTTTTGCCTAGGCAGATTGATACTATATTTGGCATGCGGTATTTGTACTCTCAAGATATGGGATAATATGTGTGTTAGATTTATTGACTTGCCATTATACTTATGTCTGTTTCCTATGCTTCTATATGTGATCGTCCGGTGTATAGTTATATGCGTATTTTCAATTCATTGTTGATACTCTATACAAGCATACACTATTTTATGTTGACATTTTTGCACTAATCGTGTTTGTTTCAATTGTTATTATATGACAACTATGTTTGTTTGGGCATGGGTTTGTATTTTATGGACTTATGTTATTGGCTCAGTTTATAATGTCACTTTCACAATGCCAATTTTTTCTTTTTCTTTTTGTCTTTCTCTTATTATTTATTTTGTGATGTGTATTTTATATAATTCTTTGTTTGTCTTGGTCTTTGTGACATATTTTGATCATTACTAGAACTAGCCGCCCATTTTCTTGCCCACATATGTCATGGCGCGTCCTGTCTCATTCCTTGCGGAGCGCGTGCGCCCTGCTCCCGTTGTGTCGGCCGGCTCTCGCTCTGGCGGTGCGCCGACTTCCGGGACACGTGGGGCCCCACGTGTTCCCGGCTTTCGGCTGCCCGTGTGAGCGCGATCCGGCGGACGTGACGTCACCGGGGGGCCGCGCGGCCGCAATGATGGTTCCGGTATGGAGCATATTTAAATCCAGACCCAGCACCTTGAGCCTTATTCCCCCTGATGAAGGCACGCCGAAACGCGCGTTGGGGTTGGTAGGTCGGTCCGGGAGGGTTGCCTCTTGCCTACAAGGTATTTGTATTCCCTCATATTTTGTTCATTATTGGTGGTATTCACCCTTTCTAGGATGGGTGACCCTGTTTATTTGTTAGTATGGGTACTTGGGATGCATTTCCTGTTGGCACATTACCATGAGTGATTGATATATTCACAATACCGTGTTGATCATTGCAACTCCCCTGTGACATACCTACCTGGGTTTTTGTATGTGGTTGCTATAGCCTTTTTCTATCATTCAGCCCTTTTCCATGCATGTTTGTCTGTACATATGTGTATACATTTTTTTATACATACTAATAAAATTGTTTTTATTCAGTGTTTGACCTTTTGACTGTATTCGCCTTTTTTGCTTGTGAGTTCAATTAAGGACGAACTGGCTCGAGGAGAATCACCTACTAATCTAGCTGACTTTATACATCATTGTATTCGGATTGACATTCGTCTCACTGAACGTCGACAGGAAAATTTAGCTAAAGGGTTTATATGACCGTCTTCCTCCCCAGCGGGTGCCCCAATCTTCTTTGTCAAAAAGAAAGATGGTTCACTTCGTCCATGCATTGACTACCGGGAGCTCAACAAAATCACAATCAGGAACTCTTACCCACTTCCACTAATTCTCGAGTTACTTGAGAGAGTTCGACACGCCAAAATCTTCACTAAATTAGATCTTCGTGGAGCATACAATTTAGTACGGATTCGTCCTGGCGACGAGTGGAAAACGGCATTTCGATCACGTTATGGACATTTTGAGTACCTAGTTATGTCTTTTGGCCTCCGTAATGCACCAGCTACGTTGCAGCACTTGGCAAATTATGTTTTCAGAGACATACTTGATATTTTTGTTGTGATTTACTTGGATGACATTTTAATTTTTTCCAGCAATATTGAGGATCATCAGCGACACGTGAAAATGGTTTTGGATCGTCTACGGCAAAATCATTTATACATTAAACTGGAGAAATGTGAGTTTCACAAAACAGAAATTCAATTTTTGGGATATGTTATTTCTCCCCAGGGTCTCAGCATGGATGTAAGCAAGACGCAAGCCATTCAGGAGTGTCCAACTCCCAAATCAGTGAAGGAGGTACAGCGATTCATCGGATTCGCTAATTTCTACAGACGATTCATTAAAAATTTTTCAGCAATCGTTGCACCCATCACTCATTTAACCCGAAAGAAGACACCATTTGTCTGGTCACCTCAAGCTCAAACAGCATTTTCCACATTAAAGTCTAAATTTACGACAGCTCCCGTTCTCGTACATCCTGACCCAGAAAAGGCCTTCATAGTGGAAGTGGACGCCTCGGACTGTGCGGTAGGGGCCATACTCTCGCAAAGGACAGGTGAGAAAGATCTCTTGCATCCGTGTGCCTTTCTCTCTCAAAAGTTATCACCTGCCGAAAGGAATTACGACGTTGGCAACAAAGAACTGTTAGCCATTATAACCGCATTTAAAGAATGGAGACATCTGTTACAAGGAGCATCCCAACAGATTGTTATACTCACGGATCACCGGAATCTTGAATTTATGAGGTCGGCAAGATGTCTAAAACCCAGACAGGCCCGGTGGAGTCTTTTCCTTAACCAGTTTGATTTTGTCATCTCCTATAGGCCGGGCTCTCGCAATGGAAAGGCTGATGCACTGTCCAGGATTCATTCAGATGAAGCAACTCCAGCTTCGCCTCCAAGGACCATTCTATCTGAGAAGAACTTTGTAAGTGTCCTACATAATTAAGATCTTTTAACAGAAATTAAGAAGGCTTATGCTGCAGATTCGCTTTTGGGGCTACCCCCCACCCAGGTAAATCTAACTTTCAAGAATGGACTTTGGTTTCAAGGACAGCGTTTGTATGTTCCAGAAACAGTAAAACTGAGTGTCTTAAAACTAATGCATGACTCAAAGTTTGCCGGCCATAGGGGAGTTCAGAAGACTCAGGAATTTCTGTCTCGTTTTTTTTGGTGGCCAACCTTTCGGAAAGATGTGCTTCAGTATGTGTCATCATGTGAGGTATGTGCCAGGTCAAAAGTTCCTCGCTCCTCACCGACAGGACTCTTGCAACCTCTGCCTGTTCCATCTCGTCCTTGGGGGTCTATTTCAATGGACTTTATTGTTGAGTTGCCTCTGTCACAAGGGAAAAACACAATTCTAGTAGTAGTTGACCGGCTGACTAAAACTGCTCATTTCATTCCCTGTGCTGGTGTACCAACGGCTAAACAAACAGCAGATCTTGTTGTACAAAATGTTTTTCGTTTGCACGGAGCTCCGGATGAAGTAATATCGGATCGTGGGGTTCAATTTACCTCACGGTTTTGGCAAAGCTTCTGTGCTGCTCTGGACATCAAAGTAAAATTGTCATCTGCTTTTCATCCACAGTCTAACGGTCAAACTGAACGGACCAATCAGACCTTGGAACAATATCTGCGTTGCTATGTGTGCCACCTACAGGACGATTGGGTGAGTTTGCTTCCATTGGCTGAATTCACATATAATAATTCTCAGAATGCTTCCACCAAATTGTCTCCATTCTTTGCCAACAAGGGATACCACCCCAGTATTCTTCCTCGACTTCCAATAGACATGTCTGTGCCTGCGGTAGCTGACCGCATTTCATCCTTGCAACGCAATTTGGAAGTTCTTAAAGACACTTTAGGTTCAGCACAGGAAAGATACAAGAAGGCAGCAGACAAATTCCGTAAGCCAGCTCCAATGTACAAGGTAGGAGACATGGTTTGGCTCTCAACTAAGAACTTGAAGCTCAGGATCCCAACGTCTAAACTGGGGCAAAAATATGTCGGCCCATATAAGATCAGCAGTATAGTGAATTCTGTAGCCTGTCGACTCAAGTTGCCTAACTCATTGAAAATTCATCCTGTCTTTCATAATAATAATAATAATAATAATAATCTTTATTTATATAGCGCCAACATATTCCGCAGCGCTTTACAGTTTAACAGTTTCAAAACACAAGTCATAAGTAACAACGCTAACAATACAATAATTAAAGCAAAATAAGACGAAATAAGACGACCCTGCTTGTGAGAGCGTACAATCTACAATGAGGTGAGGGAGATACAGAGTACAGGTGTGTATTTACAATGGTGTATTTACAATGAAGGTCCAGCCATCTTGCAGGAGTGAAGGATGTATGGAGATAGTGAATGGGCTACGCACGCACACTTACACAGAGAATGACTTTGATTAGTGAATGTGATAGGCCGCTCTGAACAGGTGTGTTTTGAGGGAGCCCCTAAAACTATGCAAATTGTGGATAGTCCTGATTTCTTGGGGTAGAGCATTCCAGAGGATAGGAGCAGCACGGGAGAAGTCTTGGAGTCGGGAGTGGGAGGTACGGATTAGTGCAGAGGTTAGTCGAAAGTCGTTTGCAGAGCGCAGCGATCGGCTAGGCCGATAGACAGAAATGAGAGAAGAGATGTAAGGGGGTGCCGCACTGTGGAGAGCTTTGTGGGTGAGAACAAGTACTTTGAATTGGATCCTATAATGAATGGGCAGCCAATGTAAGGACTGGCGAAGAGCGGACGCGTCCGAGTACCGATTACCCAGATGGACGATCCTGGCTGCTGCATTGAGTATGGACTGGAGAGGGGATAGTCGAGTGACGGGGAGGCCAATTAATAGAGCGTTGCAGTAATCCAGGCGAGAGTGGATCAATGCAACAGTGAGGGTTTTTGTTGTTTCCATAGTGAGAAAAGGGCGGATTCTAGAGATGTTCTTTAGGTGTAAGCGGCAAGAGCGGGCAAGGGATTGTATATGGGATGTAAAGGAGAGATTGGTGTCAAACATAACACCCAGACAGCGCACCTGCTGCCAGGGTGTTATTGTGGTACCACCCACGGAGAAGGAAATGTCAGATTTAGGGAGGTTAGTAGACGGCGGGAGCAGAAGAAGTTCAGTTTTGGAGAGGTTGAGTTTCAGATAGAGAGCGGTCATGATATTGGAGACTGCGGACAGACAGTCACTGGCGTTCTGTAGTACAGCGGGGGTAAGGTCGGGGGAAGACGTATATAGTTGTGTGTCATCAGCATAAAGATGGTACTGAAAGCCAAATCTGCTGATGGTCTGTCCAATTGGGGCCGTGTAGAGAGAGAAAAGAAGGGGGCCAAGGACTGAGCCCTGAGGTACCCCGACAGCAAGAGGAAGAGGAGATGACGTGGAGGCAGAGAACAAAACACTGAAGGAGCGGTCAGAGAGATAGGAAGAGAACCAGGAGAGTGCAGTGTCCTTATTGCCTAGTGACTGGAGCCTAGAGAGTAGGAGATGGTGGTCAACAGTATCGAAAGCTGCAGATAGGTCAAGAAGAATGAGCAGAGAGTGGTCACCATTACGTTTTGCTGTCAGAAGGTCATTGGTCACTTTGATGAGTGCAGTTTCAGTCGAATGTAGGGGGTGGAAGCCGGACTGTGAAGGGTCTAGAAGGGAGTGAATGGAGAGGTAACGGGTAAGGCAGGAGTAAACTAGGCGTTCCAAAAGTTTAGAGATGAAGGGGAGATTGGAGACTGGTCTGTAGTTGTTTGTGCAGGATGGGTCGAGAGCAGGTTTCTTTAGTAGTGGAGTAACGATGGCGTGTTTGAAGGAGGATGGGAAAATGCCCGAGGAGAGGGAGAGATTAAAGATTGTAGTTAGGTGGGTTGTGACGACTGGAGAGAGAGACTGGAGGAGATGTGAGGGAATGGGGTCGGTAGTGCATGTAGTCGGACGAGAAGAAGAGAGGAGTCTGGAGACTTCTTCTTCTGTTATGGGATCAAATGTGGAGAGAGAGCCAGGGGAGATGTAGGAAGGGATGGGAGTCACAGCACTTGGTGGTTGGGAGCAGATTTCTTGACGGATATTATCTATTTTTTCTGTAAAGTGGGAGGCCAGGTCATCAGCACAAATGTCTGTGATAGGGGCTTGTGCTTTTGGCCTGAGGAGGGAGTGAAAAGTGTCAAAAAGTTTCTTGGGG
The DNA here is from genome assembly GCF_039654945.1 of Dendrobates tinctorius. Taxonomy (NCBI): domain Eukaryota; kingdom Metazoa; phylum Chordata; class Amphibia; order Anura; family Dendrobatidae; genus Dendrobates; species Dendrobates tinctorius. Next base: position 40,895,049 of record NW_027361754.1, read on the forward strand.
TTGTTGGCTAGTGAGGAGATCAGGGTGGTGAAGTAGGTCTGTTTGGCAAGGTGAAGGGCAGCGTTATAGGTTCTTAACATAAATTTGAAGTGGATGAAGTCTTCTGGTGTGCGGGTTTTTCTCCATAGGCGTTCAGCACTCCTGGAGCATCGCTGGAGAAGTTGAGTTTGCGATGTGAGCCAGGGCTCTTTTACTCTGTGTTTGGAGGTTCTGAGGGTGAGGGGAGCTACTTGGTCAAGGGTGCTTCTAAGAGTGTCATTGTAGTGATGAACAGCCAGATTAGGACAGGAAAGAGATGAGATTGGGGACAGAGATGAGTGTAGGGAATCTGAAAGTGTCTGAGGGTTAATAGCTTGTAGATTTCTGACTGTGTGGTAGGTAGGAATGAGCTGGGGTGGGCTAGGATTTGTGAGCGTGAAGGAGAGAATGTTGTGGTCAGAGAGTGGAAGCGGTGAGTTGTTTAGGTGGGAGATTGAACAGAGCCGGCAGAAGACCAGATCAAGGGTGTTACCGTCCTTATGTGTCTCAGAGGTTGAAAGCTGTGAGAGGCCTAGAGAGGTGGTTAGTGATAGAAGCTGGGATGCAGATGTGGAATTAGGGCTGTTAATGGGGATGTTGAAGTCTCCCAGGATGAGGGTTGGTAGTTCTGAGGACATGAAGTGTGGCAGCCAGGCTGAAAAGTGGTCAAGGAAGAGGGTGGGTGAGCCTGGGGGCCGGTATATGACCGCTACCCTGAGGGAGAGGGGACGGAAGAGCCTGATGGTGTGGACCTCAAAAGAAGGGAATAAGAGTGATGGGACTGGGGGGATGACCTGGAAAGTGCATTGTGGGGACAGGAGTATGCCAACTCCACCACCAGGTCTGTTTGTGGGTCTCGGGGAGTGAGAGAATTGTAAGCCACCGTAGGAAATGGCAGCAGGAGAGACAGTGTCAGAATCCTGAATCCAGGTTTCAGTGAGGGCCAACAGATTAAGAGAGTTGTTCAGAAAGTAGTTGTGTAGGAAAGGAAGCTTGTTACAAGCAGACCGTGGATTCCAGAGGGCACAATTAAAGGATTGAGATGAGGGAGTGCAAGTAATGTTAATCAGATTATTGTGGTTTCGATATGAGGTAGGGTAGGGGTCGAGGTTGGGGGATGGTGGACCAGGGTTGGGGGAGATGTCCCCTGAAATCAGTAGGAGAAGGAAGATAAAGAGCCAATAGTTGTTGGAATTGTAAGTAGTTTTTTTCTGCGATGTGTTTGGGCAAGATGGGCTGAGGTTTCTCAGGAAGGTGAGGAGTGTGTGGGAGCTGTACATGGGAGAGGGAAGGAAGCTTGTTACAAGCAGACCGTGGATTCCAGAGGGCACAATTAAAAGATTGAGATGAGGGAGTGCAAGTAATGTTAATCAGATTATTGTGGTTTCGATATGAGGTAGGGTAGGGGTCGAGGTTGGGGGATGGTGGACCAGGGTTGGGGGAGATGTCCCCTGAAATCAGTAGGAGAAGGAAGATAAAGAGCCAATAGTTGTTGGAATTGTAAGTAGTTTTTTTCTGCGATGTGTTTGGGCAAGATGGGCTGAGGTTTCTCAGGAAGGTGAGGAGTGTGTGGGAGCTGTACATGGGAGAGGGAAGTATAGAGGGGCTGATGTGTATGAGTCGTGATGGAGGGGGGATAGGGTGATGAATGTGGATGGCAAGGGAACACAGGAGGATAAAAATAAAGCACATGGTTAAAGGGGAAGGCAAGGTGTGGGTTACCTGACTCCTGCCCTGACTAACTGCCATGTATAACTGCCGTTTTGCTGGATGCTTATCTTCTGTGATGCTTTGCTTATGGGATGCTTGCGTGCTGTACCCCACACTGCGTGCCTCCCCTTAGCAACTACTACATATATAGGCCACACTACAGGGTCAGGAGAGAGGGATTGTGGGAGATGGTTGGGTATAATTTGGCAGCTGGGGCCAGCACACCAGGGGATGGTTAGATGATCAAAGGCACTAGACCAAGATGTGGCAAAATGCTATAGCACCTTCCACCTGATAAGATCTAGAAAGGCCCCAGTCACAGATCTAAAGCAGTAAGTATTACATACAGTGCAACAAATGAATTATACCAAAGCTTTAGCAAGCACATTTAAATATGCAGCAAAATGGTCAAGCAGCAGAAGTATGGAGTTGTACCATTTGGATATATTACAGCAGAGAAATAGAGGCAGCAGAGGTGGGAAGTTGTATCATTCAGGCTGCTTGCTGGCAGTGAATGGAGTAAATACATGCAGGGTGGCTCAGTTGATTACCATTTGGATATATTACAGCAGAGAAATAGAGGCAGCAGAGGTGGGAAGTTGTATCATTCAGGCTGCTTGCTGGCAGTGAATGGAGTAAATACATGCAGGGTGGCTCAGTTGATTACCATTTGGATATATTACAGCAGAGAAATAGAGGCAGCAGAGGTGGGAAGTTGTATCATTCAGGCTGCTTGCTGGCAGTGAATGGAGTAAATACATGCAGGGTGGCTCAGTTGATTACCATTTGGATATATTACAGCAGAGAAATAGAGGCAGCAGAGGTGGGAAGTTGTATCATTCAGGCTGCTTGCTGGCAGTGAATGGAGTAAATACATGCAGGGTGGCTCAGTTTCATGTCTCTTTGTTAAAGCCGGCAGTGCCTAACCCTTTTCCCGGACGCACCTCTGCTCCTCCTGACCCAGTTCTCGTTGACGGGCAAGAGGAATTCATTGTGGAAAGGATCTTGGATTCACGGGTTCATAGGAGACGTCTCCAATACTTGGTAAAATGGCAAGGCTATTCGGCTGAAGAGAATTCCTGGGAACCAGTGGAGAACGTCCATGCTCCTCACTTAATCAGACTGTTCCACAGCAGATATCCCAATAAGCCGGACTTAAGATCGTCCAGAGGACGTCTTTTAAGGGGAGAGTAATGTAAGGACTTGGCCTGCATATCCGTTTCTCTGAAATCCTTGCCTTATGTCTGTCGCTCAGTTTCTGCTTTGCCCTTAGTTTAGTTCATTTTTTCCCTCATCCAAGATGGAGTCACGAGCCTCAACGGGGGCCATCTTATTTCCAGTGTTGGTCTCTCTTGTTCCTGTCTGCTCTGTATATAAGGAGGCTCTGTATGATTACTCATTGCTTGAGTATACTTGTTCTTGGACTTGTTATCAAGCTGGAAGGACTGCTACCTAGCTCGTCTCTTCGTTACCTTGGGATACCCCGCCTGCCTGTGAATCTTGGTCTCATTGTAAAGACTTGTTTCTTCAGGATCAGCTCTGCACCCACCTCCACTTCAAGGACTGTTTCCTGCTAGCAGGCCTGGCCTGCTCTCCAGGTCTCTGGATCTGGCAACTTGGACTTCATACATCTCCACGGTCTGTACATTTGCTCACTGCGTTATTATCTTCATCTGCTTTTACCCTGCTGTGTCTTATCTGTAAACCTGCTTGATTCTGATAAATACTACAGAACTGAAAACCTATGAGCTCAGGCCTCTTTTCTGATCCACGTCACTGACCTCCATTACACAGAGTATATAAAGTTATAACAAAAGAGTTAGATTATACTCACCCAGGGGCGTTCCAGGTCCGGTTCGGGTCCGGAGGGAGATTCCCTTTAAGTTCGGCATACAGTTCCAGAGATATATGCCGTTTTTTTGCTGCTAGTCTTAATGGTTTTTACCAAAGAGGTGTTAGGCTAAGTGCACACGTACCGGAACTCTCGCGGAAATTACCGCGAGAATTCCGGAAGTCCAGTCCGCGGGAAAATCGCATTTTAAATTCCCGCGATTTTCCCGCGGAAAAACTAGCATTTTGCAAGCGTATTTAGCTTGCAAAATGCTAGCATTCTCCAAGCGATCTGTAGCATCGCTTGGAGAACTGATTGACAGGTTGGTCACACTCGTCAAACATAGTGTTTGACAAGTGTGACCAACTTTTTTACTACTGAGGCCGCCTATGCAGCATCAGTAGTAAAAGATAAAATGTAAAAAAAATAAAAACTATTGTTATTCTTACCCTCCGACGTCCCGCGCAGCCGTTCCCAGTAATCCTTTGCGAAAATGCCCGCGATGACGTCCGTTCTCGCGGGATCGCGACGTCTCGCGGTAATTCGCGATGACGTCGCGTGAATGACCGCGAGACTTCACGATCCCGCGAGATCGGACGCCATCGCGGGCATTTTCGCAAAGGATTACTGGGAACGGGAGCGTGGAGAGAGGCGGGAAGGCTGCGGGGGACGCCAGAAGGTAAGAATAACAATATTTTTTATTTTATAATTCTATTTTTTACAGGGATATGGGACCCAAAGGCCGGAGGACAGTCTCCTCTCCTCCGGACCGTGGGTACCATCCGCAATTGTTCTGCTTACTTTCCGCATGGTGTGCACAGCCACATGCGGGAAGTAAGCGGAACAATGCATTCCTATGGGTGCGGGATCGCCGCGATTCCGCAAAATAATGAGCATGCTGCGTTTTTTTACCGCCAAGCGATTCCGCCGCGGTAAAAACCGCAGCATTAGCACAGCATTGCGGAATCCCATAGGAATGCATGGGATGCTTATTTTTCGCGTTTTCGCTGCAAAATCGCGCGGTTAAAACTGCTGCAGAAACGCGAAAAAAACGCCACGTGTGAACTCAGCCTTAGTCTTAAACACCTTAACCTACACTCATTCTCTGAATCCCTCCTCCCTCACACAGATATAAGTTCCTTACACAATGCGGATGACGCTGCTGCTCTATATAACACCACAATAGCTGTAGCTTTGGAATCTGCTGCCCCACTTACACATACCAAAGCTCGCAAAATCAACAGACAGCCCTGGCACACCAGCCTGACCAAAGAACTGAGGCGAGCTTCCAGGGCTGCTGAGCGCAGATGGAAAAGATCCCACTCCAACGAGCACTTCATCGCATTCAAACAGTCCCTCACTACTTTCAAGACTACACTCGCCACAGCTAAACAAACCTACTTCTCATCTCTCATATCCTCCCTGTCTCACCACCCTAAACAGTTATTCAACACCTTCAATTCTCTCCTCCGTCCCCCAGCACCTCCTCCCTCCCCACTCATCTCAGCTGAAGACTTTGCCTCATTTTTCAAGCAGAAGATTGATAACATCAGAGACAGTTTTGGTCAACAACCCCCAGAGCCCTTCCTCCCGACTTCCCAGCCCTCCACCTCCAAAACCAACTTCTCCACCATTACAGAAGATCGACTCTCCACTCTACTCTCAAGATCACATCTCACCACCTGTGCACTTGACCCGATCCCATCCCACTTCATACCAAACCTCACCACAGTCTTCATCCCAACCCTAACCCATCTCTTCAACCTATCACTAACAACTGGTGTTTTCCCCTCAAGCTTTAAACATGCCTCCATCACACCTAGCCTCAAAAAGCCCTCTCTTGACCCATCCTCTGCATCTAGCTATCGCCCTATATGACTTCTCCCCTATGCCTCCAAGCTACTGGAACAACACGTCTACCTTGAACTTTCCTCCCATCTCTCTTCTTGCTCCTTCTTCGACCACTTACGATCTAGCTTCCGGTCACACCACACCACTGAAACTGCCCTTACTAAGGTCACCAATGACCTCTTAACTGCCAAGAGCAAGGAGACACTACTCTGTCCTCCTCCTCCTGGACCTGTCGGCTGCCTTCGACACAGTCGACCATTCCCTATTATTACAGACCCTCTCATCCCTTGGCATCACAGACTGGGCCCTATCCTGGATCTCATCATACCTAACAGACCAGACATTCAGCGTCTCCCACTCACACACCACCCCCTCACCTCGCCCCCTATCTGTCGGAGTCCCACAAGGTTCAGTCCTAGGGCCCCTGCTCTTCTCCATTCACACCTTTGGCCTGGGACAGCTCATAGAATCTCATGGCTTTCAGTATCATCTCTATGCTGATGACACACAGATCTACATCTCTGGACCAGATTTCACCTCCCTACTAACCAGAATCCCTCAATGTCTGTCCTCTATTTCATCCTTCTTCTCCGCTAGATTTCTGAAACTTAACATGGACAAAACAGAATTCATCATCTTTCCCCCATCTCACATGACCCCCCCAACGAACCTATCCATTACAGTAAATGGCTGCCCACTCTCCCCAGTCCCACAAGCTTGCTGCCTCGGGGTAATCCTTGACGCTGATCTCTCCTTTAAACCACATATCCAAGCCCTTTCCACTTCCTGCCGACTTCAACTCAAAAATATTTCACGAATCCGTTCATTCCTCATCCAAAAATCTGTAAAAACCCTAGTCCATGCCCTCATCATCTCTCGCCTTGACTACTGCAACCTCCTGCTCTGTGGCCTCCCCTTGAACACTCTCGCACCCCTCCAATCTATTCTAACCTCTGCTGCCCGACTAATCCACCTGTCCCCCCGGTATTCCCCAGCTTCTCCCCTCTGTCAATCCCTTCACTGGCTCCCCATTGCCCAGAGACTCCAGTGCAAAACCCTAACCATGACATGCAAAGCCATCCACAACCTGTCTCATCCATACATCTGTGACCTCATCTCCCGGTACTTTCCTGCACGCAACCTCCGATCCTCACAAGATCTCATTCTCTACTCCCCTCTTATCTCCTCCTCCCACAATCGCATACAAGATTTCTCTCGCGCATCACCCCTACTCTGGAACTCTCTACCACAACATATCAAACTCTCACCTACCATCGAAACCTTCAAAAAGAGCCTGAAGACCCACCTCTTCCGACAAGCCTATAACCTGCAGTAACCACCGATCGACCAAACCGCTGCATGACCAGCTTTACCCTCGCCTACTGTATTCTCACCCATCCCTTGTAGATTCTGAGCCTTCATGGGCAGGGTCCTCTCTCCTCCTGCACCAGTTATGACTTGTATTCTTTAACATTATTGTACTTGTTTTTATTATGTATATCCCTCCTTAGGCCTCTTTCACACTTCAGTTTTTTGCATCAGTCAAAATCCGCCAAAAGGACGGACGGCGGATCTGTTTTAGTACTGATGACAACGGATGCCACCCGTCCGTTTTTTTGACGGATCCGACAAATGAAGAATTTTAAAGGAATCGCAGCCTGGAAAAGGAGAGAGAGAGAGAGAGAGAATTTTTTTTTGTCCGGCACCCAGAAAGAATTTCGGGTTAAATGAGTGTCTGGAGGATCCGCCAGAGAAAAAAACGTTACAAGCTCCGTTTTGAAATCTTTGAGGATGATGACGGACAGCAACTTTTGGCGGATCCGCAAAAAAACCGGATGCAACGGACGGCAATCCGTCACAATCCGCCAATAATAGAAGTCAATGGGGAAAAAAAATGGATCCTCAAAAGAAAATTGAGGATCCGTTTTTTTCAAAACCTGGCGGATTGTGACTGATTGTAAAAAACTGAAGTGTGAAAGAGGCCTTACATGTAAAGGGCCATGGAATAAATGGCGCTATAACAATAAATAATAATAATAAATAGTAACAGGATAATCATGAGAAGCCTAAAAACATGCCAGAGAGGATCCTGTGAGCCACACCTGCTCGGTATTGACCCCAAAAAATGACACTAAATAAAAAAGACCAATATCTCTGAGCCCATATGATGGGTAAGAAAAAAGAACTGAATACATGGGAACTGTGAGATTAAAATAAGAGCAAGATCCAGCCACTTTTAACCTGGTGACAATTTTTCTTTAACTTTATGTATTTATGGCTGAGAAAAAAAATCAATTTTGCAACAGAGTTTCATTTACAGTTTTGGACCAATTGCCTTCTACAGCCTATATGTATTGTTATAGGCTGTATGCCTTCCGCACCTGTCTCTCCTAGATACTGGAGACCACTGTAACCGCCACGGCATATGGTCCCCGGGTCCCTCCTCTCTTGTGAAAGTCACCCGGTCCCACTCTTGTAAAGGACCCTCGTGGACTCGGTGTTAACATAGATTTTATCACCAGTCCTGACTTCCTGTATAAATCCATATCCCTTGTTGTGGTTGAAATATCTTATCAGGCCACGTGTCATCCGACCAGACATGGTTCCTCCCCCAAGGTGCCGCAGCTGCTCTCGAATCTGGCATTCCTGCCGATACTTTTCCTCAATGAATCCTGCCACCCACAGTGGGACCCCAAGGTTCACTCAGGTAGCTGATGTGGGGAGGTGCAGGGCCAGGGCGTGGATGTCAGACTTACTTTGCTAGCTGCATCCTCCTGAGAAGGTCCTCCGCTGCAGCCACGAGAACTAGGAGCCATGGCCGCTATTGTCCCTTTTAGGGGCACGCCTGACTTCCCGACTGCTTCCTTCTGCTGCTTGGGACACTCTCCATCTTCTGTTCTGTCGCTCCCGTCATTTCTCTTTACTGGCCGTTTGAACGGGAACCAATCTTCCGGAAACGGCATCTGATCCTTCCAGGTTTCTGCTTCATCTGATTCTGCCGTCCACAAGCCAACAGGCCGGAAGTCCAATTTCCACGCTGCTGCATGGGGAAAGGCGACTTGCTCTGTAATGGCGTCTCTCTTCCGGATATGACGTCCTTCTCTTCTGGACACGGCCTGTTCATGGGTGGAGCCACTTCTGGCTGCTCCTCCCATTCGACTTCAGACTCCTCCCATTCCTCAGGAATCTGCTGCAGGGGTCAGGGCTTCTTCTTCCTTCACCGTGACGATCTTGGGGGGGCACCAGTCATTGGGGGGACATGGCCTAAGCTCAGGCCATTGCTTCTGCCAAGCTGTTCTTTGTGCCCTTTTCTGTTTAGGATGCCCACAATGGGCAGCACCACTCCCATCTTTCGCGCCATTATCCGCCATCTTAAAGTCTCTAATGGCCACCATCTTTGCCATTTTCAGGCCTCCTCCACCTTCTGCACACGAGGAATCGCAATCTTGCCAATTACGCCAATTTTGTGAGGAGGCCAGGGTGGTAGTCGTGGCAAGGATCTGTTGCATCTCCACACCCTGGCCCTCCAGAAAGGAAGCACAATGTCCCACCTGTTGTGTGTAAAGTAGAACACTCACATTTAGCTCCAGGGTTCCTTCCAATCCTTTAATCTCAGCTCCAGATTCATGGTTCACACAAACAAATCCAGACTCGATGTTCAAACTCAACAGTTCAACTTTACTTGAAACAGGAATTTTAGCACAAATATAGCACATTTCACATCCATTTGCATTCCGTGAGCTCTCCCTGCCTCTTCTGACAACTTCTGTTCTGCTGATGCTCCTTTCACTACTGCGGCGTCCATGTCCCTAGGTCCACCATCTTCCTCTCATTCCCCTTGTCTGGTTTCCATTGGAAAATGGCAAAAGGCGTGCTCAGCTCTGCATAGTCCCAGCCATTAGCCCCGAATCTCCTTTGGAATGGTTAATTCAATAGATGGTGACCACACTGCTTATCCTGGGGTCTCTCATTGCCGTTGCAATCTCCGGCCCCAGGGCTATCCATCTGCCCTCTCTAACTGCTACATCACTGCTCTCCACTAAACAGGTAGTCTCACCACTATAACTCACTACACTGCACTACACTCATCCCAAGCTCCTCCCAATCTGGAAAACCTCTTATTCCAACTAAGCTTATCCTGGCACTCTCAATTCCTACTGCTATTGTGCCCCTCTAATCTATTCCCAATATTGTCCTATTCTATTGCTAACCTTCGATTCTATCTTCTATTTCTTTCCCTAATCTTGTACAAAGTAGATGTAAAGCACATGCACATTATAATAACATTATACGAATACAACAATGTACATAAAACTCTATGGAACAGCACATATCCAATGCCAAAACTGTCTAGAGAGGGATAGGCACATGGCATCCTCTGTCAGCCCATTACACCTATATATATATATATATATATACTAGCTGAAGAGCCCGGCGTTGCCTGGGCCTAGTAACCAACTGTGGCTAGTTATAACAAATTACAGGGGCGGGCTGGGCCAGTTGGCCGGGAGGCATATGCCCCCTGGGCCGCTCCCCCAGGTGCACACGTGGGCCGGCAGCTTTCTCTGAGCTGTGCATAGCTGTCTTACATTGACAGCTGCGCAGCTCCAACTCTCTCCCTCCGCCCTCCCTGGACTTCTGGTCATATGACATGGCTGTAGCTAGAATGTAGGGGCTCCTTGCAGGTCCTGACTACAGCCCATACAGTCTAGCTGATTCACTGCTGAACATGATGCAATGTATGGCTCCTTCCAGGTACAGCGTCTGCCATGACAAGAGGAGCTGCACCTGTGCCTGCTGGGGATCACTGGTGAGGTAAGTATGAAAAACGTTTTCATTTTCTTTACCAAATGAATTAAATGGGTGAGGGGGCTGCAAATGATGAAAGGGGGGCTGCAAATGATGGAGGTGGGCTGCCAATGGTGGAGGGGGCTGCAAATGAAGAAAGGGGGGCTGCCAATGGTGGAGGGGGCTGCAAATGAAGAAAAGGGGGCTGCCAATGGTGGAGGGGGGCTGCAAATGATGGAGGGGGCTGCAAATAATGGAGGGGGGCTGCAAATGATGCAGGGGGCTTCAAATGATGGTGGGGGTGCTGGAAATAATGGAGGGGACTGCAAATGATGGATGGGGTGCCGGAAATGATGGAGCAAGCCTGCAAATGATGGAGGGGGTGCTGGAAATGATGGCGGGGTGCTGGAAATAATAGAGGGGGGCTGCAAATGATGGAGGGGGCTGCAAATGATGGAGAGGGCTGCAAATGATGCAGGGGGCTGCAAATGATGGAGGGGGTGCTGGAAATGATGGAGCAGGCCTGCAAATGATGGTGGGGGTGCTGTAAATGATGGAGGGGGTGCTGGAAATGATGGAGGGGGCTGTAAATGATGGAGGGGTGCTGGAAATGATGGAGGGGTGCTGGAAATGATGGAGCGGGTGCTGGAAATGATGGAGGGGCCTGCAAATGATGCAGGGGGCATCAAATGATGGATGGGGTGCTGGAAATAATGGAGGGAGGGGGCTGCAAATGATGAGGGGGTGCTGGAAATGATGGAGGGGGGCTGTAAATGATGGACGGGGTGCTGGAAATGATGGAGCGCGTGCTGGAAATGATGGAGGGGGCTGCAAATGATGAAGGGGGCTGCAAATAATGGAGGGGGGCTGCAAATGATAGAGCAGACCTGCAAATGATGGAGGGGGTGCTGGAAATGATGGAGGGGGTGCTGGAAATGATGGAGCGGGTGCTGGAAATGATGGAGCGGGTGCTGGAAATGATGGAGGGGGCTGCAAATGATGGAGGGGTGCTGGATATGATGGAGTGGGTGATGGAAATGATGGAGGGGGCTGCAAATGATGCAGGGGGCTGCAAATGATGGAGGGGATGCTGGAAATGATGGAGCAGACCTGCAAATGATGGAAGGGTGCTGGAAATGATGGAGGGGGTGCTGGAAATGATGGAGCGGGTGCTGGAAATGATGGAGGGGGTGCTGGAAATGATGGATGGGCCTGCATATGATGGAGGGGGTGTTGGAAATGATGGAGGGGGCTGCAAATGATGGAGGGGGTGCAGGAAATGATAAAGTGGGACTGCAAATGATGGAGGGGGCTGCCAATGATGGAGGGGGATGTAAATGATGGAGGGGGCTGCAAATGTTGGAGCGGGCCTGCAAATGATGGAGGAGGTTCTGCAAATGATGGAGGGGGCTGCAAATGTTGGAGCGGGCCTGCAAATGATGGAGGAGGTGCTGCAAATGATGGAGGGGGCTGCCAATGATGGAGGGGGATGTAAATGATGGAGGGGGCTGCAAATGTTGGAGCGGGCCTGCAAATGATGGAGGAGGTGCTGCAAATGATGGAGGGGGCTGCAAATGATGGAGGGGGCTGCAAATGATGCAGGGGGCTGCAAATGATGGAGGGGGTACTGGAAATGATGGAGCAGACCTGCAAATGATGGAGGGGGTGCTGGAAATGATGGAGGGGGTGCTGGAAATGATGGAGGGGGCTGCAAATGATGGAGGGGGCTGCAAATGATGGAGGGGGCTGCAAATGATGGAGGGGTGCTGGAAATGATGGAGCGGGTGCTGGAAATGATGGAGGGGGCTGCAAATGATGCAGGGAGCTGCAAATGATGGAGGGGATGCTGGAAATGATGAAGCAGACCTGCAAATGATGGAAGGGTGCTGGAAATGATGGAGGGGGTGCTGGAAATGATGGAGCGGGTGCTGGAAATGATGGAGGGGGTGCTGGAAATGATGAAGCAGACCTGCAAATGATGGATGGGCCTGCATATGATGGAGGGGGTGTTGGAAATGATGAAGGGGGCTGCAAATGATGGAGGGGGTGCTGGAAATGATAAAGTGGGGCTGCAAATGATGGATGGGGCTGCAAATGTTGGAGCGGGCCTGCAAATGATGGAGGAGGTGCTGCAAGTGATGGAGGGGGCTGCAAATAGTGGAGGGGGCTGCAAATGATGGAGAGGGTGCTGCAAATGATGGAGCGGGCCTGCAAATGATGGAGAAGGTGCTGGAAATGATGGAGGGGGTTGCAAATGATGGAGGGGGCTGAAAATGATGGAGGGGGTGCTGGAAATGATGGAGCAGGCCAGCAAATGATGGAGGTGGTGCTGGAAATGATGGAGGGGAGCTGGAAATGATAGTGGGCTGCAAATGATAGAGGGGGCTGCCAATGATGGAGGGGGTGCTGCCAATGATGGAGGGGGTGCTGGAAATGATGGAGCGGGTGCTGGAAATGATGGAGCGGGTGCTGGAAATGATGGAGCGGGTGCTGGAAATGATGGAGGGGGCTGCAAATGATGGAGGGGGTGCTGAAAATGATGAAAGGGGGGATGCAAATGATGGAGGGGGCTGCAAATGATGCAGGGGGCTGCAAATGATGGAGGGGTGCTGGGAATGATGGAGCAGACCTGCAAATGATGGAGGGGGTGCTGGAAATGATGGGGCGGGTGCTGGAAATGATGGAGGGGGTGCTGGAAATGATGGATGGGCCTGCATATGATGGAGGGGGTGTTGAAAATGATGGAGGGGGCTGCAAATGATGGAGGGGGTGCTGGAAATGATAAAGTGGGGCTGCAAATGATGGAAGGGGCTGCCAATGATGGAGGGGGCTGTAAATGATGGAGGGGGCTGCAAATAATGGAGGGGGCTGCAAATGATGGAGAGGGTGCTGGAAATGATGGAGCGGGCCTGCAAATGATGGAGGGGGTGCTGGAAATGATGGAGCGGGTGCTGGAAATGATGGAGGGGGTGCTGGAAATGATGGATGTGCCTGCATATGATGGAGGGGGTGTTGAAAATGATGGAGGGGGCTGTAAATGATGGAGGGGTGCTGGAAATGATGGAGGGGTGCTGGAAATGATGGAGCGGGTGCTGGAAATGATGGAGGGGCCTGCAAATGATGCAGGGGGCATCAAATGATGGATGGGGTGCTGGAAATAATGGAGGGAGGGGGCTGCAAATGATGAGGGGGTGCTGGAAATGATGGAGGGGGGCTGTAAATGATGGACGGGGTGCTGGAAATGATGGAGCGCGTGCTGGAAATGATGGAGGGGGCTGCAAATGATGAAGGGGGCTGCAAATAATGGAGGGGGGCTGCAAATGATAGAGCAGACCTGCAAATGATGGAGGGGGTGCTGGAAATGATGGAGGGGGTGCTGGAAATGATGGAGCGGGTGCTGGAAATGATGGAGCGGGTGCTGGAAATGATGGAGGGGGCTGCAAATGATGGAGGGGTGCTGGATATGATGGAGTGGGTGATGGAAATGATGGAGGGGGCTGCAAATGATGCAGGGGGCTGCAAATGATGGAGGGGATGCTGGAAATGATGGAGCAGACCTGCAAATGATGGAAGGGTGCTGGAAATGATGGAGGGGGTGCTGGAAATGATGGAGCGGGTGCTGGAAATGATGGAGGGGGTGCTGGAAATGATGGATGGGCCTGCATATGATGGAGGGGGTGTTGGAAATGATGGAGGGGGCTGCAAATGATGGAGGGGGTGCTGGAAATGATAAAGTGGGACTGCAAATGATGGAGGGGGCTGCCAATGATGGAGGGGGATGTAAATGATGGAGGGGGCTGCAAATGTTGGAGCGGGCCTGCAAATGATGGAGGAGGTGCTGCAAATGATGGAGGGGGCTGCCAATGATGGAGGGGGATGTAAATGATGGAGGGGGCTGCAAATGTTGGAGCGGGCCTGGAAATGATGGAGGAGGTGCTGCAAATGATGGAGGGGGCTGCAAATGATGGAGGGGGCTGCAAATGATGCAGGGGGCTGCAAATGATGGAGGGGGTGCTGGAAATGATGGAGCAGACCTGCAAATGATGGAGCGGGCCTGCAAATGATGGAGAAGGTGCTGGAAATGATGGAGGGGGTTGCAAATGATGGAGGGGGCTGAAAATGATGGAGGGGGTGCTGGAAATGATGGAGCAGGCCAGCAAATGATGGAGGTGGTGCTGGAAATGATGGAGGGGAGCTGGAAATGATAGTGGGCTGCAAATGATAGAGGGGGCTGCCAATGATGGAGGGGGTGCTGCCAATGATGGAGGGGGTGCTGGAAATGATGGAGCGGGTGCTGGAAATGATGGAGCGGGTGCTGGAAATGATGGAGCGGGTGCTGGAAATGATGGAGGGGGCTGCAAATGATGGAGGGGGTGCTGAAAATGATGAAAGGGGGGATGCAAATGATGGAGGGGGCTGCAAATGATGCAGGGGGCTGCAAATGATGGAGGGGTGCTGGGAATGATGGAGCAGACCTGCAAATGATGGAGGGGGTGCTGGAAATGATGGGGCGGGTGCTGGAAATGATGGAGGGGGTGCTGGAAATGATGGATGGGCCTGCATATGATGGAGGGGTGTTGAAAATGATGGAGGGGGCTGCAAATGATGGAGGGGGTGCTGGAAATGATAAAGTGGGGCTGCAAATGATGGAAGGGGCTGCCAATGATGGAGGGGGCTGTAAATGATGGAGGGGGCTGCAAATAATGGAGGGGGCTGCAAATGATGGAGAGGGTGCTGGAAATGATGGAGCGGGCCTGCAAATGATGGAGGGGGTGCTGGAAATGATGGAGCGGGTGCTGGAAATGATGGAGGGGGTGCTGGAAATGATGGATGTGCCTGCATATGATGGAGGGGGTGTTGAAAATGATGGAGGGGGCTGTAAATGATGGAGGGGTGCTGGAAATGATGGAGGGGTGCTGGAAATGATGGAGCGGGTGCTGGAAATGATGGAGGGGCCTGCAAATGATGCAGGGGGCATCAAATGATGGATGGGGTGCTGGAAATAATGGAGGGAGGGGGCTGCAAATGATGAGGGGGTGCTGGAAATGATGGAGGGGGGCTGTAAATGATGGACGGGGTGCTGGAAATGATGGAGCGCGTGCTGGAAATGATGGAGGGGGCTGCAAATGATGAAGGGGGCTGCAAATAATGGAGGGGGGCTGCAAATGATAGAGCAGACCTGCAAATGATGGAGGGGGTGCTGGAAATGATGGAGGGGGTGCTGGAAATGATGGAGCGGGTGCTGGAAATGATGGAGCGGGTGCTGGAAATGATGGAGGGGGCTGCAAATGATGGAGGGGTGCTGGATATGATGGAGTGGGTGCTGGAAATGATGGAGGGGGCTGCAAATGATGCAGGGGGCTGTAAATGATGGAGGGGATGCTGGAAATGATGGAGCAGACCTGCAAATGATGGAAGGGTGCTGGAAATGATGGAGGGGGTGCTGGAAATGATGGAGCGGGTGCTGGAAATGATGGAGGGGGTGCTGGAAATGATGGATGGGCCTGCATATGATGGAGGGGGTGTTGGAAATGATGGAGGGGGCTGCAAATGATGGAGGGGGTGCTGGAAATGATAAAGTGGGACTGCAAATGATGGAGGGAGCTGCCAATGATGGAGGGGGATGTAAATGATGGAGGGGGCTGCAAATGTTGGAGCGGGCCTGCAAATGATGGAGGAGGTGCTGCAAATGATGGAGGGGGCTGCAAATGTTGGAGCGGGCCTGCAAATGATGGAGGAGGTGCTGCAAATGATGGAGGGGGCTGCCAATGATGGAGGGGTATGTAAATGATGGAGGGGGCTGCAAATGTTGGAGCGGGCCTGCAAATGATGGAGGAGGTGCTGCAAATGATGGAGGGGGCTGCAAATGATGGAGGGGGGCTGCAAATGATGCAGGGGGCTGCAAATGATGGAGGGGGTGCTGGAAATGATGGAGCAGACCTGCAAATGATGGAGGGGGTGCTGGAAATGATGGAGGGGGTGCTGGAAATGATGGAGGGGGCTGCAAATGATGGAGGGGGCTGCAAATGATGGAGGGGGCTGCAAATGATGGAGGGGGTGCTGGAAATGATGGAGCGGGTGCTGGAAATGATGGAGGGGGCTGCAAATGATGCAGGGAGCTGCAAATGATGGAGGGGATGCTGGAAATGATGAAGCAGACCTGCAAATGATGGAAGGGTGCTGGAAATGATGGAGGGGGTGCTGGAAATGATGGAGCGGGTGCTGGAAATGATGGAGGGGGTGCTGGAAATGATGAAGCAGACCTGCAAATGATGGATGGGGCTGCATATGATGGAGGGGGTGTTGGAAATGATGAAGGGGGCTGCAAATGATGGAGGGGGTGCTGGAAATGATAAAGTGGGGCTGCAAATGATGGATGGGGCTGCAAATGTTGGAGCGGGCCTGCAAATGATGGAGGAGGTGCTGCAAGTGATGGAGGGGGCTGCAAATAGTGGAGGGGGCTGCAAATGATGGAGAGGGTGCTGCAAATGATGGAGCGGGCCTGCAAATGATGGAGAAGGTGCTGGAAATGATGGAGGGGGTTGCAAATGATGGAGGGGGCTGAAAATGATGGAGGGGGTGCTGGAAATGATGGAGCAGGCCAGCAAATGATGGAGGTGGTGCTGGAAATGATGGAGGGGAGCTGGAAATGATAGTGGGCTGCAAATGATAGAGGGGGCTGCCAATGATGGAGGGGGTGCTGCCAATGATGGAGGGGGTGCTGGAAATGATGGAGCGGGTGCTGGAAATGATGGAGCGGGTGCTGGAAATGATGGAGGGGGCTGCAAATGATGGAGGGGGTGCTGAAAATGATGAAAGGGGGGATGCAAATGATGGAGGGGGCTGCAAATGATGCAGGGGGCTGCAAATGATGGAGGGGTGCTGGGAATGATGGAGCAGACCTGCAAATGATGGAGGGGGTGCTGGAAATGATGGGGCGGGTGCTGGAAATGATGGAGGGGGTGCTGGAAATGATGGATGGGCCTGCATATGATGGAGGGGGTGTTGAAAATGATGGAGGGGGCTGCAAATGATGGAGGGGGTGCTGGAAATGATAAAGTGGGGCTGCAAATGATGGAAGGGGCTGCCAATGATGGAGGGGGCTGTAAATGATGGAGGGGGCTGCAAATAATGGAGGGGGCTGCAAATGATGGAGAGGGTGCTGGAAATGATGGAGCGGGCCTGCAAATGATGGAGGGGGTGCTAGAAATGATGGAGCGGGTGCTGGAAATGATGGAGGGGGTGCTGGAAATGATGGATGTGCCTGCATATGATGGAGGGGGTGTTGAAAATGATGGAGGGGGCTGCAAATGATGCAGGGGGCTGCAAATGATGGAGGGGTGCTGGAAATGATGGAGCAGACCTGCAAATGATGGAGGGGGTGCTGGAAATGATGGAGCGGGTGCTGGAAATGATGGAGGGGGTGCTGGAAATGATGGATGGGCCTGCATATGATGGAGGGGGTGTTGAAAATGATGGAGGGGGCTGCAAATGATGGAGGGGGTGCTGGAAATGATAAAGTGGGGCTGCAAATGATGGAGGGGGCTGCCAATGATGGAGGGGGCTGTAAATGATGCAGGGGGCTGCAAATAATGAAGGGGGCTGCAAATGATGGAGAGGGTGCTGGAAATGATGGAGCGGGCCTGCAAATGATGGAAAAGGTGCTGGAAATGATGGAGGGGGCTGCAAATGATGGAGGGGGCTGAAAATGATGGAGGGGGTGCTGGAAATGATGGAGCAGGCCAGCAAATGATGGAGGTGGTGCTGGAAATGATGGAGGGGAGCTGGAAATGATAGTGGGGCTGCAAATGATAGAGGGGGCTGCCAATGATGGAGGGGGGCTGCAGTGCAAATGATGGAGGGGGGCTGCCAATGATGGAGGGGGTGCTGCCAATGATGGAGGGGGGTACTGCAAATGATGGAGGAGGTGCTGCAGTGCAAATGATGGAGGGGGTGCTGCAAATGATGACAGCGGGGCTGCCAATGATGAAGGGGGGCTCCAAATGATGGAGGGGGTGCTGAAAATGATGAAAGGGGGAATGTAAATGATGGAGGGGTGCTGCAATTTGCAAATTATGGAATGGGGCCTGCAAATGTTGGAAGGGCCTGCAAATGACGGAGGGGGGCTGCATATGATGATGTGAGGGAGGGGATAGGGGACCGCACATGAACGAAAGGGGACTGTACATGAAATGGGGGGAGAATGGGGGACTGCAAATGATGAAGTGAAGGGGTAAGGGGGACTGCAAATGATGAAGAGAGGGGGGAAGGGGGACAGCGAATGATGAAGTGAGGGGGACTACAAATGATGAAATGAGGAACGGGGAAAGCAATTGAATTGAAGGTGGGGGATGGGGAGAACAAATGAGGACCTGGGGGGAGCAAATAATGAATTTTCAGGGTGATGGGAGTAAATGATGTATTGAATGTGGGGTAGAGCAGTTGATAATGAATAGAGGGTGGGAGAGAAAGACATGACAATGAATTGGGGCGGAAGGGGCATATAAATATAATGAATTGGGGGAGTGGGAGGCACATATTGGGTGACATTGAGGATGCAGTGACTGGTAATCAATTGGAGGAAGAGTACAGGGGCTAATTAATGTATATATTTATTAGGTGGGGAAATTGCTCTTTATTGTTGGTGGGGGCGCAATGGTGAATTATAATTTATATTTGGAATGGTGGATTATTATATATTAATGGTGGGTGCACGTCTGTATTTAGATGTGTAGTGTAGAAGAAAGGGGAAAAATGGGGAATGTGCTCTGGAAGCCGTGCTCAAGGTAACTTTGTGTTATTTTATGCAGAGACGAGTCCTGGCTGAAAGAAATGATGGCGGTCTGCCCTGCATAAAAAAGAAAAGCAAAGATGAGGGACATTAGCTGGAGACGTCACTGGTGAGTCAGTGTGCTACCTGTACACTGACACTATAACCTATTCACTGTGCGCTATATACAGAGCTTCTGTGACGTTATAGCGATATTGCTAGCGATATCGCTGTGTCTGATACTTACCTACAACCCGCTCCCCCGCTGGTTATCGCTGATCGCGCGAGAACGTCCAGGACTGTTTCTCGTCATCAGCTTCCTGCGGTGCTTCCTGTGGAGAGACGAGCGATGAGCGTGGAGCCGGGCGGGAGGATGCAGGATCGCCTAGTGTGACAGGTAAGTAGCCACCCTCATCCCCAGCGATGTCGCTGGTGAGATCTGCCTGTGTGGCAGCTCACTAGCGACCACTTAGCAATGTACCAGCGATCCTGACCGCGTCATATCGCTGGTCGGGACCGCTGCTACATTGCTAAGTGTGACAGTACCTTTACTCCTTCATTGTAGTACAGCTGTGTTTAATTAAACTGATAGGACTTGATTTGACCTGACATCTCACAGTGCATGTCAGACCAAATGAGAATTATGAGGTCAAACAAACTGGCCAAGGAGCTCAGAGACAGAATTGTGGCAAGGCACAGATCTGGCCAAGGTTACAAAAGGATTTCTGCAGTACTCAAGGTTCCTAAGAGCATAGTGGCCTCCATAATCCTTAAATGGAAGAAGTTTGGGACCACCAGAAGTCTTCCTAGACTTGGCCATCCAGTCAAACTAAGCAATTGTGGGAGAAGTGCCTTGGTGAAAAAGGTAAAGAAGAACCCCGATGGAAGCCTCTCCACAGTGCCAGACATATGAAAACCCACAGAGAGTTTGCTAAAAAACACATGAAGGGCTCACGGGTTATGAGAAATAAGATTCTCTGGTCTGATAAGATGACGATAGAACTTTTTGGTGATAATTCTAAGCGGTATGTGTGGAGAAAACCAGGCACTGCACATTACCTGCCCAATACAATCCCAGCAGTGAAGTATGGTGGTGGCAGCATCATACTATGGGGGTGTTTTTCAGCTACAGGGACAGGATGACTGGTTGCAATTGAAGGAAACATGAATGTGGTCAAGTACAGAGATATTCTGGATGAAAAGCTCTTCCAGAGTGCTCTGGACTTCAGACTTGGCCGAAGGTTCACCTTTAGAGTTGAGCGATACCATCCGATACTTCAAAGTATCGGATCGGAATGGATCGGCCGATCTTAAAAAAAAAGTATCGGTATCGCCGATTCCGATACCGGAAGTCCCATTCAAGTCTATGGGACTTCCGGTATCGGAATAAGAAAAACCCTGGTTTTGCCTTGTACAGCCTCTCTGGGGTCTGTACGGGCCTTTCGGGGGGCTGTGCCGGCCTGCCAGGGGGTCTGTGCAGGCTCCGGTGGTCTGTGCCGGCCTGCCGGGGGGCTGTGCCGGCCTGCCGGGGGGGCTGTGCAGGCTCCGGTGGGCTGTACCGGCCTGCCGGGGGGGCTGTGCCGGCCTGCCGGGGGGGCTGTGCAGGCTCCGGTGGGCTGTGCCGGCCTGCCGGGGGGCTGTGCCGGCCTGCCGGGGGGGCTGTGCAGGCTCCGGTGGGCTGTGCCGGCCTGCCGGGGGGCTGTGCAGGCTCCGGTGGGCTGTGCCGGCTTGCCGGGGGGCTGTGCCGGCCTGCCGGTGGTCTGTGCAGGCTCCAGTGGGCTGTGCCGGCCTGCCGGGGGGCTGTGCCGGCCTGCCGGGGGGCTGTGCAGGCTTCGGGGGTCTGTGCAGGCATCGTCCGATGGGACTACAAGTCCCATCGGGTGGTGCCTGCTACCATGACAGTGATTGACACATTAGCCAATGATGGGACAGTAGTAGTCCCATCATCCGGCTAATGTGTTGAATGTAAAAAAAAAAAAAAAATTACATGCTACATACATGCTACATTCATACTACATACTACATACATGCTACATACATACTACATATATACTACATGCAACATACATACTACATATATACTACATGCAACATACATACTACATATATACTACATGCATGCAACATGCATACTACATATATACTACATGCTACATACATACTACATATATGCTACATATATACTACATGCATGCTACATACATACTGCATGCTACATACATACTACATGCTACATACATACTACATATATGCTACATACATACTACATATATACTACATGCATGCTACATACATACTGCATGCTACATACATACTACATGGTACATACATACCACATATATACTACATACATACTACATGCATGCTACATGCCACATACATACCACATACATACTACATACATACTACATACATACTACATGCATGCTACATACATACTACATGCTACATACATACTACATATATACTACATGCATGCTACATACATACTACATGCTACATACATACTACATATATACTACATGCTACATACATACTACATGCATGCTACATACATACTACATACATACTACATGCATGCTACATACATACTACATGCTACATACATACCACATACATACTACATATATACTACATGCATGCTACATACATACTGCATGCTACATGCATGCTACATACATACTACATACATACTACATGCTACATACATACCACATATATACTACATACATACTACATACAATACATTCATACAATACATACATAGACATACAGTACATATAACATAGAGTAACATACTTACCAATACTTGTCACATTGTTCCCCGAAGCCATTGTCTTTTACGGAATAAATATTAACATAACAAACCACAAAAATGCTCACCCACGATCCGAAGCAGTCCACGAGTGTGTCCCACGACGATCTTGGGTAGAGAACTGCAGCATCAGCTGATGCTGCCGTTCTCTACGGGCTGCAGGAATCCAATGACGGAAGGTAGGTATCCTTCCGCACTGTATTCCTCCGCCACTTAAAAAAAAAAAAGTCCCTAGTCTCACTTTATGCCATTGCTGTGTGGGAATTTCCCACGCAGCAATGGCATAAAGTGAGACTAGGGACTTTTTTTTTTTAAGTGGCGGAGGAATACAGTGCGGAAGGATACCTACCTTCCGTCATTGGATTCCTGCAGCCCGTAGAGAACGGCAGCATCAGCTGATGCTGCAGTTCTCTACCCAAGATCGTCGTGGGACACACTCGTGGACTGCTTCGGATCGTGGGTGAGTATTTTTGTGGTTTGTTATGTTAATATTTATTCCGTAAAAGACAATGGCTTCGGGAAACAATGTGACAAGTATTGGTAAGTATGTTACTCTATGTTATATGTACTGTATGTCTATGTATGTATTGTATGAATGTATTGTATGTAGAATGTATGTAGTATATATGTGGTATGTATGTAGCATGTAGTATGTATGTAGTATGTATGTAGCACGCATGTAGTATATATGTAGTATGTATGTAGCATGTAGTATGTATGTAGCATGCATGTAGTATATATGTAGTATGTATGTGGTACGTAGTATGTATGTAGCATGCATGTAGTATGTATGTAGTATATATGTAGTATATATGTAGTATGTATGTAGCATGCAGTATGTATGTAGCATGCATGTAGTATATATGTAGTATGTATGTAGCATGCATGTAGCATGCAGTATGTAGGTAGCATGCATGTAGTATATATGTAGTATGTATATAGCATGCATGTAGTATGTATGTAGTATATATGTAGTATGTATGTAGCATGCAGTATGTATGTAGCATGCATGTAGTATATATGTAGTATGTATGTAGCATGCATGTAGCATGCAGTATGTATGTAGCATGCATGTAGTATATATGTAGTATGTATGTGGTATGTAGTATGTATGTAGCATGCATGTAGTATGTATGTAGTATATATGTAGTATATATGTAGTATGTATGTAGCATGCAGTATGTATGTAGCATGCATGTAGTATATATGTAGTATGTATGTAGCATGTAGTATGTATGTAGAATGCATGTAGTATATATGTAGTATGTATGTAGCATGTAGTATGTATGTAGCATGCATGTAGTATGTATGTAGTATGTATGTAGTATTTTTTTTTTTTTTTTTAACATTTAACACATTAGCCGGATGATGGGACTACTATTGTCCCATCATTGGCTAATGTGTCAATCACTGTCATGGTAGCAGGCATCGCCAGATGGGACTTATAGTCCCATCGGACGATGCTTGCACAGACCCCCCCGGCAGGCCGGCACAGCCCCCCGGCAGGCCGGTACAGACCCCCACAGGGTGCACAGACCACCGGCAGGCCGGCACAGCCCCCCGGCAGGCCGGTACAGACCCCGGGCAGTCCACACAGCCCCCCGGCAGGCCGGCACAGCCCCCCGGCAGGCCGGTACAGACCCCGGGCAGTCCACACAGCCCCCCGGCAGGCCGGCAGAGACCCCCGGAAGGCCCGAAATGACGGCGCATCATGATGCGCACACACCGCGCATCATGATGACGTCAGGCTGTCAATCAACTTTGAACTTCCGATTCCGATGCCGACTTCCGATATTGAAAAAATATCGGAAGTCGGTATCGGAATTCCGATACAGCAAGTATCGGCCGATACCCGATACTTGCGGTATCGGAATGCTCAACACTATTCACCTTCCAACAAGACAATGACCCTAAGCACACAGCTAAAATAACAAAGGAGAGGCTTCAGGACAGCTCTGCAGCATTCTTGACCTAAACCCAATTGAGCATCTCTGTAGAGACCTGAAAATGGCTGTCCACCAATATTCACCATTCAACTTGATGGAACTGGAGAGGATTTGCAAGAAAGAATGGCAGAGGATCACTAAATCCAGGTGTGAAAAACTTATTGCATCATTTCCAAGAATACTCATGGCTGTATGGCTGTAGTAGCTCAAAAGGGCGTACTCAATACTGAGCAAATGGTCTGAATACTTATGACCATGTGATATTTCGGTTTTTCTTTGTTAATAAATTTTCAAAATTAATTTTCAATATTTTGTGGAATAACCATGATGCTTAAAAATAGCTTTCATGCGTCTTGGCATGCTTGCCACCAGTCTTTCAGACTGCTTTTGGCGCACAAATGTAAGCAGTTCTTCTTTGTTTGATGGCTTGTGGCTATCCATCATCCTCTTGATTACATTCCAGAGGTTTTCAACGGGGTTCAGGGTCTGGAGAACGGGCTGCCCAAGACAGGGATTTGATGTGGTGGTGTCTTAATTTTTGGCAGAGCTGTGTGTGTATATATATATATATATATATATATATATATATATATATATATATATATATTATATATATTTGTATTTAGCAGATAGCTTTTGATATTACTGCGAATGTTGAATTTCATCATGTGCAGCCATTATACGCTCACCTTTAACCAACATTTCAATTTACAGCCTATGTCTTAAAGAAGTACATAGAACATGAAATAAAACTGTTTTACAATTCTACCATACCAAATAAACATAGATTGGAAAAAAAGCTTTCTTTAAGAGTCTGGCTTGTTTTTTTATACACAACTTTTTTTATTTTTAAGGTTTAGGATTTTTGCAACACAAATCACATAGATTTGGGAAAATAAGTGCAAAATGTTTATGTGGTATCCCATGAAGTGTCCATCTCCATGGAATACCAGATGTATAGTGTGTTTCATGTAAATGCTGTGATTTCTGTGTAAACGGTATGTTGTAGCATGTTGTGAGACCTGCTGAAAGAGCTGGAACAAGTTTCCACTGACAGTCAGCCAATGACTGCAGCTGAAAAGAGTCGCATGGGAGAGGAGTCAGGAGAGGAAGGCAAACTGCAACAAGGAGATTTTGCTCTTCACCTCCTGACTGCTGGGTCTAGAAG
The DNA here is from genome assembly GCF_039654945.1 of Dendrobates tinctorius. Taxonomy (NCBI): domain Eukaryota; kingdom Metazoa; phylum Chordata; class Amphibia; order Anura; family Dendrobatidae; genus Dendrobates; species Dendrobates tinctorius. The sequence goes on from NW_027361754.1 coordinate 40,919,946, forward strand.
AGACCAATAAAAAGGAGGTGAGCTGACAGATTTCAGATTGGAAGTATTCCTATTACACCTCCAGGAGGAAAACCATTTCAGAGAAGCACTGCTCAGCCCTAAAGAATATTGAGTCAGAATTACTAGAGGAACAGCCTAAGAATGATTGAATTGAATTGATAAGACACTCATCCCACAGAGATCTGCCTGTCTGCATGTATGAGTCAACCTTCAATTTTAACACTGCTTCTTCATGATTGAAGAGTAGCTGCACATACAACTACCACCAGCATCGTATTCTACTTAAAGAGGCAGCAATTGTGCAAATAATCATTCGCCATATAACCCTCTCTGATGTGTGCAGATTTGGGGTTCATTCTCAGCCCTGTACACAGAGGCCCATTTTCGACTGTTCAATATGCTTCTGGCTTCGTTGAAAACTATTACGCACTGTTATGTTTTTTTTTTTAATATTTTTATTGGGGGAACTTTGTGTGTAATTGGAGAGGAGGAGAAAATCAAAATGACAGAAAGATTGGCCAAGGTGACACAGATTATAGACAGCCAGGAGCAGAAACCCTCACTCTGCTCTAGACCATATGAGGATGCTGCATTTACAAGATAAGATGCATTTATTAATAATGGCAAGGTGAAAAGTTTGGGTGTTAGCATGGACCAAAGTAAGAACAATGAAGCGGTGCTCACTGGCATTCCAAACTTTCATTTTGCAGCACAACATGCATTATTTAGTGAAGTGAAAGCTGATGACTCTTTCACACCAGAAATTTCTTCTTCTCGCCTTCGACAATCTCAGAGATGTTATTTACGCTTCAAATCTATGTAATGGTCACTTCATTTTTATTTTTACACATGTATTAGATATATATTAGTAAGTATTCCTTCTGTGATTGTTAGCATCACCTCCATCATTGGCTGGACAGTTTTCTGGCTCTAAAAATGGTCAATGATGGAGAAGCATGTGACTGGATGAGTCCATCACCCTCCTCCAATCAAAAATAACTTTCTTATGGGATGCATTTTCATTTGAAGAAAGAAGATGGTCTGGCCTAGTCCCATGCTCATCCATCAGTGGCCATTTTGAGAATAGGAGAGGTATGCAGCCTGTGAAATAGAAGAACCTGTCATTCTTCTATCGGTAAGTGATATAAAATCATATCATCAACATATTTGGTAAAAAAAAAAATGAAAAGTAAAAATGTCAACCCCTTAAAGTAATGTGTGAGTCAGATATAGGATAATGCACCATTGTTCTTAAAGGGGTTGAATATTTAAAAACATAATTTGACTAGCTGGTAATGCTCCCACAGCTCCGGTGCCACCATCCCACTGTTCCCTTTTGGTCCTTTGAGTGCATGGCTGCAGTAATACTGTCGTTAACAACATTTCGACTCGTTCAACCAATCATTGGGCTTAGCATCCTTGTGACATCTACCTAGGCATCAACATTGAGGCCAGTGATTGGCTGCAGCGGTCATGCATTGTAGAATGGACATTGCTGCTGCAGTCTTATAAACAAGGATTGTCGGAGAGCAGAAGATGGTCGGTGCTGGGGCTGCGCAATATTCAACAAGGACGTAATGCTCGCTATGTTATTTTAAAACATGAAAAGTGTTAGCCCCAATTTTTTTTTATAAAAAGGCAAAAATAAATCACCAGAAAGGGCAGAATAATAACCTTTAAACCACATAGCTCAGTGCATATATTTTTGTGTTATGGATTTGCCTTCAGTGGAGACAGCAAACCAGTTTATCTTGGTCTGACAAATCTAAAATGAAATTTAATGGAAGAGTACAGCTTTTTACGTGCTCCATCAGTAACAGCGGCTGTCCAGCACCTGAAATGACTTTGTGAGTGGTAGAAGAATTTGCATTGTGTTAGTACTCGCTGTTAGTGCATGCAGGGAAACTATATCAGAGAACTATAAATATGGATTAGATGAATCGTTTTGACATACTGTGTAAGCCATTGCAGCAGAAACATATATTCTGCTCACATACCTTGAATTCTGTGTAAGATGGAATCCACATGCTTGTAATACATCACTTTTGACTAAATTAAATGCACAAAAAATGGAAGGATCACGGTGGAAGATTTTTTTTTTCTTCTATTTTAATTCAAGTTTACGTAACTAGAGTTGAGCGAAACAGGTCGGTCAGATTCAAAAGTCGCCGACTTTCGCCAAAGTTCGGTTTCATGAAACGAAACCCGACCACAGTGTGAAGTTGGCCATGCGGTCGGCGACCCAAGCGTCAAAGTCGGGTTTCTCCGAATGCTTGCACGTGACTTTTTTCAGCCAATGAGAGAAGTGGAGCGTAGCGGGAGCGTAGCGGGAGTGGGAGTGGGAGAGAGAGAGAGAGAGAGGGAGATGGAGAAGAGAGAGAGATTTTGCCACCTCTAGGGTTAAAATTTATGCTAGGTGTGTTTACAGTCCTTCACTCCCTGCCGACTTTTCTCCCCATTGACTTGCATTGGGTTTCGTGTTTCACGACTTTTCCCTATAGTCGGCCGATTTCGTTCGACTCGACTTTTGAGAAAGTCGGGTTTCATGAAACCCGACTCGACCCTAAAAAAGGCAAAGTCGCTCATCTCTATACGTAACTTCATTTACTCCGATGAGTGTCACACAAATGACATCAAAGTGTGTTCTCCGTGTGCATGTGTGAGGAACGTTTTGCTGCCCGTGCTAACTGTAAAAAATGGACATGTTAGCATGTTTTGCCCACGAGGCAAAAGATAATATATTAAACACTAGAGTTGAGCTAAACGGGTCGGTCAAATTCAAAAGTCGGCGACTTTCGCTGAAGTCGGGTTTCATGAAACGAAACCCGACCATAGCGTGAGGTCGGACACGAGGTCAGCGACCCGAGCGCCAAAGGCGCGTTTCAAATGATGCTTCCAGCGCCCTTTTTCAGCCAATGATGGAGGACGCACACTGTGGGCAACACGATGACATAGGCATCGGTCACCACCATCTTTGAGAAGGGCATGCAAGTGATTGGCTGGCTTTGTGTGGCGTCACAGGAGCTATAAAAGGGCGAGCACACAGACCGCCTTTTTACCTCTGCCGATCTTAGCATTAGGGAGAGGTTGCTGCTGCTGATTCAGAATAAGGGAGAGCGTTAGGCAGGGAAGAAGAGCCAAAAAACTGCTTCTGCTGTTAGTGATTTCCACTGTACAACACAACAGTTTGTGTGCAGTGACAGGGGAGGCTATATTTTTGTGCATCAGCTCTGTTGGTTATTAGGTTGCCTTATAAGGCTCCCTGATAGCTGCATTGCTATTTGCACACTGCTGTGCAAACTGCTTTTTTAAAAGCAAAAGTAATTTTTTTACTCTTTTCTGCACAGTTACCAAGCGTTCATTTTTCCACACTTTTGTGTGCAGCAGTCCTGCTTATTAGGCTGCCTGCGTCCATACTTGGACTGAGAGCATCATTGTCAGCGTCCTCAAATCTAGTGAGATCTAAATTCTCCCCAATACTATATACACTTTTTAACTTGTCACACCAGCCAATTTCAGCCTGTTACATTGAGGTGTAATCTCTACTGGGCCAGAGACAATAGTTCAGCGTCCTCAAATCTCTAGTGAGATTCAAATTCTCACCAATACTACATACACCCTCCACCTTGTCATACACCATCCAATTTCAGCCTGTTACATTGAGGTGTAATCTCTACTGAGCCTGAGACAATAGTTCAGTGTCCTCAAATCTCTGGTGAGATTCAAATTCTCACCAATACTACATACACCCTCCACCTTGTAATAGACCATCCAATTTCAACCTGTTACATTGAGGTGTAATCTCTACTGGGCCTGAGACAATAGTGCAGCGTCCTCAGATCTCTAGTGAGATTCAAATTCTCCCCAATACTACATACACCCTCCACCTTGTAATACACCATCCAATTTCAACCTTTTACATTGAGGTGTAATCTCTACTGGGCCTGAGACAATATTTCAGCGTCCACAAATCTCTAGTGATATTCAAATTCTCACCAATACTACATACACCCTCCACCTAGTCATACGTCATCCAATTTCAGCCTGTTACATTGAGGTGTAATCTCTACTTGGCCTGAGACAATAGTTCAGCGTCCTCAAATCTCTAGTGAGATTCAAATTCTCACAAATACTACATACACCCTCCACCTTGTCATATACCATCCAATTTCAGCCTGTTACATTGAGGTGTAATCTCTACTGGGCTTGAGACAGTAGTTCAGCGTCCTCAAATCTCTAGTAAGATTCAAATTCTCCCCAATACTACATACACCCTCCAACTTGTCATACACCATCCAATTTCAGCCTGTTACATTGAGGTGTAATCTCTACTGGGCCTGAGACAATAGTTAAGCATCCACAAATCTCTAGTGAGATTCAAATTCTCACCAATACTACATACACCCTCCAACTTGTTATACACCATCCAATTTCAGCTTGTTACATTGAGGTGTAATCTCTACTGGACCTGAGACAATAGTTCAGTGTCCTCAAACCTCTAGTGATATTCAAATTCTCACCAATACTACATAAACAATCCACCTTGTCATACATCATCCAATTTCAGCCTGTTACATTGAGGTGTAATCTCTACTGGGCCTGAGACAATAGTTCAGCGTCCTCAAATCTCTAGTGAGATTCAACTTCTCACCAATATTACATACACCCTCCACCTTGTCATACACCATCCAATTTCAGCCTGTCACATTGAGGTGTAATCTCTACTGGGCCTGAGACAATAGTTCAGCGTCCTCAAATCTCTAGTGAGATTCAAATTCTCACCAATACTACATACACCCTCCACCTTGTCATATACCATCCAATTTCAGCCTGTTACATTGAGGTGTTATCTCTACTGGGATTGAGACAATAGTTCAGCGTCTTCAAATCTCTAGTGAGATTCAAATTCTCCCCAATACTACATACACCCTCCACCTTGTCATACACCATCCAATTTCAGCCTGTTACATTGAGGTGTAATCTCTACTGGGCCTGAGACAATAGTTCAGCATCCTCAAATCTCTAGTGAGATTCAAATTCTCACCAATACTACATACACCCTCCACCTTGTCATACACCATCCAATTTCAGCCTGTTACATTGAGGTGTAATATCTACTTGGCCTGAGACATAGTAACATAGTAACATAGTAATTAAGGTTGAAGGGAGACTTTAAGTCCATCTAGTTCAACCCATATCCTATCCTAACTTGCCCTAACATGTTGATCCAGAGGAAGGCAAAAAAAACCCATGTGGCAAACAGTAAGCTTCACATTGGGGAAAAAAATTCCTTCCCGACTCCACATACGGCAATCAGACTAGCTCCCTGGATCAACGCAACACTAAGGAAACTAGTGTATATACCCTGTAATATTATACTTTTCAAGAAAGGCATCCAGTCCCCTCTTAAATTTTAGTAGGGAATCACTCATTACAACATCATATGGCAGAGAGTTCCATAGTCTTACTGCTCGTACAGTAAAGAATCCGCATCTGTTATTATGCTTAAACTTTCTTTCCTCCAGACGTAGAGGATGCCCCCTTGTCCCCGTCACAGGTCTAAGAGTAAAAAGATCATTAGAAAGGTCTTGGTATTGTCCCCGCATATACAGTGGGGCAAAAAAGTATTTAGTCAGTCAGCAATAGTGCAAGTTCCACCACTTAAAAAGATGAGAGGCGTCTGTAATTTACATCATAGGTAGACCTCAACTATGGGAGACAAACTGAGAAAAAAAAATCCAGAAAATCACATTGTCTGTTTTTTTTTCATTTTATTTGCATATTATGGTGGAAAATAAGTATTTGGTCAGAAACAAAATTTCATCTCAATACTTTGTGATATATCCTTTGTTGGCAATGACAGAGGTCAAACGTTTTCTGTAAGTCTTCACAAGGTTGCCACACACTGTTGTTGGTATGTTGGCCCATTCCTCCATGCAGATCTCCTCTAGAGCAGTGATGTTTTTGGCTTTTTGCTTGGCAACACGGACTTTCAACTCCCTCCAAAGGTTTTCTATAGGGTTGAGATCTGGAGACTGGCTAGGCCACTCCAGGACCTTGAAATGCTTCTTACGAAGCCACTCCTTCGTTGCCCTGGCGGTGTGCTTTGGATCATTGTCATGTTGAAAGACCCAGCCACGTTTCATCTTCAATGCCCTTGCTGATGGAAGGAGGTTTGCACTCAAAATCTCACGATACATGGCCCCATTCATTCTTTCAAGTACCCGGATCAGTCGTCCTGGCCCCTTTGCAGAGAAACAGCCCCAAAGCATGATGTTTCCACCACCATGCTTTACAGTAGGTATGGTGTTTGATGGATGCAACTCAGTATTCTTTTTCCTCCAAACACGACAAGTTGTGTTTCTACCAAACAGTTCCAGTTTGGTTTCATCAGACCATAGGACATTCTCCCAAAACTCCTCTGGATCATCCAAATGCTCTCTAGCAAACTTCAGACGGGCCCGGACATGTACAGGCTTAAGCAGTGGGACACATCTGGCACTGCAGGATCTGAGTCCATGGTGGCGTAGTGTGTTACTTATGGTAGGCCTTGTTACATTGGTCCCAGCTCTCTGCAGTTCATTCACTAGGTCCCCCCGCATGGTTCTGGGATTTTTGCTCACCGTTCTTGTGATCATTCTGACCCCACGGGGTGGGATTTTGCGTGGAGCACTAGATCGAGGGAGATTATCAGTGGTCTTGTATGTCTTCCATTTTCTAATTATTGCTCCCACAGTTGATTTCTTCACTCCAAGCTGGTTGGCTATTGCAGATTCAGTCTTCCCAGCCTGGTGCAGGGCTACAATTTTGTTTCTGGTGTCCTATGACAGCTCTATGGTCTTCACCATAGTGGAGTTTGGAGTCAGACTGTTTGAGGGTGTGCACAGGTGTCTTTTTATACTGATAACAAGTTTAAACAGGTGCCATTACTACAGGTAATGAGTGGAGGAAAGAGGAGACTCTTAAAGAAGAAGTTACAGGTCTGTGAGAGCCAGAAATCTTGTTTGCTTGTTTCTGACCAAATACTTATTTTCCACCATAATATGCAAATAAAATGAAAAAAAAACAGACAATGCGATTTTCTGGATTTTTTTTTCTCAGTTTGTCTCCCATAGTTGAGGTCTACCTATGATGTAAATTACAGACGCCTCTCATCTTTTTAAGTGGTGGAACTTGCACTATTGCTGACTGACTAAATACTTTTTTGCCCCACTGTATTTATACATTGTAATAAGATCACCCCTAAGCCTTCGATTCTCCAAACTAAATAACCCCAAGTGTAATAACCTGTCTTGGTATTGCAGACCCCCCAGTTCCCTAATAACCTTGGTCGCTCTTCTCTGCACCCGCTCCAGTTCAGCTATGTCTTTCTTATACACAGGAGACCAGAACTGTACACAGTATTCTAAGTGTGGTCGCACTAGTGACTTATATAGAGGTAAAATTATGTTCTCCTCCTGAGCATCTATGCCTCTTTTAATGCATCCCATTATTTTATTTGCCTTTGCAGCAGCTGCCTGACACTGGCCACTAAATGTGAGTTTGTCGTCCACCCATACACCCAGGTCTTTTTCAGTGACAGTTTTGCCCAGTGTTTTACAATTAAGCACATAATTATACATCTTGTTCGTTCTACCCAAGTGCATGACCTTACATTTATCCCCATTAAAGCTCATTTGCCATTTATCAGCCCAAGCTTCTAGTTTACATAAATCCTCCTGTAATATAAAATTGTCCTCCTTTGTATTGATTACCCTGCAGAGTTTAGTGTCATCTGCAAATTTTGAAATTCTCCTCTCTATGCCCCTTACAAGGTCATTAATAAATATGTTAAAAAGAAGCGGGCCCAAAACTGACCCCTGTGGTACCCCACTGCTAACCGTGACCCAGTACGAGTGTGCTCCATTAATAACCACCCTTTGTTTCCTATCCCTGAGCCAGCTCTTAACCCACCTACACATATTTTCCCCTATCCCCATTGTTCTCATTTTATGTATCAACCTTTTGTGTGGCACCGTATCAAAAGCTTTTGAAAAGTCCATGTACACCACGTCCACTGCATTCCCTTGGTCCAGTCCGGAACTTACATCTTCATAAAAGCTTATCAGATTAGTCTGACAGGAACGGTCCCTTGTAAACCCATGTTGATATTGGGTCATAAGTTTGTTCTTCTCCAGATACTCCAGTATAGTATCTCTTAGAAAACCCTCCAGGATTTTACCCACAGTTGAAGTTAAACTCACTGGCCTATAATTTCCAAGTTCAGTTTTTGTCCCCTTTTTGAATATTGGCACCACATTTGCTATACGCCAGTCCTGTGGTACAGACCCTGTTATTATGGAATCTTTAAAGATTAAAAATAATGGTCTATCTATGACTGTGCTTAATTCCTGCAGTACTCGGGGGTGTATCCCATCCGGGCCCGGGGATTTGTCAATTTTAGTGATTTTTAGACACCGCCGTACTTCCTGCTGGGTTAAGCAGGTGACATTTAATGGACAATTTTTATCCCTGATCATGTTATCCATCATGGGATTTTCTTTTGTAAACACTGTCGAAAAAAAGTCATTAAGCATATTGGCTTTTTCCTCATCCTCCTCCACCATTTCACCCAGACTATTTTTAAGGGGGCCAACATTATCATTTTTTAGCTTCTTACTATTTATGTAGTTAAAGAATATTTTGGGATTATTTTTACTTTCTCTGGCAATGAGTCTCTTTGTCTCAATCTTTGCTGTTTTGATTTGCTTTTTACAGAATTTATTTAATCTTCTGTATTTAGTTAATGCCTCATCACTACCTACTTGCTTTAATTCTTTAAATGCTTTATTTTTATCTCTTATTGCACCCCTTACAGCTCTATTTAGCCATAGTGGTTTCCTCCTATTTCTAGCATGTTTATTCCCATACGGTATACACTCACTGGCCACTTTATTAGGTACACCATGCTAGTAAGGGGTTGGACCCCCTTTTGCCTTCAGAACTGCCTCAATTCTTCGTGGCAGAGATTCAACAAGGTGCTGGAAGCATTCCTCAGAGATTTTGGACCATATTGACATGATGGCATCACACAGTTGGCGCAGATTTGTCGGCTGCACATCCCTGATGCGAATCTCCCGTTCCACCACATCCCAAAGATGCTCTATTGGATTGAGATCTGGTGACTGAGGAGGCCATTTGAGTACAGTGAACTCATTGTCATGTTCAAGAAACCAATCTGAGATGATTCGAGCTTTATGACATGGCGCATTATCCTGCTGAAAGTAGCCATCAGATGTTGGGTACATTGTGGTCATAAATGGATGGACATGGTCAGCAACAATACTCAGGTAGGCTGTGGCGTTGCAACGATGCTCAATTGGTACCAAGGGGCCCAAAGAGTGCCAAGAAAAAATTCCCCACACCATGACACCACCACCACCAGCCTGAACCGTTGATACAAGGCTGGATGGATCCATGCTTTCATGTTGTTTACGCCAAATTCTGACCCTACCATCCGAATGTCGCAGCAGAAATCGAGACTCATCAGACCAGGCAACGTTTTTCCAATCTTCTACTGTCCAATTTCGATGAGCTTGTGCAAATTGTAGCCTCAGTTTCCTGTTCTTAGCTGAGAGGAGTGGTACCCAGTGTGGTCTTCTGCTGCTGTAGCCCATCTGCCTCAAAGTTCGACGCACTGTGCGTTCAGAGATGCTCTTCTGCCTACCTTGGTTGTAACGGGTGGCAATTTGAGTCACTGTTGCCTTTCTATCAGCTCGAACCAGTATGCCCATTCTCCTCTGACCTCTGGCATCAACAAGGCATTTCCGGCCACAGAACTGCCGCTCACTGGATTTTTTTTCTTTTTCGGACCATTCTCTGTAAACCCTAGAGATGGTTGTGCGTGAAAATCCCAGTAGATCAGCAGTTTCTGAAATACTCAGACCAGCCCTTCTGGCACCAACAATCATGCCACGTTCAAAGGCACTCAAATCACCTTTCTTCCCCATACTGATGCTCGGTTTGAACTGCAGGAGATTGTCTTGACCATGTCTACATGCCTAAATGCACTGAGTTGCCGCCATGTGATTGGCTGATTAGAAATTAAGTCTTAACACACAGTTGGACAGGTGTACCTAATAAAGTGGCCAGTGAGTGTATATTGTGCACAGGTCCTATTCAGAATGCTAATAAACGTCTCCCATTTTCTTTGTGTATTTTTATGTCTCAGGATATCATCCCAGTTAATTGCACCAAGATCATCTCTCATCCGTTGGAAATTTGCTTTCCTGAAGTTTAGTGTCCTTGTAACCCCTCTACTACACATCTTATTAAAGGATACATGAAAACTTATTAATTTGTGATCACTATTACCCAAGTGACCCCCAACCCTTACATTTGACAATAGTTCAGCGTCCTCAAATCTCTAGTGAGATTCAAATTCTCACAAATACTACATAAACCCTCCACCTTGTCATACACCACCCAATTTCAGCCTGTTACATTGAGGTGTAATCTCTACTGGGCCTGAGACAATAGTTCAGCGACCTCAAATCTCTAGTGAGATTCAAATTCTCACCAATACTACATACACCCTCCACCTTGTCATATACCATCCAATTTCAGCCTGTTACATCGAGGTGTAATCTCTACTGGGCGTGAGACAATAGTTCAGCATCCTCAAATCTCCAGTGAGATTCAAATTCTCCCCAATACTACATACACCCTCCACCTTGTCATACACCATCCAATTTCAACCTGTTACATTGAGGTGTAATCTCTACTGGGCCTGAGACAATAGTTCAGCATCCACAAATCTCTAGTGAGATTCAAATTCTCACCAATGCTACATACACCCTCCAACTTGACATACACCATCCAATTTCAGCCTGTTACATTGAGGTGTAATCTCTACTGGGCCTGAGACATAAGTTCAGCGTCCCCAAATCTCTAGTGAGATTCAAATTCTCACCAATACTACATACACCCTCCACCTTGTCATACATCATCCAATTTCAGCCTGTACATTGAGTTGTAATCTCTACTGGGCATGAGACAATAGTTCAGCGTCCTCAAATCTCTAGTGAGATTCAAATTCTCACCAAACTACATACACCCTCCACCTTGTCATACACCATCCAATTTCAGCCTGTTACATTGAGGTGTAATCTCTACTGGGCCTGAGACAATAGTTCAGCATCCTCAAATTTCTATTGAGATTCAAATTTTCACCACTACTTCATACACCCTCCACCTTGTCATACACCATCCAAATTCAGCCTGTTACATTGAGGTGTAATCTCTACTGGGCTTGAGGCAATAGTTCAGCGTCCTCAAATCTCTAGTGGGATTAAAATTCTCACCAATAATATATACACCTTCTACCTTGTTTTACAGTACCATAGAGCTGGTGGCATTTTGGAAACATTTTGACAAAAATGAGTAAGTATGGTGGAAGAGGCCATGGAAGTGGGCGGTGGTTGCCAGCTGGTCCTGATGGTGGTGGTGTTGGTGGTGCATCTGTTGGTAGTTGCAAAAGCACAATAGCACCTAATGCAGGAGGTTTTGAGCCTGCCTCATCGTCTGGCTCCACAAGGCCTCGAAGGCTCGCTTTTCTGGGAGTAGGTAAACCGCTTTTAAAGCCGGAGCTTCAGGAACAAGTTTTGGCTTACATTGCTGACACAGCCACCAGCTCTATCGCCTCCTCTTCTGAAGTTTTAAATAATAAAAGCACTGAGTCGTCATTGGAGGCTCCTGGTCAGGAAAAACACCTTTCCTTGTGTCCTTCACCCCTACCAAAAGTGAAGGATGCGGCAGGCCACACTACAGATTACTCCATGGAGCTCTTTTCACATACCATGCCTGGGTTATCAAATCAAATCGTGAATTCCCCAGTCTAAGATGAGTCTGACATGGAGTGCACTGATGTACAGCCACTGCTAGATTTTTCTGCTGGTACATTCACTCAGAGCACTACATTGTCCTCGCAGTGTATTGAGGCAGAATCAGACCCTGATGAAACTCAGGTGCCCCTTCCCGCATACTATAACACCTTACACGGTGACACAAAGGAAGGTGCACATGAAATTGAAGAGGAGGCGATGGATGACCCAGTTGTTGACCCAGATTGGCATCCATTGGGGGAAGAGGGTGCCGCTGCCAATAGCTCAGAAGAGGAGGAGGAGGATCCACAGCAGGCAACGACATCGCAACAGCTATTATCTGGCAGGACCGTAGTAGTCCAAAAACGGGTTACAAAAACCAAAAGAATTGCAGGACAGCTTGGCCAGATGGTCAAATTAGCACAGCGTGCAAGGCCTCAAAATGTCTTCCACAGTAGGAAGAGTGCAGTGTGGCACTTTTTTGAACAAAATCCTAAAGATCAGGCAAAAGTTACTGTATCTGCAAGAAGTGCGCAAAGACCTTTAGCCGAGGGAAAAATCTGAGAAATTTAAATACCAGTTGCATGCTTAGACATTTAACCAACATGCACTTGCAAGCGTGGACGGACTACCAAACCTCACGTACCACATGGGCACCTGCTCCGAATGAAGGTAGTTAGCAACGCTACATCGCTTCCCCCACTGTAAGACCACCGGTTAGCACACCACCAGCCGCAAATGTCGAGGTGTCATCGCAAGGGCAATGCAGTCATGGAATCACAATGTTATTGCTACGAAAGACTGAATCTAGGCCATCAGCAACACCACCAACACCATCACCAACCCTCTCTCAGTCCGCCATGTCCACTGTTAGTTCCACCATATGCAGCTCTCAAGTCCAGCTCACCCTATCAGAGACTCTGAGTAGGACAAGAAAGTACTCATCCTCTCATCCGCGTACACTGGCTTTGAACGCCCACATTGCCAAACTAATCACGTTTGAGATTATGCCCTACGAGTTGGTTTAAAGCAAGCTTTCCGTGAGCTCATGGCCTACGCAGTACCATGCTATGACCTACCCAGTCGGCACTTCTTTTCGCGAAAAGCCATCCCAGCCCTCCACGTCCATGTGAAAGACCCCATTGTCCATGCACTCAAGCAATCAGTAAGTGGAAAGGTGCACCTCACAACAGATGCATGGTCCAGTAGGCATGGTCAGGGCCGTTACGTGTCCATCACTGCGCACTGGGTTAATGTGGTAGATGCAGGGTCCACAGGGGACAGCGGCGGTGGGACAGTGCTGCCTAGCCCACGGTATAGGAAACAGTTGGCTGTAGGCGTTCGACCCTTCTCCTCCTCCTCCTCCAGAAGCGAAAGCTCGCCCACAGAGTGCAGTCGCATGGGCACTCCATCCACTACTGCCAGTGTTGCACACGAGGTGTCCCACTATTGAACATTTAGTGGTAAGCGTCAGCAGGCTGTGTTGAAGATGATGTGTTTGGGCGACAACAGACACACCGCGGAGGTACTGGCCGACTACTTGCAGCGACAAACTGAGTCATGGCTGGGCAGTCTACTTCTTGAGGCAGGCAAGGTAGTTAGTGATAACGGCCGGAATTTTGTGGCAGCCATAGCCCTTTCAAAACTCAGACACATACCTTGCCTTGCTCACACCTTGAACCTGGTGGTGCAGTGCTTCCTCAATAATTATCAAGAGTAATGTTGAGCGACTTTTGGTTTTTTAGGGTCGATTTTCGTTTCATGAAACCCGACTTTTCCAAAAGTCGGGTCGAGCAAAATCGGCCGACTATAGGGAAAAGTCGGGGTCGTCCCGAAACACGAAACCCAATGTAAGTCAATGGAGAATTAAAGTCGGCAGTGAGAGGAGGACAGGAAACACACCAACAGTGCCCATTTGAATGCCAAAAGCATAAATTCTTGTTACTGAAGCTTGTCAACCTTAATTAACTTCATAATACTAGTTACGCACTGAAAAATGGGGGTTATTTGGCTACAGTTGTGGGGGGGACTCGCTCCAGATTTTCGTGGGCCCAGGGACAAAGAGCGCCCCTTTAACACATACCACAACTCATGATGCTCCGATACGGCAGAGGAATAGCAGTATAGTACAATGAAAAATACTTCACTTCTTACATCTCATGACTGATATCCATTTTAAATTCTCCAATACCTCCAAAAACGGACAGTATATAACTCCATACAGTATTATGGCCAGCGCTTAGTGCGCTATACAGAGTAATGAGGCCCATATATTTCTCCATACGGAATCATTATTCCCATATAATGTTTCAAACCATATATGATGAGCTCCACATAATGCTACAGTATATGTTGGTCCCAATGGATGAAGCTCCACTGTCTTATGGGCCCAAATAATGCTCCACATATAATGGGCCCTATTTCTACTGCTCTAATGTATAATGGGCCCTGTAAATGCTGCTCCAGTGTCTGATGTCCACCTTTGGAATGCTCCAGTGTATGGTGGGCCCCATATATCATTCACCAGAGTATAGTGCTCCCCAAAAATTGCTGTCTCAACATTGAAAACAATTACATAAGTCTCCTTGCTAGGGAATCCCTGCACTACTCTGAACTCCTTGTCGTCCCCATCTTCCATCTCACTGCACTTGGCTGTTTAGGCCCTCCCACCGGCAGAGACACTTTTGCGTACTATGCGGTGCCCTGTGCCAGTGCCATCGCCCATGAGTATGCCCCCCCACCTGCTCAAGGAACCTGCACTTTCATCTGCACCTTCCTCTTTGTCACCCTGTAAGGTGGTACAGTATGCGGGAAGGGGAACCTGAGTTTCCTCTGGGTCAGATTCTGGCTGTGTAGAGAGCGAGGGGAATGTAGTGGTCTGGGTCAATGTACCAGCAGCATCATCCAGCAGTGGCTGGGCCTCAGTGCACTTGAGGCGTCCCCAAGAGTACAGTCACCACTGTGGCATTGACTTCCTCCTAGGGAGTGTGTTGTCAAGCTTGGGAGCAACGAAGGATCTCTCTAGCAGTGAAACCAACACACAACACATTTCCCACTCCAGGCCAGCAGGGAGACCTCTGAACCTGACTGCTGAGGAGCTGCTCTCTGTGGTCGGGAGGAGGTAAGTTAGGGCACTCTGTGCAGGGAAGGGGAAGTGTGTGGACGTGAGAAGGGGAGCTGGAGGATGAGCAGAGTTAAGGCTCACTCCTAGCTGGAGTGCATGGTCCAGATTCCGGTCTCCGAGTTTGTAGGGACACTGACGTTCCTGCAGCAGAAACCGGGGGAAGTAGCAGCTATAAATGCTCTGTACCCAACTAAGGCTCGGAGGCCCCAGCATCGACGTGTGCGAGGCAGAAGGAAAAGGCTACAGCTGTCTGCCATACAAGTAAAGTCTGAGGAACATCTGTTAGACAGGAGGCGTTTCAGTGAACCACGGTCCTGTGAGTGCTTCCCCCACAAGCGCTAGAAAGGAAACGTTCAGGAAGGTACATGTTGGCGGAGTGTTGGAAGGGAGCTTTCCATTCTGGTCCCGGAGGTTGGCAGAGGTCCTGACCTGGAAGACACAGCACGTAGGCAGGCATCTGTGTAACCTGCAGACTGTGAGTAAAGCTTTGGAACTGCACGCTCTGGTGTCCTACAGTTATTCCAGCACCGCTACATATGGGTACCAGCACCTACACCGCCTGTGCCTTTCCCCCATCACTACATCTACACTTCCCTGGGACTCCAGCTCCACCTGTGGGGAGCTTCACCATCTTTGCTGCATGACACCATCAGTCCCAGAGGACTAACATCTATGTTGCCGTACACCACAGGTGGCGTCAAACTATCTATATAAACTCTTTACCATTATACCACGCCATTTACATGGGCGCGGCCACCGTCCGGGTCACCGCTGCTGTGACACATCCCACTGACACCGGCCCAGTACCGAGTACCCCACAGCCCTGGTAGGGCGACCCATATGCCGACTGCTGATCGGGCGGCGTTATTCCCACGAACCTCCAAACAGCGTCCCTGAAGGCAAAGTTTTTGGTTTCCGGGGGCAGTATGATTGCAAAGCTGAACCTTAAAGGAATGTCCAAAAGGGCACCACCAGGAGTGGAGCCTGTGGCTTAATTGGACTGCACCCGGGAAACCACTACCATACAAGCTACAGAAAAGATGGACAGATTGCAAGCTTTGTCGATTCTGTGTGTGGTGTGGTATGTCTGTTTGTAGTTGTGCTAGCGATTTCTTAGCTTTATTCCGTTAACGACCGAGACTCCGGCATGGCCCCGCGGTACGCGTCAAGCTTACTAGAGGGATACGCGAGGCTGTGGCACGTGAGATCGAGCAATAACAGGTCTAGCATTCCCGTACATGTCCAGGGCTGCATGCACGCTACACTGAAAGGACCAGCTTTTGTCGCTTACAGGTGCAGATAACCTGCTGAACTCCGTTAGTGATGGGGATCTGGGATGCAGATTATTCCCTGCGAACGATGATTTCCCAGTAAGTTCACTTCAACCGCAATTCCGGAGTTAGGCCTAACCGTCATTCCTGAAAAAATTACATGTCCAAACCACAGGTGCTGTAGCTTGCTTAACAGCTCGGCAGCCGTTCTCAGGCCCAGTATGGATTCAACAACATTGTAGAAAGTTGATAAAGGGTACAGTTTCACCGGATAACACGTATATATGTAGCCTAGTTTACACATTAAAAATATATGTCTATAGATCAGGAGGCAGACTCAGATGTTCTCAGGCCCAATATGGATTTGACCAGATTGTACAAAGTTGAGAAAGGGTACTTTATCACTGGATAGCAGGTATATATAGCATCGTTTAAACATGTAAAATCTCCGTGTTCTCAGTATGCATTACACAGCAATCTAAAAAGTGGAAAAAAGGAAATGCATTTGAGGCGTACACAACTATATACTTTTGGTGTTATTTTTAAATCTTCATATATATTTCTGTCTCAGTAATACAGTCCAGCCTCTCCACAATAGGAAATGAGATGCATACAATTAGTGACATAAAGGCTATTGATTGCAGAAATCTAGGAATTATTATTCACGGGAAAAACTTCCATCACAATTCTCATAGGCGATGCTGACCCTCAATTAATTTGTGAGTTGAGACAGTGAAAACATTTTTTTGTGAATAAAGTCTTGCTGTATCGCACTTCCGTTGATTCCATCACTGTTACTCATCTCAATCCAATTTTTATCACAGGGAGCGATGTAAACATGGTGCTCACTGGCTATCATGATCTGTCACGTAACTTTGGAGTGCAAAAGACAGAAGCCACAGGCCGTAGGCGATTCTATTTGATTGGCATGAGAGGGCACATTTTGAAATGTGCGCCGGAATGTCACACGTTTGTGAGTAGGAAAACTGTGAAAGCTGATGATAAACCACCACTGCATGTAACTGTGAGTTGACGTCCATAAGAAATGGAAGCCACTGATCATCTGGAGCTAGAGCCCGGCCAGCAGGACAGGGCATAGCTACATCTTAACCATCATCTTTCAGTTCAATCAATTTGTAGTGGCAATCCCAGTGAAGGATTTGACAGCCCAGACTACACAGCGGAGGAGCAGGGAGAGGTAAACATTGCAAATGCTGGGGCCCTGCCCAAGCAAGGGGGACACACTCGTGGGCGTCGGTACTGGCAATGGGCCCCTCATAGTACGGCGGTGTATCTGACCGCGGGTGTGCACCACCACTGTCAGAGACACATGATTGCACTATGAGGGACCCTATGCTAGTGCCCGCGCCCAAGAGTCGGCCTACCCACCTGTCCAGGGCAACGGTACTCACACGGTTTTGTGCGCTAGGTGGTGTCCCCGGCCATGGGGGGGGGCGCCCACTTAGGGAGATTTACAAAGTGGCATATGTAGATGTGGGTCATTCAGCTGCTGCAAAAGGCGAAATAGGTCAAGTTCGCAGAATAGGAGGAGGACCAACGCAAGCCATTTTTCTGGCAACCTATGTGTCATCAAGGGAAGGTGGGACAAAATCCTTGGAAACCCATGCATGGTTCATTTTAATGAAGGTTAGATCATCCACATTTTGGGTTGACAGACGGGTCCTTTTTTCTGTCAGGATTGATCCAGCTGCACTGAAGACTCTTTCCGATAGCACACTTGCAGCTGGGCAAGCGAGCTCCTGTAAGGCATATTGTGCCAATTCAGGCCAGGTGTCCAGTTTAGCGGCCCAATAGTCAAAGGGGAATGACCTGTGCGGGAGAACATCGATATGGGAGGAAAAGTAGTTGTTAACCATAGTTGACAACTGCTGTCTCCTGTCACTTTCCATCGATGCAGTATTACCAGTTGTGTGAGCGGTCCGTGAAAAATCAGTCCACAACATTGTCATGAAACTCCTGTCTCCAACGCCACTTCTGATGTGTGCACCACGAACACCTCTTCCATATTTCCCCCTATGGCTCGTTGGAGAACCATCACCGCTGCTGTGTGCTGGGAATGCCTCAAACAAACGGTTTACCAGATTTGCTTGTTTGTTAGCCAATATTAGGTCAAGGTTCTCCTGTGGCATGATGTTTTGTAATTTGCCTTTATAGCGTGGATCCAGGATGCTGGCCAACCAGTAGTCGTCATCGTTCATCATTTTGGCAATGTGTGGGTCCCTTTTTAGGATCTGCAAGGCATAATCTGACATGTGGGCCAATGTTCCCGTGTCAATGATGCACTGCGAGTGCTGGGTGGAGGAGCACTTTCTGTCAAATCCACATCCCTCCAGTCACGGACAAACCCTGTACCAGACCTTGCCACGCCAACATTTTCACTTGCCCCACGAGATGCATCCTCCTCCCCTAAGTAATCATCCCCATCATCCTCCTCCTCCTCCTCTTCTTCCTCCACCTCGTCCAGGAGAGGTCCCTGAGCAGACAATGGTTGAATGTCATCAAGGATTCCCTCCACCTCTTCCTCCTCATCAACATTGGTTGCAGACGCCTGCTCCTTAAGTTTGCATGAGCAGATGCATAAGTGGGATGCTCATGCTTAGGATGGCGTCGTCTGCGCTTACCAGCCGTGTGCATTCCTCAAAACACTGAAGGACTTTACAGAGGTCTTTCAGCTTCGACCACTGCACACCTGTCAACTCCATGTCTGCTCTCAAAGTGCCTGGCCGTGTATCCTCCCACAAATGCATTATGGCCTGCCTCTGCTCGCACAGCCGCTCCACCATGTGCAGGGTGGAGTTCCACCTTGTTGCAATGTCGATAATGAGGCGGTGGTTGGGAAGGTGGAGCAATCGCTGCAGCTTCTGCATACGAATGGAGTGTACAGGTGACCGGCGGATGTGCACGCACAGTCTTCGCACCTTCTGGAGCAGGGCTGTTAACTCCAGATAATTATTGAGGAAGCACTGCACCACCAGGTTCAAGGTGTGAGCCAAGCAAGGTATGTGGCTGAGTTTTGAAAGGGCTATGGCTGCCACAAAATTACGGCCGTTATCACTAACTACCTTGCCTGCCTCAAGATGTACACTGCCCAGCCATGACTCAGTTTGTCGCCGAAAGTACTCGGCCAGCACCTCAGCAGTGTGTCTGTCGCCCAAACACATCATCTGCAACACAGCCTGCTGACACTTTCCACTAGCTGCTTGATAGGGGGACACCTCGTGTGCAACAGTGGCAGCTGCAGATGGAGTGCTCGTACGACTGCACTCTGTGGACAAGCTTTCGCTTCTGGAGGAGGAGGAGGAGGGTCGAACGCCTACAGCCAACTGTTTCCTATACCGTGGGCTAGGCAGCACTGTCCCACCACCGCTGTCCCCTGTGGACCCTGCATCCACCACATTAACCCAGTGCGCAGTGATGGACACGTAACGGCCCTGGCCATGCCGACTGGACCATGCATCAGTTGTGAGGTGCACCTTTCCACTCACTGACTGCTTGAGTGCATGGACAATGCGGTCTTTCAAATGATGGTGGAGGGCTGGGATGGCTTTGCGAGAGAATAAGTTGTGACTGGGTAGGTCATAGCGTGGTACTGCATAGGCCATGAGTTCGCGGAAAGCTGCGCTTTCCACCAACCGATAGGGCATCATCTCTAACGAGATTAGTTTGGCAATGTGGGCGTTCAAACCCAGTGTACGCGGATGAGTGACTGAGTACTTTCTTCACCTACTCATAGTGTCTGGGAGGGTGAGCTGGACTTGAGAGCTGCATATGGTGGAAGTAGCGGTGGACAGGGCGGACTGAGAGAGGGTTGATGATGGTGATGGAGTTGGTGTTCTTTCTGGTAGCCTAGATTCAGTCTTTCGTTGATATAACAGTGGGATTCCCTGACTGCTGTGGCCTTACGACACCTCAACATTTGCTGCTGTGCTAACCGGTGGGCTTACAGTGGGGGAAACAATGTAGCATTGCTGACTACCTTCTTTGTGATCAGTTGCACATGTGGTACTTGAGGTTTGGTGTTGTGTCCACGCTTGCAAGTGCATGCTGGTTAAATGTATAAGCATGCAACTGGTATTCAAATTTTTCAGATTTTTCCCTCGGCTAAAGGTCTTTGCGCACTTCTTACAGATAACCTTGGCCTGATCATGAGGATTTTGTTCAAAAAAGTGCCACACTGCACTCTTCCTACTTTGGCAGACATTTTGCGGCCTAGCACGCTGTGATATTTTGACCCTCTGGACAAGCTGTCCAGCAACTCTTTTGATTTTTGGATCCTGTCTTTGGAGTGCTCCGGACCTGCCAGATAACAGCTGTTGCGATGTCGATGTCTGCTGTGGATGCTCCTCCTCCTCATCTGAGCTATTGGAAGCAGCACCCTCTTCCCCCAATGGATGCCAATCTGGGTCAACAACTGGGTCATCCATCACCTCCTCTTCAATGTCATGTGCACCTTCCTCTGTGTCACCATGTATGGTGGTATAGTGTGCGGGAAGGGGCACCTGAGTCTCTTCAGGGTCAAAATCTGGCTCTGTACACTGCGAGGACAATGTAGTGCTCTGAGTGAATGTACCAGCAGAATCATCTATCAGTTGCTGTGCATCAGTGCACTCCATGTCAGATTCATCTTGGCCTGGGTAATTCACCATTTCACTTGATAATCCAGGCATGGTATGTGAAAACAGCTCCATGGAGTAATCATTACTATGGTTTGCGTCATCCTTCAATCTTGGTTGGGGTGAAGGACACAAGGAAAGGTGTGGTTCAAGAACATGAGCCTCCGATGACGACTCATTGCTTTTATTTTTTACAACTTCAGAATAGGAGGCGATAGAGCTGGAGGCTGAGTCAGCAATGTAAGACAAAACTTTTTCCTGAAGCTCTGGCTTTAAAAGCGGTTTGCCAACTCCTAGAAAACTAAGCCTTCGAGGCCTTGTGGAGCCAGACGATGACGCAGGCTCAACACCTCCTGCATTCGGTCCTATTTTGCTTTTGCCATTACCTTCAGATCCACCACCAACACCATCATTACCAGCTGCCAACCCCCGCCCAATTCCACGGCCTCTTCCACCAGCCTTCCTCATTTTTGGTAGAAATGTAGACAAAATCCAACAAACTATATAGTAATGTAAAACAAGTTACAAGGTGTCTATAGGACAGGGGAGATTTTGAATTTCTGCACACACTTGTGGACACTGGACACTTTTGGATTGTGTGAGGCCCACTGAATATCACAGCGCTATGTCACAGGCTTGATGTCGCAGGTGTGAAAAATGTCACTAGAGGATAATGGAGATTTTGAATTTCTGCACACACTTGTGGACACTGGACACTTTTGGATTGTGTGAGGCCCACTGAATATCATAGCGCTATGTCACAGGCTCGATGTCGCAGGTGTGAAAAATGTCACTAGAGGATAACAGAGATTTTGAATTTCTGCACACACTTGTGGACACTGGACACTTTTGGATTGTGTGAGGCCCACTGAATATCACAGCGCTGTGTCACAGGCTCGATGTCGCAGGTGTGAAAAATGTCACTAGAGGATAATGGAGATTTTGAATTTCTGCACACACTTGTGGACACTGGACACTTTTGGATTGTGTGAGGCCCACTGAATATCACAGCGCTATGTCACAGGCTTAATGTCGCAGGTGTGAAAAATGTGACTAGAGGATAACGAAGATTTTGAATTTCAGCACACACTTGTGGACACTGGACACTTTTTGATTGTGTGAGGCCCAGTGAATATCACAGCGCTATGTCACAGGCAGAAATTGGCTAGTGTAAGACAAACTACAAGGTGTAGATAGAATTGGGCAGAATAGGAATCACCCTAGAGTGTAGGACTGTAAGAACGGAACAAGTCCTCGACTTATCTCTACAGAGCGACACACAGATAGCTTCACTGTGGCCGTGATAACAGCCGTTACACTGTACTGAGAGAGGAGCGTGCACGTACATAGCTGTCCGGTGTACGTAAAATTGTCAAGCTCCGTGTTTTTTAAGTATACGGACTGACACACGCTGTCTCTCTATAGTTTTGAATGTGATCAAACAGCAAATATATTTAACTGTTTGAAAGCTAGACAAAACTAGAAGGTGCAGGTCTGTAAGAACGGAACATGTCCTCGACTTATCCTTACAGAGTGACACACAGATAGCTTCACTGTGGCTGTGATAACAGCCGTTACACGGTACTGTGTGAGGAGTGTGCACCGCTGTATGGTGTGAAAAAATGCAAGCTCAGTACCTCACCAGGCAAAAAAAAAAAATTGGGATTGCTTTTAAAAAAGCAGTTTGCAGAGCAGTGGGTAAACAGTAATGCAGCCGTCAGGAAGCCTTAGAAGGCAGCCTAACAACCAACACCGCTGATCCAGCAAAATATAGCCTCCACTTGCACTGCACGCACAGTGACTGGTGTGTTGTACAGGTAAAATCGCTAGCAGCAGAAGCAGTTTTTGGTGTCTTCTTCCCTGCCTAACGCTCTCCCTACAAAATCATCATCAGCAGCAGCTCTCCCTATTCTGAGATCAGCATGAGTAACATGGCGGTCGGCGTGGACGCCCTTTTATACCCCCTGTGACGCCCACCAAAGCAAGCCAATCACTTGCATGCCCTTCTGAAAGATAGTGATGACCCCTGCCTATATCATCACGTTGCCCACAGTGTCCGTGGATCCTGATTTGCTGAAAAAGAGCGCAAAACAAACTTTTGAAACGTGACTTTGGCGCTTAAGTCGCCGACCTCGTGGCCGACGTCATCCTAGGGTCAGGTTTCGTTTCATGAAACCTGACTTTGCCAAAAGTCGGGGACTTTTGAAATTTTTCGACCCGTTTCGCTCAACTCTAATCCTGAGTTAACAGCCCTGCTCCATAAGGTGCGAAGACTGTGCTCACACATCCGCCTGTCGCCCATACACTCCAGTCGTATGCAGAAGCTGCAGCGATTGCTCCACCTTCCCAAGCACCGCCTAATTATCAACGTTGCTACATGATGGAACTCCACCCTGCACATGGCTCAGAGGCTGTGCGAACAGAGGCAAGCTGTAATTCATTTGTGAGAGGATACACGGTCAGGCGGTTTGCGGGCAGACATGGAGTTGTCTGGTGTGCTGTGGTCGAAGCTGAAAGACCTCTGTAAAGTCCTTCAGTGTTTTGAGGAATGCACACGGCTGGTAAGCGCAGAGGACGCCATCATAAGCATGAGCATCCCACTTATGCGTCTGCTCATGCAAACTTTGACACACCTTAAGGAGCAGACGTCTGCAGCCATGGAGGAAGAGGAGGAGGGAAGCCTTGATGACATTCAGCCATTGTCTGCTCAGGGAAGTCTCGTGGACGAGGTGGAGGAAGAAAAGGAAGAGGAGGAGGAGGTGGAGGATGTTGGGGATAATTATTTAGGAGAGGAGGATGCTTCTCAGGGGGCAAGAAAAAATGTTGGTGTGGCAAGGTCAGGTACAGGGTTTGTGCGTGTCTGGAGGGATGTTGATTTGCTAGAAAGTGCTCCTCCACCCAGCACACGCAGTGCATCATTGACACCTGGAACATTTGCCCACATGTCTGATTATGTCTTGCAGATCCTAAAAAAGGACCCCTGCATTGCCAAAATGATGAACGATGACGACTACTGTTTGGCCAGCATCCTGGATCCACGCTATAAAGGCAAATTCCAAAACATCATGCCACAGGAGAGCCTAGAGCTAATGTTGGCTAACAAACAAGCAACTCTGGTAAACCGCTTGTTTCAGGCATTCCCAGCACACAGCGACGGTGATGTTTCTCCCACGAGCCATAGGGTGCAACATGGAAGAGGTGTTCGTGGTGCACACAGCCGAAGTGGCGTTCGACACGGGTTTCATGACCATGTTGTGGACTGATTCTTCAAGAACCGCTCACACGACTGGTAATACTGCATCGATTGAAAGTGACAGGAGACAGCAGTTGTCAACTATGGTAACAAACTACTTCTCCTCCCATATCGATGTTCTCCCTCACCTGTCATTCCCCTTTGACTATTGAGCCAGTAAACTTGACACCTGGCCTGAATTGGCAAAATATGCCTTACAGGAGCTCGCTTGCCCTGCTGCTAGTGTGTTATCTGAAAGAGTCTTCAGTGCTGCTGGATCAATCCTGACAGAAAAAAGGACCCGACTGTCGACTCAAAATGTTGATGATCTAACCTTCATTGAAATGAAAAATGCATGAGTTTCAAAGGATTTTGTCCCACCCTCCCCTGCTGACACGCAGGTTGCCAGAAAAATGGCTCGCTTTTGTCCTCTTCTGCGGACTTCTCCAATTACTCGATTTACAGCTGCTGAATGTCCAACATCTACATATGCCATTTCTTCCATCTCCCTAACTGGGCTGCCTCCCCCCACAAGGCCGGGGTCACCACCTGGCGCATGCACCCGTGCAAGTGCCGTTGCCTTGGACAGGTGGGTGGGCCCACTCTTGGGCAACGGCACTGGCACAAGGTCCCTCATAGTACAATCAAGTGTCTCTGATGGTGGGGGTGCACACCCGCCGTCAGACATACCGGCGTACTATTAGGGGCCCTGTGCCAGTGCCGTTGCCAACGAGTGAGCCCCCCCTGCTTGCTCAGGATCACAGCACTTGCAAAGTTGAAATACTTACCTCTCCCTGCTCCACCGCCGTGACGTCTTCCGCATTTCCTGACAGTGACATTCTGGTCAGAGAGCGCGATGACATCACGTCTGTACGCCCTCTGTCTAAACAGTCCAAGTGCCGTGAGATGGAAGATAGGGACGACGAGGAGTCCAGACTAGTACAGGGATTCCCTATTGAGGAGACCTATTTAATTGTTTTCAATGTTGGGACAGCAATTTTTGGGGAGCACTGGAGAATGATATATGAGGCCCACCATACACTGAAGCATTCCAAAGGTGGACATCAGACACTGGAGCAGCATTTTTAGGACCCATTATACACTGGAGCATTAGAAATTGGGCCCATTATATATAGAGCATTATTTTGGCCCATAACACAGTGGAGCTTCATCCATGGGGACCAACATATACTGTAGCATTATGTGGAGCTCATCATATACTGTATGGAACATTATATGGGACCAGTGATTCTGTATGGAGAAATATATGGGCCTCATTACTCTGTATAGCACACTATGCAGTGGGCATAATACTGTATGGAGTAATATACTGTCCGTTTTTGGAGCTATTGGAGAATTTAAAATGGATATCAGTCATGAGCTGTAAGAAGTGAAGTATTTTTCATTGTTATATACCGCTATTTATCTACAGTATCAGAGGATCATGAATTGTGGCATGTTTTAAAGGAGCCCAGTGACACTCTTTGGTCTAGGGCCCACGAAAATCTGGAGCCAGCCCTACCCCCCCCACTACTTTAGCCAAATAACCCCAGTTTTCAATGCCTAACTATTATTATAAAGTAAATTAAGGTTGATAAGCTTAAGTAATAAGAATTGATATTTTTGGCATTAAAATGAGCACTGTAGGTGTGTTTCCTGTCCTCCACTCACTGCCGACCTTGGTTCCCCATTGACTTGCATTGGGTTTCGTGTTTCAGTCGGCTTTCGACTTTTCACGATAATCGGCTGATTGCGTTCGACCCGACTTTTGAGAAAGTAGGGTTTCATGAAACCCGACTCGACCCGAAAAAAGGCAAAGTCGCTCATCCCTATTAAACATCTTCTCCACAGTATTCCCGGTGGAAAATAAAATGCTAGGTGAAATGCAGAGAGACAAAGAAAACCCTATATTAACGGTCACCAATCTAACCAAAGAATAGGTGCGAAACTGGCTAAAGGAGATTAAAGTAGATAAATCTCCGGGTCTGGATGGCATCACCCACGAGTAGTGTTGAGCATTCCGATACCGCAAGTATCGGGTATCGGCATATATTCACTGTATCGGAATTCCGATACTGAGTTCCGATACTTTTAGCATATCGAATACCGGAATCGGAAGTTCCCATAATGCTATGAGCCAGTTTGATTTGATTCAGCCAATGACAATCCTCAGAAGTGTGGGCACATCATGTTAGGCATGTAGGCATGTTAACTATTGGCATGGCTGTGACTGGCTGCTGAAATGTTGTCAAGATGCACTATAAAAGCCGCCGCCGCCATTTCTGGTTCACTCTGCTGTGAATTCAGTTAGGGACAGGCTACTGTTAAAGTCTGTGAGGGACAGTTAGAGATAGCGATTTTCACAATCATAGTGCGCTTTACCCAGGCTACATAGTCCACCACTGTAGCTTTCTTTTGCCTTGCAGCAGTGTTCACAGCTGTCTGCAAGGTCTGTGTGAGTGCAACTCACGCTGAGTAGTGTGTCCTGCAGCCACGTCTGGTTGTAGGCCGCTCAGCGTGTGTCACTGCCTCATACATATTTTTCTTTTTTTGCTACTCATTTTTCATTCTCCTATTAGTGTGCACTGTGCATCCATCCGTATCCATATACGTTGGTTGCAAACACTATAGGAGTAAACAGCGGAGCCTCTCTGCAGCCTTTCAGTGGTAGTGCCCAGCTTGGTGCACTGTTCACGGCTGTCTGAGAGGTCTCTGTGTGTGAGTGCAGCTCACGCTGAGAAGTGTGTCCTTCAGCTACGTCTGGTTGTAGGCCGGTCAGCATGCGTCACTGCCTCACACATATTTTTCTTTTATTGCAGCTCATTTTTTATTCTCCTATTAGTGTGCATCCATCCGTATCCATATACGGTGGTTGCAAACACTATACGAGTAGACAGCGGACCCTCTCTGCAGCCTTTCAGTGCTAGTGCCCACTTATCTGCACTGTTCACGGCTGTCTGAGAGGTCTCTGACTGTGTGTGAGTGCAGCTCGCGCTGAGTAGTGTGTCCTGCAGCTACGTCTAGTTGTAGGCCGCTCAGCGTGCGTCACTGCCTCACACATATTTTTCTTTTATTGCAGCTCATTTTTTATTCTCCTATTAGTGTGCATCCATCCGTATCAATCTACATTGGTTGGTTGCAAACACTATATAGGAGTAGATAAAGGAGGCTTTTTTCTGGCTTGTGCCCTTCAACTGCGGCCAGATTAGTATTACCCTATTTTTTGGAGCCTCATCTATTGCATTGTAGGTTACCTTCCTGCATTGTAATAGCTCCAAAAAGTTTGTGATACTATCGCTTTCAAATCTTTGGTCACATCCTTTTAGTTTGTTTTGAAAAAAAAAATAATAATAAAGTTCACCAAACACTCCATTTGACAGTTGTGTAGGCCACATTAGCTCCTATTAAGTGTAGTCCACACACACACTTCATAAAATTAGTGTTTCTTATATCTGTTAGCAGCTGTTCAGGAGTAAGAACACTAAGCCCCCCCTCTGTAGTATTCTGCCTATCTTTATCAGTCTACCAAGATGATGAAGGCAGGGAGTAAGGCACATGGGTGTGGGCGTGGAGTTTCAGCAGGGAGAGGACGTGGGGATTCTGCAGGGAGAGGACGTGGGATTCTGCAGGGAGAGGATGTGGGGATTCTGTGCCTGCTGCAGGCACCAGTGAGTCAGCATCCCCCAGTTTTAGCAGGCAACAATCCTTTATGTGCAGCTTTGTAGGACCTCGCCGTACCCCACTGCTGCGGGAGGAACAAATTGAAGCCGTTGTCGGATGGATGGCAGCTAAAGCATCGACTTCAATGACTTCCACATCCTCTCAGGGCCAGAGCACTGAAGAGCAACCATCTGTCTCTTCACCACCTGCCAAAGTGCCCAGGCAGTCAGAGAGCCCTGGACAGGAGCCAACACAGTCTCTACTTCTGTTTTCTGAATCTGTTGGCTTGGAAAGAGGGGGCCAGCCAAGCAGCATTCAAGAATGTGAAGAAGAGGGAGTATGCAGTCATGCGCAACTTCTTTGTCCCTTTGAATCTGAAGAGGCGGGTGGGCTAGTGCCTATGGTCAGCACACCTCAGTACGCATCAGATGATGACGAGACTCAGGTGCCACTTTCTGGTGCATACGGTGCTGGCGAGACAACCCAGGAGAAGCAGGTGTTTGAATAGGGGAGTGTAGATGATGAGGTCCTTGACCCATCATGGCGTGAGGAACAGGAAGGTGGTGGGAGCAGCTCTGAGGAAGAGATTCCCCGAACGGCCAAAACAGGAGGGAGAGGGAGGGGGCAGACTTGGTTGTCTGT
Organism: Dendrobates tinctorius; assembly: GCF_039654945.1. Classification (NCBI taxonomy): domain Eukaryota; kingdom Metazoa; phylum Chordata; class Amphibia; order Anura; family Dendrobatidae; genus Dendrobates; species Dendrobates tinctorius. The sequence goes on from NW_027361754.1 coordinate 40,948,370, forward strand.
AGCCTCCACTTTGGCACCCGTTAGGAGCATTCCTCTTTCAAAAACCAAAACGGGAGCTCACAAGACTTGCAGTGCGTGGTCCTTTTTTGACACAGTTGCAGATGACATTTGCTTTGTCAAATGCAAGCTGTGTCATCAGAAAGTCAAAAGAGGGAAAAATGTCAGCAACCTCAATACCACAAATATGTGGAAACATGTGCGGACCAAGCACGAGGTGGAGTTACACAGACACATTGAAGACGTAGGCCAAGGTACAGCACCACCTAACACCTCTTCAGCTCGTGTTAGGGCCTCTTCCTCCAGCTCACACACAGCTGGTTCGGCTTTCTCACAGGATCGCCAAGGAAGAACCTCCTGCACTGTTGTCCGGAGACCCAGTGACATTCCACCCACAGCACCACATTCCCAGTCATCCTCACACTCCCAGGCCACTCTACAGTCATCGGTAGCACAAGCATGGGATAAAAGGCGGCCATACTTGGCAAACCATCCCCGAGCACAGGCTCTGAATGCTGGCATTGCCAAACTACTGGCCCTTGAAATGCTCTCATTCAGGCTGGTGGAGACTGACACCTTCCAGAAGTTCATGGCATTGGTAGTCCCACAATACACCGTGCCCAGCCGCTTTTATTTCAGCAGGCAAGCCATCCCTGCCCTGCAAAAACATGTGAAGGGAAAAATAAAACATGCGCTACTAAACACCGTCAGTTGCAAGGTCCACCTGACCACCGATGCGTGGACCAGTAACCATGGACAGGGACGATACCATTCCCTCACTGCCTATTGGGTCAATGTTGTGGAGCCGGGTACAGATCTGGAGAGTGGTGCTGTACGTGTTCTGCCAACTCCATGGATTGCAGGAATCCAGTCTGTACACATTGACTCCTCCTCCTACTAAAGTTCCTCAGAAACAGCGCTGCAGGAGCCTGTTACAACCGATATGAGCACAGCCGTGGCTAAACGTCAACAGGCCGTGCTCAAATTAATTTCTTTGGGGAATCGAGGCCACACAGCACAGGAGCTCTGGAATGCCATCAAGCAGGAGAGCGATGTCTGGTTTGTGCCAGCGAATCTCCAGCCGGGCTTGGTAGTGTGTGACAATGGCTGAATTCTGGTGTCAGCTCTGGGCCTAGGCAACTTCAATCACATCCCATGTCTGGCACATGTGCTGAACTTGGTCGTGCAGAGCTTTTTGAGGGACTATCCGGATCTTGATGCACTGCTGCACAAGATCCGCATAGAGTGCGCTCACTTGCGGCGTTCCAGCACGGCAAGATCGCGCCTTGCTGCTCTGCAGTGCCAATTACGCCTTCCGGAACATCGCATCATATGTGACCTACCAACCAGGTGGAATTCAACGTTACATATGTTGGAGCGGTTGTGTGAGCAGCAGGCAGCAGTCATGGAGTACCAGCTGCATCAGGCGCAAACAAGTCGCACTGTGCGCTGGTCACACTTCAGCACCACTGAGTGGGCCTCTATGAAGGACATCTGCCTCGTTTTGCGCGCCTTCGATGATTCCACGTGGATGGCGAGTGCAGATGATGCACTAGTCAGCATGACTGTCCCCCTTATCTGTCTGCTTCAAAAAACACTGCAAGCACTAAGGGAGGAGGTTTTGGAAGAGGTGGAGGATGAGGAGTCTCAAATGCATCTGCTTCTGGACAGTCTGCGCTACGTGATTCCTCACAAAGGCCTAGGCAGGGGACACTTTGTGAGGAGGATGAGGAGGAGTCAATGGAGGAGGAAGACATCTCTCCAGAGGAGGGAGGTACACAATGCTCTAGTCAGTATGTACAGCGAGGGTGGGGTGATGAAGAGCAGGCAGAGATGACGACTCAAGCAGGGGACAGCGTTTACTTGGCAGTTGGAAGTCTGCAGCACATGGTTGATTTCATGCTGCAGTGCCTGAGAAATGACCGCTGCATCGCCCACATTCTTAACACGACTGATTATTGGGTGTACACCCTCCTAGATCCTCGCTACCGGGACAACTTACAAAGCTTATACCACTGTTGAACCGGGAGTGTAAACTGCGGGAGTACCAAGACACATTGGTGCAGTCCATCATGTTCTCCATTCCACCCAACAGCAGTGCTGCTAGTGCTTTACAAAGCAGCTCTGTGCGTCGAGGCAGTGGAGGAAGCTCAGCACAAAGAGGGAGCAGAGGCAGCGCCTCAGCACAAGGCAAGACCACTATGGCCCAAATGTGGCAAAGTTTTGTGTGTCCGCCACAAATGTCTACACCATCACAGATGGCTCCAGTCAGCAGGAGGCAATGTTTCCGTCAGATGGTGACAGACTACATGTCTTGCCCTGTCAGTGTACTCCCAGATGGCTCTTCCCCCTTCAAGTTTTGGGTCTCAAAGCTGGATACATGGCCAGAGCTTAGCCAGGATGCATTGGAGGTGCTGGCTTGCCCTGCTGCCAGTGTATTATCGGAATGTGTCTTTAATGCCGCAGGTGGTGTACTAACAGACCGTTGCACGTGACTATCCTCCGATAACGTTGACTGGCTTGCTTTTCTGAAAATGAACAAGGCCTGGATCTCACCAAAATTTGCCAGTCCTCTACCAGAATAAATAATTGGTTGGCAACAGTACAGTATCCAGGTCTCCGGTTGTGTTCATGTTTCTACCATCTGAACTGTAATCCCTGGGCTTCAACACAGCCAGTTGTCGCTCAGAAGTGCCGTCTGTACAGAGAAAAACACTAGCTCCTGTGTTAGTGGGGTTCAGTAACGCCATCTTGTAACGCCATCTGCTCCCCTGCTGTGTGGACGGCAAAGTCTCCTGCTCCCTCCACAATCGAACTACTACTGATTTTTAACCGTGCTCCACTTAGGCCTCTGGCTCCACTATCTCTAGTATTTTCCCTGGCCTCCAACCCCGCCAGTTGCTGCTCTGAAGTGGCGTCTGCACAATCCACACTTGTTCCTGTGTTACTGGGGCTCAGTCACGTCAGTTGATCCCCTGATGTGTGTCCGGCAATGTCTCCTGCTCTGTCAACATTCCCATTACTAGTAGTGGGAATGTGGACAGAGCAGGAGACCTTGCCGGACACATATCAGGGGATCAACTGACGAGACTGAGCCCCAGTATCTCAGGAACAAGTGTGGATTGTGCAGACACCACTTCAGAGCAGTAACTGGTGGGGTTGGAGGCCAGGGGAAATACTAGAGACAGTGGAGACAGAGGCCATAGTGGAGCATGGTTACAATCAGTGGTAGTCTACAACCTATATAAAACTTGCTGCAAGTTGGCCTCCGCCTGCTGCGTGATTGATCCTGGGCTTCAACACATCCAGTTGTCGCTTGGAAGTGCTGTCCGCACAGAGTAAAACACTAGCTCCTGTGTTAGTGGGGTTCAGTAACGTCTGCTGTTCCCCTGCTGTGTGGATGGCAATGTCTCCTGCTGCCTCCACATTCAAAAACCATCAGTCCTCTACCTGCTCCATGCTTGATTCTGGGCTCCAACAACGCCACTTGGTGTTCAGAAGTGCCATCTTCACAGAGAAAAACACACTAGCTCCTGTGTTAGTGGGGTTCAGTAACGTCAGCTGTTCCCCTGCTGTGTGGACGGCAATGTCTCCTGCTGCCTCCACATTCAAAAACCATCAGGCCTCTGCCTGCTCCATGCTTGATCCTGGGCTCCAACAATGCCAGTTGGTGTTCAGAAGTGCTGTCTTCACAGAGAAAAACACACTAGCTCCTGTGTTAGTGGGGTTCAGTAACGTCAGCTGTTCCCCTGCTGTGTGGATGGCAATGTCTCCTGCTGCTTCCACATTCAAAAACCATCAGGCCTCTGCCTGCTTCATGCTTGATCCTGGGCTCCAACAATGCCAGTTGGTGTTCAGAAGTGCCATCTTCACAGAGAAAAACACACTAGCTCCTGTGTTAGTGGGGTTCAGTAATGTCAGCTGTTCCCCTGCTGTGTGGATGGCAATGTCTCCTGCTGCCTCCACATGCAAAAACCATCAGGCCTCTGCCTTCTCCATGCTTGATCCTGGGTTCCAACAACGCCAGTTGGTGTTCAGAAGTGCCGTCTTCACAGACAAAAACACACTAGCTCCTGTGTTAGTGGGGTTCAGTAACGTCAGCTGCTCCCCTGCTGTGTGGACGGCATTGTCTCCTGCTCCCTCCACAATTGAACTACTACTGATTTTTAACCGTGCTCCACTTTGGCCTCTGGCTCCACTGTCTCTAATATTTCCCCTGGCCTCCAACCCCACCAGTTGCTGCTCTGAAGTGGTATCTGCACAATCCACACTTGTTCCTGTGTTACTGGGGCTCAGTCACGTCAGTTGATCCCCTGATGTGTGTCCGGCAATGTCTCCAGCTCTGTCCACATTCCCATTACTAGTAGTGGGAATGTGGACAGAGCAGGAGACCTTGCCGGATACACATCAGGGGATCAACTGACGTGACTGAGCCCCTGTAACACAGGAACAAGTGTGGATTGTGCAGATGCCACTTTAGAGCAGCAACTGGCGGGGTTGGAGGCCAGGGGAAATACTAGAGACAGTAGAGCCAGAGGCCTAAGTGGAGCACGGTTACAATCAGTAGTAGTGTACAACCGATATAAATCTTGCTTCAAGTAGGCCTCAGCCTACTCCATGATTGATCCTGGGCTTCAACACAGCCAGTTGTTGCTCGGAAGTGCCATCTGCACAGAGAAAAACACATGCTCCAGTGTCAGTGGGGCGTTCAGTAACGCCAGCTGCTCCCCTGCTGTGTGGATGACAAAGTCTCCTTCTGCCTCCAAAATCACACTACATCTTATTTACTACTCGCTCCAAGTAGGCCTCAGCCTGCTGCATGATTGACCCTGGGCTCCAACATCGCCAGTTGCTGCTCAGAAGTGTCTTTGGCACGGGTACTCCCTCCTGCCCAGCCTGGTTCCAGCACGCCTGCTGTTTCTGGGGATTGTCAACGTCACTTTGCCACCAATACATAGTCCTGTCATGTTGCGGTGGGGTTTGCCGAGTCTATGGTGCCTGCAGTTTAGGTGCTTCTTATGTAGGCTGCGGGTTCTGTTAATAAAGGCTGGTTCCGTAGTGGCAATAGGACAAGCACCCCCTGTTGGACTGTGGGTTTCGGTAACTGCGTCCTGCTCGCGGCCTTGCAACTTTGTTTATTATGGGTACCTTGTGCTACTCATCCGGGTTCCAGCACCGTCAGCTGGTTCTCAGCAGTGCCTTTGGCCTAGGTGCCTCATTCTCGGTATCCGAGTTCCAGCAATGTCTGCTGGTCCTTGGTAGTGCTTTGTAGCACAGGTACCTTCTGCTTAGTAACCGTGTTGCAGCACCATCAGCTGGTCCACGGTTGTGCCATTGGCTCTTCTTCCTTCTGCTGCCCCTCCGGGTTCCAGCACTGTCAGCTGGTTCTCGGTAGTTCCATTGACTCTTGTAACTCCTGCTACCCATCCTGGTTCCAGTACCGTCAGCTGTTTCTCGGCAGTGCCTTTGGCCTAGGTGCCTCCTTCTCTGTATCCGAGTTCCAGCAATGTCTGCTGGTCCTTGGTAGTGCTTTCTAGCACAGGTACCTCCTGCTTAGTAACCGTGTTCCAGCACCGTCAGCTGGTCTACGGTTGTGCCATTGGCGCTTGTTCCTTATGCTGCCCCTCCGGGTTCCAGTACCATCAGCTGTTCCTTGCTAGTTCCATTTGCTCTTGTTCCTTCTGCTAACCATCCGGGTTCCAGTACTGTCAGCTGATACTCAGCAGTTCCTCAGCCTTCTTGTACCTTCTGCTACTTTTCCAAGTTCAAGCTTGTGGAAATGGTTTTTGGTTCTCACTCTGGTTCTCCCTGACGACGATCCTGAAGACGACGACCCTGAAGACCACACCGAAGAAGACCAAAAAGATGACCCTGAAGAAGATGACCAAGAGGACAAAGAACATGAAGACAACCACCAAGATGCAGAACAACAAGAGACAGAAGACCAAGAAGCTGAAAAACCAAAAGCAGAAGAACATTAAGCATAAGACTAAAAATCAGAGCAAATGATATTATCTAAATTATAAGCAGAAGAAGACTAAGCAGTGTATGGGGGTGAGTCCGTTCCTCCTCGTGGTGCCCCTGGAAAATGCCTGCTGCTGCAGGCCAAACTGAGCGCGGACAAATCCTGTTGTAAATCTTTTGTGACAGGCAGAACGGAAGGTGTAATCTTTAAACTTTTATAGATAACAACTACAGGAATGCCTGTCACAAATAAGAATATATTGAAGAAGAAGAATAGGAAGAAGATGAAGAAGTAGAATATGAAGAAGAATAATAGTTGATTAAGAAGAATATGAAGAATGTAAAAAAAAAAAAATAATAGGAAGAATGTGAAGAAGAAGAAGATGAATAAGGTGAAGAAGAAGTTGATGAAAAAGATGCTTCTGCTGAGGATGATGAAGGAGAAAGTGTGGGAGAAGTAAAAAAGAAGGTGAAGAGCATGGAAGTAGTGAAACATACATATCTGACAAAATATAAAAGAGGTTAACATAGCCAATATCTTTGTAACTCCGAACGTCTTTAGAAAAAAAAATTAATTCCTGCTATTCCATTTGACTGGGCTAAACCTCTATGGCTTTAATGTCTCCTACACCTCCCACAATACATTCTACATTATTATTAGTTGTTTTTCTTCATGTAGAATTAACCTACAAGGAAAGAAAGGGTTTTTTTAATTCCGATATTTCAGTTCCATTGACTTGAATGGGACTTCCGGGATCGGAATCGGCGATACCCGATACTTTTTTGATATCGGCCGATCCAATCCGATATTTTTCAATATCGGGTGGTATCGCTCAACACTACACACGAGTACAAAGAGAACTAAGTAATGTAATAGACAAGCCATTATTTCTTATATTTAGGGACTCTATAGCGACAGGGTCTGTTCCACAGGACTGGCGCATAGCAAATGTGGTACCAATATTCAAAAATGGCTCTAAAAGTGAACCTGGAAATTATAGGCCAGTAAGTCTAACCTCTATTGTTTGTAAAATATTTGAAGGGATCCGGAGGGATGATATTCTGGATTATCTCAAAGAGAATAACTGTTTAATTCCATATCAGCATGGGTTTATGAGTAGAGTTGAGCGACTTTTGGTTTTTTAGGGTCGCGTTTCGTTTCGTGAAACCCGACTTTTCCAAAAGTCGGGTCGAGCAAGAATGTCCGATTAAAGGGAAAAGTCGGGGTCGTCCCGAAACACGAAACCCAATGTAAGTCAATGGGGAATAAAAGTCGGCAGTGAGAGGACAGGAAACACACCTACAGTGCCCATTTGAATGCCAAAGCATCAATTCTTCTTACTTAAGCTTGTCAACCTTAATTAACTTCATAATACAAGTTACGCACTGAAAAATGGGGGTTATTTGGCTAAAGTTGTGGGGGGGGAGGGCTGGCTGCAGGTTTTCATGTGCCCTGGGCGAAAGAGCGCCCCTTTAACACATACCACAACTCATCATGCTCCGATACGGCAGAGAAATAGCGGTATAGTACAATGAAAAATACCTCACTTTTTACATCTCATGAAGAGGCCCATCTATTTCTCCATACAGAATCATTGGTCCCATATAATGTTTGAAACAGTATATGATGAGCTCCACATAATGCTACAGTATATGTTGGTCCCCATGGATGAAGCTCCACTGTCTTGGGCCCAAATAATGCTCCAAACATAATGGGCCCCATTTCTAATGCTCTAGTGTATAATGGGCCCTGTAAATGCTGCTCCAGTGTCTGATGTCCACCTTTGGAATGTTCCAGTGTATGGTGGGCCCCATCTATCATTCTCCAGAGTATAGTGCTCCCCAAAAATTGCTGTCCCAACATTGAAAACAATCAAATAAGTCTCCTCGCTAGGGAATCCCTGTACTTGTCTGGACTCCTTGTCGTCCCCATCTTCCATCTCACTGCACAGTATTTCAACTTTGCAAGTGCTGTGATCCTGAGCAAGCAGGGGGGGCCCACTCATTGGCGATGGCACTGGCACAGGGCCCCTGATAGTACGGTGGTGTGTCTGATGGCGGGTGGGCCGAACCTGCACTTTCATCTGCAGCTTCCTCTTTGTCACCGTGTAAGATGGAACTGTATATGGGAAGGGTAACCTGAGTTTCATCAGGGTCAGATTCAGGTCGTGTAGCGTGCGAGGGGAATGTAGTGGTCTGGGTCAATGTACCAGCAGATTCATCGAGCAGTGGCTGGGCATCAGTGCACTTGTGTCGCCCCCAGGAGTACGGTCGCCACAGTGGCATTACCTTCTTCCTAGGGAGTGTGATGTCATGCTTGGGAGCAACGAAGGATCTCTCTAGCAGGTTAACTGATTGGGCGGCATTATTCCCATGAGTCATGACCCTCCAAACAGCGTTCATGAAGGCAAAGTGTTTGTTTTACGTGGGCAGTATGGTTGCAAAGCTGAACCTTAAAGGAATGTCCAGAAGGGCACCACCAGGAGTGGAGCCTACGGTTAAATTCGACTCCACCTGAGAAACCTCAACCATGCCAGCTACAGAACAGATGCACACATTGCAAGCTTAATTCCGTTAACGAACGAGACTCCGTCATGCCCCACGGTCCGAGTCTGGCTTACTAGAGGGACACGTGAGGCTCTGGCACATGAGATTGGCCAATAACTGGTGTGTCATGCCCTTACATGTCCGTGGCTGCATGTGCGCTACACTGAAAAGGCCAGCGTTTGTCGCTTACAGGTGCAGATAACCCGCTGAACAACGTTAGTGATGGGGATCACTGATTACAATTATTACCCGCGAACAATGATTTCCCAGTAAGTGCAGGTCAACCGCAGTTCCGGAATTAGGCCTAACCGTCATTCCTGTAAAAATGAAAAACTTACGTGTGCAAACCACAGGTGCTGTAGCTTGCTTAACAGCTCGCCAGCCGTTCTCACGCCCAGTATGGATTACACGTGATTGCACAAAGGTGAGAAAGGGTACCGTATCCCCAGATAACATGTATGGATAGCGTACACATTCAAAATATACAGTATGTCTCAGGAGGCAGGCTCAGACGGTGTCAGGCCCAGTATGGATTGCACGTGATTGCACAAAGGTTAGAAAGGGTACCGTTTCCCCAGATAACATGTATGGATAGCGTACACATTCAAAATATATGTCTCAGGAGGCAGGCTCAGACGGTGTTAGGCCCAGTATGGATTGCACGTGATTGCACAAAGGTTAGAAAGGGTACCGTATCCCCAGATAACATGTATGGATAGCGTACACATTCAAAATATATGTCTCAGGAGGCAGGCTCAGACGGTGTCAGGCCCAGTATGGATTGCACGTGATTGCACAAAGGTTAGAAAGGGTACCGTTTCCCCAGATAACATGTATGGATAGCGTAGACATTCAAAATATATGTCTCAGGAGGCAGGCTCAGACGGTGTCAGGCCCAGTATGGATTGCACGTGATTGCACAAAGGTTAGAAAGGGTACCGTTTCCCCAGATAACATGTATGGATAGCGTACACATTCAAAATATATGTCTCAGGAGGCAGGCTCAGACGGTGTCAGGCCCAGTATGGATTGCACGTGATTGCACAAAGGTTAGAAAGGGTACCGTTTCCCCAGATAACATGTATGGATAGCGTACACATTCAAAATATATGTCTCAGGAGGCAAGCTCAGACGGTGTTAGGCCCAGTATGGATTGCACATGATTGCACAAAGGTTAGAAAGGGTACCGTATCCCCAGATAACATGTATGGATAGCGTACACATTCAAAATATATGTCTCAGGAGGCAGGCTCAGACGGTGTCAGGCCCAGTATGGATTGCACGTGATTGCACAAAGGTTAGAAAGGGTACCTTTTTCCCAGATAACATGTATGGATAGCGTACACATTCAAAATATATGTCTCAGGAGGCAGGCTCAGACGGTGTCAGGCCCAGTATGGATTGCACGTGATTGCACAAAGGTTAGAAAGGGTACCGTTTCCCCAGATAACATGTATGGATAGCGTACACATTCAAAATATATGTCTCAGGAGGCAGGCTCAGACGGTGTCAGGCCCAGTATGGATTGCACGTGATTGCACAAAGGTTAGAAAGGGTACCGTATCCCCAGATAACATGTATGGATAGCGTACACATTCAAAATATATGTCTCAGGAGGCAGGCTCAGACGGTGTCAGGCCCAGTATGGATTGCACGTGATTGCACAAAGGTTAGAAAGGGTACCGTTTCCCCAGATAACATGTATGGATAGCGTAGACATTCAAAATATATGTCTCAGGAGGCAGGCTCAGACTGTGTCAGGCCCAGTATGGATTGCACGTGATTGCACAGAGGTTAGAAAGGGTACCGTTTCCCCAGATAACATGTATGGATAGCGTACACATTCAAAATATATGTCTCAGGAGGCAGGCTCAGACGGTGTCAGGCCCAGTATGGATTGCACGTGATTGCACAAAGGTTAGAAAGGGTACCGTTTCCCCAGATAACATGTATGGATAGCGTACACATTCAAAATATATGTCTCAGGAGGCAGGCTCAGACGGTGTTAGGCCCAGTATGGATTGCACATGATTGCACAAAGGTTAGAAAGGGTACCGTATCCCCAGATAACATGTATGGATAGCGTACACATTCAAAATATATGTCTCAGGAGGCAGGCTCAGACGGTGTCAGGCCCAGTATGGATTGCACGTGATTGCACAAAGGTTAGAAAGGGTACCTTTTCCCCAGATAACATGTATGGATAGCGTACACATTCAAAATATATGTCTCAGGAGGCAGGCTCAGACGGTGTCAGGCCCAGTATGGATTGCAAGTGATTGCACAAAGGTTAGAAAGGGTACCGTTTCCCCAGATAACATGTATGGATAGCGTACACATTCAAAATATATGTCTCAGGAGGCAGGCTCAGACGGTGTCAGGCCCAGTATGGATTGCACGTGATTGCACAAAGGTTAGAAAGGGTACCGTTTCCCCAGATAACATGTATGGATAGCGTACACATTCAAAATATATGTCTATACATCAGGAGGCAGGCTCAGACGGTGTCAGGCACAGTATGGATTTGACGGCCCAGATTACACAGCGGAGGAGCAGGGAGAGGTAAAGATTGCAAATGCTGGAGCCCTGCCCAAGCAAGGGGGGCCCACTCGTGGGCGTCGGTACTGGCACTGGGCCCCTCATAGTACACCGTTGTGTCTGACGGCGGGTGTGCACCACCACCGTCAGAGATACTTGATTGCACTATGAGGGACCCTGTGCCAGTGCCCGCGCCCAAGAGTCGGCCTACCCACCTGTCCAGGGCAACGGCACTCGCACGGTGTCGTGCGCTAGGTGGTGACCCCGGCCGTGGGGGGGAGGCAGCACAGTTAGGGAGTTTTAGAAAGTGGCATATGTTGATGTTGAACATTCAGCTGAAGCAAAAGGCGAAATAGGTGAAGTCCCAGGAAGAGGTGGACCAAAGCAAGCCATTTTTCTGTCACCCTATGTGTCATCAGGGGAAGGTGGGACAAAATCCTTGGAAACCCATGCGTGGTTCATTTTATTGAAGGTTAGATCATCCACATTTTGGGTTGACAGACGGGTCCTTTTTTCTGTCAGGATTGATCCAGCTGCACTGAAGACTCTTTCCGATAGCACACTTGCAGCTGGGCAAGCGAGCTCCTGTAAGGCATATTGGGCCAATTCAGGCCAGGTGTCCAGTTTAGCGGCCCAATAGTCAAAGGGGAATGACCTGTGTGGGAGAACATCGATATGGGAGGAAAAGTAGTTTGTAACCATAGTTGACAACTGCTGTCTCCTGTCACTTTCCATCGATGCAGTATTACCAGTTGTGTGAGCGGTATTTGAAAAATCAGTCCACAACATTGTCATGAAACCCCTGTCTCCAACGCCACTTCTGCTGTGTGCACCACGAACACCTCTGCCAAGCTGCCCCCGGAAAGTACGGCTCGTGTGAGAACCATCACCGCTGCTGTGTGCTGGGAATGCCTCAAGCAACCGATTTACCAGAGTTGCTTGTTTATTAGCCAATATTAGGTCAAGGTTCTCCTGTGGCATGATGTTTTGTAATTTGCCTTTATAGCGTGGATCCAGGATGCTGGCCAAGCAGTAGTCGTCATCGTTCATCATTTTGGCAATGCGGGGGTCCCTTTTTAGGATCCGCAAGGCATAATCTGACATGTGGGCCAATGTTCCCGGTGTCAATGATGCACTGCGAGTGCTGGGTGGAGGAGCACTTTCTGGCAAATCCACATCCCTCCAGTCACGCACAAACCCTGTACCAGACCTTGCCACGCCAACATTTTCACTTGCCCCACGAGATGCATCCTCCTCCCCTAAGTAATCATCCCCATCATCATCCTCCTCCTCCTCTTCTTCCTCCACCTCATCCAGGAGAGGTCCCTGAGCAGACAATGGCTGAATGTCATCAAGGATTCCCTCCTCCTCTTCCTCCTCATCAACATTGGCTGCAGACGCCTGCTCCTTAAGGTGCGTCAAAGTTTGCATGAGCAGACGCATAAGTGGGATGCTCATGCTTAGGATGGCGTCGTCTGCGCTTACCAGCCGTGTGCATTCCTCAAAAAACTGAAGGACTTTACAGAGGTCTTTCAGCTTTGACCACTGCACACCTGTCAACTCCATGTCTGCTCTCAAAGTGCCTGGCCGTGTATCCTCCCACAAATGCATTATGGCCTGCCTCTGCTCGCACAGCCGATCCACCATGTGCAGGGTGGAGTTCCACCTTGTTGCAATGTCGATAATGAGGCGGTGGTTGGGAAGGTGGAGCAATCGCTGCAGCTTCTGCATACGAACGGAGTGTACAGGCGACCGGCGGATGTGCGCGCACAGTCTTCGCACCTTCTGGAGCAGGGCTGTTAACTCCAGATAATTTTTGAGGAAGCACTGCACCACCAGGTTCAAGGTGTGAGCCAAGCAAGGTATGTGGCTGAGTTTTGAAAGGGCTATGGCTGCCACAAAATTACGGCCGTTATCACTAACTACCTTGCCTGCCTCAAGATGTACACTGCCCAGCCATGACTCAGTTTGTCGCTTCAAGTACTCGGCCAGCACCTCGGCGGTGTGTCTGTCGCCCAAACACATCATCTGCAACACAGCCTGCTGACGCTTTCCACTAGCTGCTCGATAGGGGGACACATCGTGTGCAACAGTGGCAGCTGCAGATGGAGTGCTCGTACGACTGCGCTCTGTGGACGAGCTTTCGCTTCTGGAGGAGGAGGAGGAGGGTTGAACGCCTACAGCCAACTGTTTCCTATACCGTGGGCTAGGCAGCACTGTCCCACCACCGCTGTCTCCTGTGGACCCTACATCCACCACATTAACCCAGTGCGCAGTGATGGACACGTAACGGCCCTGGCCATGCCGACTGGACCATGCATCAGTTGTGAGGTGCACCTTTCCGCTCACTGACTGCTTGAGTGCATGGACAATGCGGTCTTCCACATGATGGTGGAGGGCTGGGATGGCTTTGCGAGAGAAGAAGTGGCGACTGGGTAGGTCATAGCGTGGTACTGCATAGGCCATGAGTTCGCGGAAAGCTGTGCTTTCCACCAACCGAAAGGGCATCATCTCAAACGAGATTAGTTTGGCAATGTGGGCGTTCAAACCCAGTGTACGCGGATGAGAGACTGAGTACTTTCTTGACCTACTCATAGTGTCTGGGAGGGTGAGCTGGACTTGAGAGCTGCATATGGTGGAAGTAGCGGTGGACAGGGCGGACTGAGAGAGGGTTGATGATGGTGATGGAGTTGGTGTTCTTTCTGATGGCCTAGAATCAGTCTTTCGTTGATATAACAGTGGGATTCCCTGACTGCTGTGGCCTTGCAACGACACCTCAACATTTGCTGCAGTGCTAACCGGTGGGCTTAAAGTGGGGGAAACAATGTAGCGTTGCTGACTACCTTCGTTGTGATCAGTTGCACATGTGGCACTTGAGGTTTGGTGTTGTGTCCACGCTTGCAAGTGCATGCTGGTTAAATGTCTAAGCATGCAACTGGTATTCAAATTTTTCAGATTTTTCCCTCAGCTAAAGGTCTCTGCGCACTTCTTACAGATAACCTTGGCCTGATCATGTGGATTTTGGTCAAAAAAGTGCCACACTGCACTCTTCCTACTTTGGCAGACATTTTGCGGCCTAGCACACTGTGATCTTTTGACCCTCTGGACAAGCTGTCCAGCAACTCTTTTGATGTTTGGAACCTGTCTTTGGAGTGCTCCGGGCCTGCCAGATAACAGCTTTTGCGATGTCGATGTCTGCTGTGGATGCTCCTCATCTGAGCTATTGGAAGCAGCACCCTCTTCCCCCAATGGATGCCAATCTGGGTCAACAACTGGGTCATCCATCACCTCCTCTTCTATGTCATGTGCACCTTCCTCTGTGTCACCGTGTATGGTGGTATAGTGTGCGGGAAGGGGCACCTGAGTCTCATCAGGGTCAGAATCTGGCTCTGTACACTGCGAGGACAATGTAGTGCTCTGAGTGAATGTACCAGCAGAATCATCCATCAGCGGCTGTGCATCAGTGCACTCCATGTCAGATTCATCTTGGCCTGGGTAATTCACCATTTCACTTGATAATCCAGGTATGGTATGTGAAAACAGCTCCATGGAGTAATCAGTAGTATGGCCTGCGTCATCCTTCAATCTTGGTTGGGGTGAAGGACACAAGGAAAGGTGTGGTTCATGAACATGAGCCTCCAATGACGACTCAGTGCTTTTACTTTTTACAACTGAAGATTAGGAGGCGATAGAGCTGGAGGCTGAGTCAGCAATGTAAGACAAAACTTTTTCCTGATGCTCTGGCTTTAAAAGCGGTTTGCCAACTCCTAGAAAACTAAGCGTTCGAGGCCTTATGTAGCCAGACGATGACGCAGGGTCAGCACCTCCTGCATTCGGTCCTATTTTGCTCTTGCCACTACCATCAGATCCACCACCAACACCATCATTACCAGCTGCCAACCCCCGCCCAATTCCACGGCCTCTTCCACCAGCCTTCCTCATTTTTGGTAGAAATGTAGACAAAATCCAACAAACTATATAGTAATGTAAAACAAGGTACAAGGTGTCTATAGGACAGGGGAGATTTTGAATTTCTGCAGACACTTGTGCACACTGGACACTTTTGGATTGTGTGAGGCCCAATGAATATCTGAGCGCTATGTGACAGGCTCGATGGCACAGCTGTGACCAAAGTGACTAGAGGATAAGGGAGATTTTGAATCTCTGCACACACTTTTGGACACTGGACACTTTTGGATTGTGTGAGGCCCACTGATATCTGAGCGCTATGTGACAGGCTCGATGGCACAGCTGTGACCAAAGTGACTAGAGGATAAGGGAGATTTTGAATCTCTGCACACACTTTTGGACACTGGACACTTTTGGATTGTGTGAGGCCCACTGATATCTGAGCGCTATGTGACAGGCTCGATGGCACAGCTGTGACCAAAGTGACTAGAGGATAAGGGAGATTTTGAATCTCTGCACACACTTTTGGACACTGGACACTTTTGGATTGTGTGAGGCCCACTGATATCTGAGCGCTATGTGACAGGCTCGATGGCACAGCTGTGACCAAAGTGACTAGAGGATAAGGGAGATTTTGAATCTCTGCACACACTTTTGGACACTGGACACTTTTGGATTGTGTGAGGCCCACTGATATCTGAGCGCTATGTGACAGGCTCGATGGCACAGCTGTGACCAAAGTGACTAGAGGATAAGGGAGATTTTGAATCTCTGCACACACTTTTGGACACTGGACACTTTTGGATTGTGTGAGGCCCAATGAATATCTGAGCGCTATGTGACAGGCTCGATGGCACAGCTGTGACCAAAGTGACTAGAGGATAAGGGAGATTTTGAATCTCTGCACACACTTTTGGACACTGGACACTTTTGGATTGTGTGAGGCCCACTGATATCTGAGCGCTATATCACAGGCTCGATGGCACAGCTGTGACAAAAGGGACTAGAGGATAAGGGAGATTGGATTGCTTTTAAAAAAGCAGTTTGCAGAGCAGTGGGTAAACAGCAATGCCAGCCTGTCAGGAAGCCTTAAAAGGCAGCCCAACAACCAACACCACTGATACACCACAATATAGCCTCCCCTTGCACTGCACACACAGTGACTGGTGTGTTGTGCAGGCCAAATTGCTAGCAGCAGAAGCAGTTTTTTTTTCTTCTCAGGACAAAAAAAAAAAATTGGGATTGCTTTTAAAAAAGCAGTTTGCGGAGCAGTGGGTAAACAGCAATGCAGTAATGTCAGGAAGCCTTAGAAGGCAGCCCAACAACCAACACCACTGATACACCACTATATAGCCTCCCCTTGCGCTGCACACACAGTGACTGGTGTGTTGTGCAGGCCAAATCGCTAGCAGCAGAAGCAGTTTTTTTGTCTTCTTCCCTGCCTAACGCTCTCCCTACAGAATCAGCAGCAACCTCTCACTATACTGAGATCGGCAGAAGTAAGATGGCGGTCGGCGTGCACGCCCTTTTATACCCCCTGTGACGCCCACCAAAGCAAGCCAATCACTTGCATGCCCTTCTGAAAGATGGTGGTGACCCCTGCCTATGTCATCACTTTGCCCACAGTGTCCGTGGATCCTGATTGGCTGAAAAAGAGCGCAAAACAAACTTTTGAAACGCGACTTTGGCGCGTAAGTCGCCGACCTCGTGGCCGACCTCATCCTAGGGTCGGGTTTCGTTTCATGAAACCCGACTTTGCCAAAAGTCGGCGACTTTTGAAATTTTTCGACCCGTTTCGCTCAACTCTATTTATGAGAAATCGCTCCTGTCAAACCAATCTAATCAGCTTTTATGAAGAGGTACGCTACAGGCTGGACCAAGGCGAGTCACTGGACGTGGTATATCTTGATTTTTCCAAAGCTTTTGATTCCGTGCCACACAAGAGGTTGGTACACAAAATGAGAATGCTGGGTGTGGGGGAAAATGTGTGTAAATGGGTAAGTAACTGGCTTAGTGATAGAAAACAGAGGGTGGTTATAAATGGTATATTCTCTAACTGGGTATCTGTGACCAGTGTGATGCCACAGGGGTTGGTGTTGGGACCTATTCTCTTCAACATATTTATTAATGAGCTGGTAGAAGGTTTACACAGTAAAATATCGATAGTTGCAGATGATACAAAACTATGTAAAGAGGTCAATACAAGAGAAGATAGTATTCTGCTATAGATGGATCTGGATAAGTTGGAAACTAGGGATGAAAGGTGGCAGATGTGGATTAACAATGATAAATGTAAGGTTATACAAATGGGAAGAAGGAATCAATATCATCATTACACACTGAACAGTAAACCACTGGGTAAATCTGACATAGAGAAGGATTTGGGGATCCTAGTAAATGATAAACTTACCTGAGGCAGCCAATGTCAGGCAGCAGCTGCCAAGGCAAACAGGATCATGAGGTGAATTAAAAGAAACTGGATATACATGATGAGAGCATTATACTGCCTCTGTTCAAATCCCTGGTTAGACCGCATATGGAGTACTGTGTACAGTTTTGAGCACCGGTGCTCAGGAAGGATATAATGGAACTAGAGCGAGTACAAAGGAGGGCAACAAAATTAATAAAGGGGATAGGGGAACTACAATACCCAGAGAGATTAGCAAAATTAGGATTATTTAGTCTAGAAAAAGATGACTGAGGGGCAATCTAATAACCATGTATATAAGGGGACAATGCAGATATCTCTCTGAGGATCTGTTTATACCAAGGAAGGTGACGGTCACAAGGGGGCATTCTCTGCATCTGGAGGAGAGAAGGTTTTTCCACCAACATAGAAGAGGATTCCTTACTGTTAGGGCAGTGAGAATCTAGAATTCCTTGCATGAGTAGGTGGTGATGGCGAACTCAGTTAAGGGGTTCAAGAGAGGCTTGATGTCTTCCTGGAGCGAAACAATATTGTATCTTACAGTGATTAGGTTCTTTAGAAGAACGTAGATCTGGGGATTTATTCTGATGGAATATAGGCTGAACTGGATACTGCTACTATGTTACTATGTTACACTGACATGTAAGTAAACCCATTCATTGGAATGTGTGTCAGTGTCTCCGGTATGTGTGAAAACTGTCACCACATGTACCAGAAACATGGATATGTGAAAGAGGCCTATGCTCTACACTACCAACTCGCTGAGAATTCAGATTGCAAGCATATTGAAGTCTATTTAATGGATAGGGGAAGAATAAGTGAATAAGTGAGAGACACATTGGGTGCTGCTCTCTAGTAAGTGTTTTACTGTATGTCACCTCTGTTAGGCGTCGGATTCCTGCAGTGACACAACAGGAATCCAGAGCCTCACATGCTGCTCTGCAGCAAGCCATTCCTGATGCTAAGTCCCTCTGCTGCTCCACTGAGCATGCTCACGAGATGATCTCCCATTGGAGGTCAGGAGTCACGTGCTCAGGTCCTTCTCCAGATCTGATTGGTCCATCTCAGAGATCTGGAAGGTCCCGGCAGCGCACGGCTATAAAAGGCCCGCATGGCCGCTCGGTCATGCGCTAGTATAGACTTTACTTGCTAGATGTGTGAATGGTGATGAATGTATGATTCTGGTGACAGACTTATTAAGATTCCCCTCCCTCTGATATTACGAATGTGGATAGGGAACTAGAGAAAGAGTCAGCACCAGTCAGTGGCAAGCCTTAGGCCACTGTGCACACCACACCT
Source organism: Dendrobates tinctorius (assembly GCF_039654945.1). Lineage (NCBI taxonomy): Eukaryota > Metazoa > Chordata > Amphibia > Anura > Dendrobatidae > Dendrobates > Dendrobates tinctorius. The sequence goes on from NW_027361754.1 coordinate 40,967,052, forward strand.
CTACACTAGCGTCCGATCGTGCCACGCCTCACGGCACTATCGTATAGCGGCTGTGTTTGCCACTGCACTGCAGTCAGCAGTACTTACCGGCGTCCGCAGTAGCGACGCCGCACACACGGTAGGTCTAGACGGACACCGACCTCACCCTTGGGCATGTCTCCTGTGACCGTATACCACGCTTTCAATTTAGCTGAGACCTGTGAGTCTAACAGGCTCGGCGTTTATGTTTATGTTACAGCGCCTCTGTGAGCTAACAGAGTCCGCTCTGCACACATCGAGTGGCGTTTAACCCGTGTGCATTATACTGCCATATAGCGCGTCTGCCATTACTTAGCAGCAGTGATAACACCTTCTGCACGGTGGACCCCGAGTGACGAACGCACTTTTTATTTAATTAGTGCGTTCCGCCGTTCCAAACAACCTCGGTGCTGGAATGACAGCTTCACTGCTCAGTATTGCTGTATGCTGCCTCCATGCAGCTCCTACTGCTTCTGAATATGTGATACATACGGGCAGGAGAACAGGATTCCATCATTTCTCACTGTATTGTGTATGGAATACATCATAGCCAGCTAGTCTATACCAATAAACTCAACTGAACATTTCAATTAAAGTCTGCAAAAAAGAAAAGTAGTGGAAAAATGAAGGATAAGAGTCATATGATCACCAGTAATAGTGTTATTCCTTAAGATTTTAATCTGAACAGTCACCTGAAATGACTTTTTGTCTGCCATGCACTGCGAATAGGGGAAAAGTTGTAATTTAAAACTTAAACTCTCGATGCACTTTCCAAAGTATGATATTTATCATGTTTTGTGTTAGCTACATAAAGCATAGCGAATAACTTTTCATATTTTCATTTTCATGCAGAGTTACATTTATACGTGTGAAATTTTCATTATGTCGTGTTGATATTTGAGCCACTTACTTACAAAAGCTTTTGCCTTCCAATATTTGCCAGCTTAATGTGGCCCAAATGTCATATACATGGGAGTTATATAAATGCATAGTAGAGCCCTGATTAGAAATGCTGCAGACTGAAGTTCCAACATTAGTCTCTCCGAGTCCTAAGCGTTGTTGGCTGAGTATTGATCCGCCAAGATTAGTTTGGTATTGGGTCAGTCTTAGAGGGAAGCAAATCATTGGTTTTATTTGTTCAGACATGCAGAAAGTCACTCGAAAATATTGGAATCGATCCATGATCATTTCATTTTATGGTCTAAATAGGCATAAGTGTCACTTATTGGCCCGAGGCAGCTTCAAATAGTAAAAGCCACATGGGTTGGGTTATGAGTATCCATCAGGTCCGGTACAGTCGTCTTTTACTACATTGAAAAGTAAAATAGTAAAATTTGAGAAATTATCTTCAAGTGCAATTAGGGATAAGAGATACTTTTATATAATACATGAATGAGTGCCGAGAAAGACGAGAGAACTGGAACAATAAGTTCATCTGCATTCATTTTAGTCTGTAGGGCACGCAGTAAATTATGCATTGGTTCATTAGAAGTTGCTCTAATACTGTTGGAAACGCAACAATTACAGATCTGGTGTTCATCGTACGCTAATGAACCCTCAAGATATTAGTGAAAAGAAATAAAATGGATTCTATTAAGTTTCTCTGTAATGTGTTTTTATGTTGCAATCATTATATTTTATTAGAAATAAACACTTAACAGACAATGGCTTATTTTTTTAATGTGAATTCTTGTTCTTCATTTTAAGCAAATAGAATCTAATTACTATAAAATAGAATTACTGGGACTTTTTTTCAATTTTTATGAATCAGCTGATGGGTCGTAATAATATTTTTTTATAACAGTTTTAAAGATTAAAAAAATGGCAAAAATGGCAAAAATAGGCTCAGGTTGTAAGTGAGATTGCAGCACGTCTCGATTAAAGCAAATGGGGATGGGTTTTAATTTCTAAAACCTGCAATGTGATTCGTTATTTTGCACAAAAAGTCATTTTTTTACATGAGGGCTCATTCAGATGTCATTTGTTTTTATGTAGAAGAACAGAGGACTGAATTTCATTAATCAAATTTTCACAATATTTTTATCAGTGTCATTCGAGTTTCAACAGAGTTTGGTGCGATTTTCATTAGTTTTCCTCATATGGGGAAATCCAACTTCTGTACTACCCATAGACTTGAATTAAAAAGTTTGACCCAAAATGCTGATCAATATTGGACGTGTTTTCGAGATTCTTCATGGACCACTTGGTATGCAAAAAAAAATTACAGACATGTGGATAACCCTATAGACTATCGTAGGTACGAGTGTGATCCATGAAGAATATCGATAGCACTCAAACCCCAAAAAACTGACACACAGTGGTGGAAATAAGTATTTGATGCCTTGCTGATTTTGTAAGTTTGCCCATTGACAAAGACATGAATAGTCTATAATTTAAAGGGTAGGTTAATTTAAAAAAAAAAAACATTTGAAAGGTTGACTCACCAAACCCTGACTAATGCACTAGCTGGATGCAGCTACACCTCTTTATGTTTGCTTGTTTTTTTCTGTGTGATGTATATATATATAGTGCAGAGCAGCCCGCCTGCTAACACTATGGGTGTCATTAATAGGCTGTTCAGACACTTTGCACCACACTTATCTGTGTGACTGATATCCTATGCAAGCCCTATTTGTGTGCATTTTTTCCTCTAGGCAGCCAGACCCCCTTGGGTTACTGGCTGTTTTCATCAGTGGTTTGCACCTGTGCTGTCCAAGCCTTTATCTGCTGCATCCTGCTAGTGCATTAGTCAGGGTTTGGTGAGTCAACCTTTCAAATGTGTTTTTTTTTTAATTTTTGGGAATTTTTTCCTTATGTGCGCTGTTTAGATTTAGTGTTAGGGACTCGCAAAATTTGGGGACCCTTGACGTTGGACTGCGAGCTAATCTGCTTTGGCCAAGTTAGTAACTAATACCCCATATCTTTTTATCTCTTTGCACTTTTTATCATTTTTGCAGCATGCAGCTAGACCTCTCTATGTTGGCTTGGTTTTTTCTGTGTGATGCATATATATAGTGCAGAGCAGCCCGCCTGCTAATACTATGGGTGTCATTGATAGGCTGTTCAGACACTGTGCACCACACTTATCTGTGTGACTGATGTCCTATGCAAGCCCTATTTGTGTGCATTTTTTCCACTAGGCAGCCAGACCCTCTTGGGTTACAGGCTGTTTTCTTCAGTGGTTTGAACCTGTGCTGCCCCAGCCTTTATCTGCTGCATCCTGCTAGTGCATTAGTCAGGGTTTGGTGAGTCAACCTTTCAAATGTGTTTTTTTTTAAATTTTTGGGAATTTTTTCCTTATGTGCGCTGTTTAGGTTAATTTTAACCTTGAGAGATAGATTATCAAAAATAAAATCCAGAAAATCACATTGCATCAATTATATAATTTTATTTGCATTTTGCAGTGAGAAATAAGTATTTGATTCCTTTGGCAAACAAAACTTAATACTTGGTGCCAAAATCCTTGTTGGCAAACACAGCAGTGAGACATTTTTTGTAGTTCATGATGAGATTGGCGCACATGTCAGGAGGAATTTCGGTCCACTTCGCTTTGCAGATCATCTCAAAATCATTAAGATTTTGAGGCTGGCGCTTGGCAACTTGGAGCTTAAACTCCCTCCATACATTTTCTATGGGATTAAGGTCAGGGGACTGGCTAGGCCACCCCATGGCCTTAGTGTGCTTCTTTTTGAGCCACTCCTTTGCTGCCTTGGCTGTATGTTTTGGGTCATTGTCTTGCTGGAAGACCCAGCTACGACCCATTTTTAATGTCCGGGTGGAAGGAAGGAGATTGTCACTCAGGATTTTACGGTACATGGCTCCATGCATTCTCCCATTGATGCAGTGAAGTAGTCCTGTGCCATTAGCAGAGAAACACCCCCAAAACATAATGTTTCCACCTCCATGCTTGACAAAGGGGACAGTGTTCTTTGGGTCATAGACAGCATTTCTCTTCCTCAAAGAGTTAATGCTAAAGAGCTCAATTTTTGTCTCATCTGACCACAGCATTTTCTCCCAGTCACTCACAGAATCACCCAGGTGTTCATTGGCAAACTTTATATGGGCCTGCACATGAGCCTTCTTGAGCAGGGTACCTTGACCTTGCGGGCACTGCAACATTTTAAACCTTTACAGCGTAATGTGTTACCAATGGTTTTATTAGTGACTGTGGTCCCAGCTGCCTTGAGATCATTAACAAGTTCCCCCCGTGTAGTTTTAGGCTGATCTCTCACCTTCCTCATGATCAAGAATACCCCACAATGTGAAATTTTTCCCCAGATCTATGTCGATTGACAGTCATTTTGTGTTTCTTCCATTTTTTACTATTGCACCTACAGTTGTCTCCTTCTCACCCAGCGTCTTGCTTATGGTTTTGTCGCCTATTTCAGCTTTGTGCAAGTCTATGATCTTGTCCCAGACATCCATATAAAGTTCTTTGGTCTTGCCCATGTTGTAAGGGTTAGAGTTTGACTGATTAATTGAGTCTGTGGACAGGAGTCTTTTATAAAGGTGACTATTTAAGACAGCTGTCTTTAATGCAGGTAACGAGTTGATTAGGAGCGTCTAACTAATCTCTAGGGGCCAGAAATCTTAATAGTTGGTAGGGGATCAAATACTTATTTCTCACTGCAAAATGCAAATAAATTTATATAATTTATATAATGTGATTTTCTGGATTTTATTTTTGATATTCTATCTCTCAATGTTAAAATTAACCTACCTTTAAAATTATAGACTGTTCATGTCTTTGTCAGTGAGCAAACTTACAAAATCAGCAAGAGATCAAATATTTATTTCCCACACTGTACGAATGAATCTTTATTGTGTGTAACATTCAATTACTGGGAAGCCAACAAAATTTGTCTCTATAGGTACTGTCACACTTAGCGATGTACCAGCGATCCCGACCAGCGATATGAAGCGGTCAGGATCGCTAGTACATCGCTAAGTGGTCGCTAGTGAGCTGCCACGCAGGCAGATCTCACCAGCAACATCGCGGGGGTTGGAGGTCGCTACTTACCTGTCAGACGAGGCGATCCTGACGTCCTCCCGCCCGCGTCACAGCAGGAAGCGATATTGCTATAACATCACAAAAACCAGTGACGTTATAGCGATATTGCTAGCGATATCGCTTAGTGTGACAGGCCCTTATGACATACACTACCGTTCAAAAGTTTGGGGTCACCCAAATTTTGTGATTTCCATGAAAACTCTTACTTTTATTAATCAAATGAATTGCCAAATGAATTTAATATCTAGTCCAGACATTGACAAGGTTCGAAAAAAAAGATTTTTATTTGAAATATTTTATTTGGATGTGTGCTTTGGGTCATTGTTCTGTTGTAGGATGAAATTGGCTCCAAACAAGTGCTGTCCACAGGGTATGGCATGGTGTTGCAAAATGGAGTGATAGCCTTCCTTATTCAAAATCCCTTTTACTTTGTACAAATCTCCCACTTTACCAGCAGCAAACCTCCACCATGCTTGACAGATGGCATCAGGCACTCTTCCACCATCTTTTCAGTTGTTCTGTGTCTCACAAATGTTCTTCTGTGTGATTCAAACATCTCAAACTTGGATTTTTCTGTCCATAACACTTTTTTCCAATCTTCCTCTGTCCAATGTCTGTGTTCTATTTGCCCATATTAATATTTTCCTTTTATTAGCCAGTCTCAGATATGGCTTTTTCTTTGCCACTCTGCCCTGAAGGCCAGCATCCCGGAGTTGCCTCTTCACTGTAAACGTTGACACTGGCGTTTTGCGTGTACTATTTAATGAAGCTGCCAGTTGAGTACCTGTGAGGAGTCGATTTCACAAACTACAGACTCTAATTTACATGTCTTGTTGCTCAGTTGTGCAGCGGGGCCTCCCACTTCTCATTCTACTCTGGTTAGAGATTGTTTGTGCTCTCCTCTGAAGGGAGTAGTACACACTGTTGTAGGAAATCTTCAGTTTCTTAGCAATTTCTCACATGGAATAGCCTTCATTTCTAAGAACAAGAATAGACTGTTGAGTTTCACATGAAAGTTCTTTTTTTCTGGCCATTTAGAGAGTTTAATAGAACCAACAAATGTAGTGCTCCAGATTCTCAACTAGCTCAAAGGAAGGTCAGGTTTATAGCTTCTCTAATCAGCCAAACTGTTTTCAGCTGTGCTAACATACTTGCACCAGGGTTTTCAAGGGTATTCTAACCATCCATCAGCCTTCTTACACAGTTAGCAAACACAAAGTACCATAAGAACACTGGAGTGATGGTTGTTGGAAATGGGCTTCTATACATCTATGAAGATATTGCATTACAAACCAGACATTTGCAGCTAGAATAGTCATTTACCACATTAGCAATGTATAGAATGTATTTCTGAATCATTTAATGTTAGCTTCATTGGAAAAAACTGTGCTTTTCTTTCAAAAATAAGGAAATTTCTAAGTGACCCTAAACTTTTGTACGGTACTGTATAAAAGTAAAGTTAAAATTTAAGAAAATGTGGATTTCTTTGAAAATCACTTCCACATGGATTCAGCAAAATTTCACAGCTATTTAAAGAGGTATTCCCAATCTACAAGATCCTATCCCAATATGTAGTAGGTGTAATAATAATAAAATTAGCAAATTCCTCCAATTGAAAATTTAGTATAGTTTTTCTGATTTGCTATGTCGCTTACCCCATGTGCAGGGTATTGAAGTAGCTTAGGTATCCATGGTAACAAGTAATAAACTAACTGTCACTATTTGTGTGGCCATAGCCATTAATACCTAAGCTACTACAATGCTATGCACATGACATAAGCGACATAGCTAATCAGAAGAATGATACTATATTTCTTGTGGTCTAGGAATACCCCTTTAAATCAAATTAAATTAGATCTTTGTGAGAAAACTCTACCAGAAGCCAAAATGAATCAAGACATTGTGACCAGGCCATTAAATGTATTGTGAAGTACCAACTAGTGGTATCGTGAGAGACAAAGGGTGTGTTCCTGTGAGGTCAGAAAGGTCCTTGATGCTTCCTGGTTGCAGCAGGTGGAGAGTGAAAAGGTCATGTGTGAGACTGAAGCCAGGTGTGGAGCTTCTGAAAGTGCAGGAAGCTACTAAGGGTCTTGACTAGGGACAGAACCCATGTGAAGCCAGTCTGTGAAGCCTGCAAAGCTGTTAAGCAGGTAACCCAGAGCATGGGGAATGGTATGAACTGATGGGTGTCAGTTATTGAACTGTGTGGACATAACCGGAGTTGAAATGGACTAATAGGGCAGATACGTTTCTGTAAAGCGTGCAGATGTATCCACTGAAGAGAATGTGCAGTATGTCTTGTCTGTGATGTTTACATGGCCTACAATGGTTTATGATTGTGAAATAAACCAGAACTAGACATTGAAATGTAGAAATGGTTGCTGTATGTTTGAATATCACTGCGAAGTGAGGGTTCCTCAACCTGCTTAGTGACTACTATGCCCAGTGTATAGATACCAGACAAGGCCTCCAAACTCATTTACGTCTCAGGTCAGATCCCTCAACTCATTTACATGCAAGATCAGCCCTTAGACTCATTTAGGTCTTTACACCAGACCTCAAGATTTATTTAGAACGCAAATTAGACTGCTAAAATTAATCAGACCTCAGACCCAAAAATTAAGCAGACCCTAGATAAGACTGTTAAAATGATCCAAATCTCATACAGAACCCCAATAAATCAGATTCAATACCAGCCCTTAAAACAAATCCAGACCTATAAAAAATCAGATGAAACCACTTCAAATTAATTAAAGTGAATGCATCTCCAAGTTTTTGCTCTCAAAGCAGCTTAAAGTAGTAGTAGACACAACTATTGGTAATAGTAATACAAAAGAAAAATGAGGTGGCATGCACCAGTCTAAAAGTCCATTCTTTATTAAACAAGCGGTTCACAGCATGCCCACAATGAGAATGGAAGATGGAGTAGGCGAGTGACGACGGCCGTTTCGTGCTGTTGCGCTTCTACGGGTCACCGTAGGGGGTGTTCGAAGGTGCAACGCTGCTGGGGCGCACTCGGTGGTGCTCGGTAGGTCTCAGCGGTACTCACCTGTGTGGGAACTCTGATGACATTTTGGCAAAGCCCAGAGACACTTCACTTCCATGGTTTCAAAGCAGTGGAAACAGGGAAAATGGCCATCAGACGTGGCATATATGCAGATTTTGATGAGATCTCTGACTTGAGATTGAAATCTGCTCATGCGCCACCTAAGGCAGCCATTTTCCTGGAGTCTACCACTTTGAAACCATGAAAGTGCGGTGGTTAGAGATAAGCGACTTTGCCTTTTTTAGGGTTGAGTCGGGTTTCTCGAAACCCGAATTTTGAGAAAGAAAACGAACTAAATCGGCCGACTATAGGGAAAAGTCAGAGGCCGACTGAAAAACGAAACCCAATGCAAGTCAATGGGGAAGCAAAGTCGGCAGGGAGTGGAGGACAGTAAACACACCTACAGTGCCCATTTCAATGCCAAAAACATCAATTCTTATTACAGAAGCTTGTCAACCTTAATTTACTTCATAATAATAGTTACGCATTGAAAACAGGGGGTTATTTGGCTAAAGTTGTGGGTGGGTAGGGCTGGCTCCAGGTTTTCGTGTGCCTTGGGCAAAAGAGTGTCAGTGCGCCCCTTTAACACATACCACAACTCATGATGCTCCGATACGGCATAGAAATATAGGTATAGAACAATGACAAATACTTCACTGCTTACATGACATGACTGATCTATTTTAAATTGTACAATAGCTCAAAAAAGGACAGTATATTACTCAATACAGTATTATGGCCACCACATTGTGCGCCATACAGAATAATGAGCCACATATATTTCTCCATACAGACTAATTGGCCACATATAATGTTCCATACAGTATATGATGAGCTCCACATAATGCTACAGTATATAATGGTCCCCATGGACGATGCTCCAGTGTGTTATGGGCCCAAATAATGCTCCACATATAATGGGCTCCATTTCTAATGCTCCAGTGTATAATGGGCCCCGTAAATGCTGCTCCAGTGTCTGATGTCCCCCATCTGGAATGCTCCAGTATATGATGGGCCTCATGGATGATGCTCCAGTGTATGATGGGCCCTAATAATGCTCAATATACTGTATAATGGGCTCCATTTGTAATGTTCCAGTGTATAAAGGGTCCCATAAATGCTCCTCCAGTATCTGATGTCCCCCATTTGGAATGCTCCAGTATATGATGGGCCTCATGGATGATGCTCCAGTGTCTTATGGGCCCTAATAATGCTCCATATATAATGGGCCCCATTTCTACATTTCTAATAATCCAGTATATCATGTGCCCCATAGATGCTGCTCCAGTGTTTGATCTGCCCCATTTGGAATGCTCCAGTATATGATGGGCCCTAAATAATGCTCCATATATAATGGGATCCATTTCTAATGCTCCAGTGTCTAATGGGCCCCGTAAATGCTGCTCCAGTGTCTGGTCTGCCCCAATTGGAATGCTCCAGTATATGATGGGCCTCATGGATGATGCACCAGTGTGTGATGGGCCTCATAGATGATGATCCAGTGTCTTATGGGCCCTAATAATGCTCCATATATAATGGGCCCCATTTCTAAAGCTCCAGTGTATCATGTGCCCCATAGATGCTGCTCCAGTGTCTGATCTGCCCCAATTGGAATGCTCCAGTATATGATGGGCCTCATGGATGATGCACCAGTGTGTGATGGGCCTCATAGATGATGATCCAGTGTCTTATGGGCCCTAATAATGCTCCATTTATAATGGGCCCCATTTCTAAAGCTCCAGTGTATCATGTGCCCCATAGATGCTGCTCCAGTGTCTGATCTGCCCCATTTAGAATGCTCCAGTATATGATGGGCCTCATGGATGATGCTCCAGTGTCAGATGTCCCCCATTTTGAATGCTACAGTTAGTGTTGAGCGATACCGTTCGATACCCAAAAATATCGTATCGGATGGTATCGCCCGATACGAAAAAAATATCGGGTATCGACGATTCCGATACCGGAAGTCCCATTCAAGTCAATGGGACTTCCGGTATCGGAATTAAAAATAGCCCTTTATTTCCTTGTTGGTTAATTCTACATAATTGAAAACAAATAAGAATCATGTAGAATGTATTGTGGGAGGTGGAGGAGACATTAAAAGCATAGTGGTTTATTCAAATCACATGGCATAGCATTAATTCCAATTTTTTTTTCAGTACGTTCGGAGTTAAAAAGATATCGACTATGTTAACCTTTTTTATATTTTGTCAGATATGTATGTTTCACAACTTCCATGCTCTTCACGTTCTTTTGTACTTCTCCCACACTTTCTCCTTCATGATCCGCAGCAGTAGCATTTTTTTCATCAACTTTTTCTTCACCTTAGTCATCTTCTTCTTCTTCATCTTCTTCCCATTAATTTTTTTTTCCATTCTTCATATTCTTCTTATTCAGCTATTATCAATTTTAATATGCTATTTCTTCATCTTCTTCCTATTCTTCTTTGTCTTCATTTTCTTATGGTGACAGACATTCCTGTAGTACTTATCTATAAAAGTTATAAGATTACACCTTACATTCTGCCTGTCACTAAAGATTTACAACAGGATTTGTCCGCGTTCAGTTTGGCCTGCAGCAGCAGGCATTTTCCAGGGGCACCACGAGGAGGAACGGACTCACCCCCATTTACTGCTTAGTCTTCTTCTGCTTATAATTTTGATTTCTTCTATGCTGATTTTTAGTCTTATGCTTAATGTTCTTCTGCTTTCTGTTCTTCTGCTTTTGCTTCTTCTGCTTCTTGTTCTTCTGTCTTTTGTTCAGTATCTTGGTGGTTGTCTTCATGTTCTTTGTCCTCTTGGTCTTATTATTTAGGGTCATATTTCTGGTCTTCTTTGGTGTGGTCTTCAGGGTCGTCGTCATCAGGGTCGTCGTCATGGAGATCAATAAGGATTACCAAAGACAATTTCAAAAAGCTTGATCTTGGAAATGTAGCAGAAGGTACAAGAAGGCTGAGAAACTGGCGAGAACCAGCAGACAGTGCTGGCACCCGGATGGGTAGCAGAAGGAACAAGAGCCAATGGCACTACCGAGGACCAACTGACGGTGCTGGACCACAGTTACTAAGCAAAAGGTACCTGTGCTAAAAAGCACTACCAAGGACCAGCTGACGGTGCTGGACCTCGGATACCGAGATGGAGGCACCTAGGCCAAAGGCTGTGGCGAGAACCAGCAGACAGTGCTGGCACCCGGATGGGTAGCAGAAGGAACAAGAGCCATTGGCACTACCGAGGACCAACTGACGGTGCTGGACCACGGTTACTAAGCAGAAGGTACCTGTGCTAAAAAGCACTACCAAGGACCAGCTGACGGTGCTGGACCTCGGATACCGAGATGGAGGCACCTAGGCCAAAGGCTGTGGCGAGAACCAGCAGACAGTGCTGGCACCCGGATGGGTAGCAGAAGGAACAAGAGCCAATGGCACTACCGAGGACCAACTGACGGTGCTGGACCACGGTTACTAAGCAGAAGGTACCTGTGCTAAAAAGCACTACCAAGGATCAGCTGACGGTGCTGGACCTCGGATACCGAGATGGAGGCACCTAGGCCAAAGACTGTGGCGAGAACCAGCAGACAGTGCTGGCACCCGGATGGGTAGAAGAAGGAACAAGAGCCAATGGCACTACCGAGGACCAACTGACGGTGCTGGACCACGGTTACTAAGCAGAAGGTACCTGTGCTAAAAAGCACTACCAAGGACCAGCTGACGGTGCTGGACCTCGGATACCGAGATGGAGGCACCTAGGCCAAAGGCTGTGGCGAGAACCAGCAGACAGTGCTGGCACCCGGATGGGTAGCAGAAGGAACAAGAGCCAATGGCACTTCCGAGGACCAACTGACGGTGCTGGACCACGGTTACTAAGCAGAAGGTACCTGTGCTAAAAAGCACTACCAAGGACCAGCTGACAGTGCTGGACTTCGGATACCGAGATGGAGGCACCTAGGCCAAAGGCTCTGGCGAGAACCAGCAGACAGTACTGGAACCCGGGTGGGTAGCAGAAGGTACCCATTCAAAGCAAAGTAGCCAGGTCGCAAGCCAGCCGTAGTTACCGAAACTCACAGTCCTACAGGGGGTTCATGTCCCATTGGCACTACGGATCCAGCCTTCAGTGCCAGTTCCCGCATCCCACATAGGAGTCACCTAAACTGCAGGCACCGTAGAGTCGGCTAACCCGGCCGCAAGACGACAGGACAACGGATTGGTGGCATAGTGACCTTGACACTACCCGGAAACAGCAGGCGTGCTGGAACCAGGCTGGGCAACAGGGAGTACCCGTGCCAAAGACACTGCCGAGAACCAGCTGACGGTGCTGGAACCCAGATGGGTAGCAAAAGCTACAAGAGCCAATGGCACTACCGAGGAACAGCTGATGGTGCTGGACCACGGTTACTAGGCAGGAGGTACCTGTGCTAGAAAGCACTACCAAGGACCAGCTGATGGTGCTGGACCTCGGATACCGAGATGGAGGCACCTAGGCCAAAGGCTGTGGCGAGAACCAGCAGACAGTGCTGGCACCCGGATGGGTAGCAGAAGGAACAAGAGCCAATGGCACTACCGAGGAACAGCTGATGGTGCTGGACCACGGTTACTAGGCAGAAGGTACCTGTGCTAAAAAGCACTACCAAGGACCAGCTGACAGTGCTGGACCTCGGATACCGAGATGGAGGCACCTAGGCCAAAGGCTCTGGTGAGAACAGCAGACAGTGCTGGAACCCGGGTGGGTAGCAGAAGGTACACATTCAAAGCAAAGTAGCCAGGCCGCAAGCCGGCCGCAGTTACCGAAACCCACAGTCCTACAGGGGGTCCATGTCCCATTGGCACTACGGATCCAGCCTTCAGTGCGAGTTCCCGCATCCCACATAGGAGTCACCTAAACTGCAGGCACCGTAGAGTCGGCTAACCCGGCCGCAAGACGACAGGACAACGGATTGGTGGCATAGTGACCTTGACACTACCCGGAAACAGCAGGCGTGCTGGAACCAGGCTGGGCAACAGGGAGTCCCCGTGCCAAAGACACTGCCGAGAACCAGGTGACGGTGCTGGAACCCAGATGGGTAGCAAAAGCTACAAGAGCCAATGGCACTACCGAGGAACAGCTGACGGTGCTGGACCACGGTTACTAGGCAGGAGGTACCTGTGCTAGAAAGCACTACCAAGGACCAGCTGATGGTGCTGGACCTCGGATACCGAGATGGAGGCACCTAGGCCAAAGGCTCTGGCGAGAACCAGCAGACAGTGCTGGAACCCGGGTGGGTAGCAGAAGGTACCCATTCAAAGCAAAGTAGCCAGGCCGCGAGCTGGCCGCAGTTACCGAAACCCACAGTCCTACAGGGGGTCCATGTCCCATTGGCACTATGGATCCAGCCTTCAGTGCCAGTTCCCGCAGCCCACATAGGAGTCACCTAAACTGCAGGCACCGTAGAGTCGGCTAACCCGGCCGCAAGACGACAGGACAACGGATTGGTGGCATAGTGACCTTGACACTACCCGGAAACAGCAGGCGTGCTGGAACCAGGCAGGGCAACAGGGAGTACCCGTTCCAAAGACACTGCCGAGAACCAGCTGACGGTGCTGGAACCCAGATGGGTAGCAAAAGCTACAGGAGCCAATGGCACTACCAAGGAACAGCTGACGGTGCTGGACCACGGTTACTAGGCAGGAGGTACCTGTGCTAGAAAGCACTACCAAGGACAGCTGACGGTACTGGACCTCGGATACCGAGATGGAGGCACCTAGGCCAAAGGCTCTGGCGAGAACCAGCAGACAGTTCTGGAACCCGGGTGGGTAGCAGAAAGTACCCATTCAAAGCAAAGTAGCCAGGCCGCAAGCTGGCCGCAGTTACCGAAACCCACAGTCCTACAGGGGGTCCATGTCCCATTGGCACTACGGATCCAGCCTTCAGTGCCAGTTCCTGCATCCCACATAGGAGTCACCTAAACTGCAGGCACCGTAGAGTCGGCTAACCTGGCCGCAAGACGACAGGACAACGGATTGGTGGCATAGTGACCTTGACACTACCCGGAAACAGCAGGCGTGCTGGAACCAGGCTGGGCAACAGGGAGTCCCCGTGCCAAAGACACTGCCGAGCACCAACTGGCATTGTTGGAGCCCAGGGACAATCATGGTGTAGGCCGAGGCCTACTTGGTGGTAGTTTTAGATTGTTTGTAGGCTACAACAGACTGTCAACGTGCTCCAATTAGGCATCTGTCTCCACTCTGTTTCCAGGATTTCACGTGACCACCAACACCGCCAGTTTATGCGTACAGCAGCCGTCTGCCCAATCCATACGTGTTGCTGTGTTACTGGGATTCTGTAATGTCAGCAGATCCCCTGATGTGTGTCTGCCAATGTCTCCTGCTCTGTCCACATTCCCACCGCTTGCAGTGGGAAGGTGGACAGCGCAGGAGACAGTGGCGGACACATATTGGGGGATCTGCTGACGTTACAGAACCCCAGTAACACAGGAACACGTGTGGAATGCGTGGACGGCAACTGTGAGCAGGAACTGGCGGTGTTGGAGGTCAGGGGAAATACTAGAGACAGAGTGGAGACAGAGGCCAAATCAGAGAATGTTTAAATCTGAAGTAGTTACAATTTGGAGGCAGCAGCAGTTTGCCCTCCACACAGCAGGGGATCAGCTGACGTTACCGAACCCCACTTTCACATGAACGAGTGTGTTTTTCTGTGTGGACAGCACTTCCGAGCACCAACTGGCGTTGTTGGAGCCCAGGGACAATCATGGTGCAGGCCGAGGCCTATTAGGAGCCAGGTGTAAAGCTGAGGTATTTTGACTTTGGAGGGAGCAGGACACTTTGCCCTCCACACAGCAGGGGATCAGCCGACGTTACCGACCCCCACTTTCACATGAACGAGTGTGTTTTTCTGTGTGGACAGCACTTCCGAGCACCAACTAGCGTTGTTGGAGCCCAGGGAGAACCAGGGTGCAGGCCGAGGCCTACTTGGTGGCAGTTTTAGATTGTTTGTAGGCTACAACAGACTGTCAATGTGCTCCAATTAGGCATCTGTCTCCACTCTGTTTCCAGGATTTCACGTGACCACCAACACCGCCAGTTTATGCGTACAGTAGCCGTCTGCCCAATCCACACGTGTTCCTGTGTTACTGGTGTTCTGTAATGTCAGCAGATCCCCTGATGTTTGTCTGCCAATGTCTCCTGCTCTGTCCACATTCCCACCACTTGCAGTGGGAAGGTGGACAGCGCAGGAGACAGTGTCGGACACACATTGGGGGATCAGCTCACGTTACAGAACACCAGGAACAAGTGTGGAATGCGTGGACGGCAACTGTGAGCAGGAACTGGCGTTGTTGGAGGTCAGGGGAAATACTAGAGACAGAGTGGAGACAGAGGCCAAATCAGAGAATGTTTAAATCTGAAGTAGTTACAATTTGGAGGCAGCAGCAGTTTGCCCTCCACACAGCAGGGGATCAGCTGACGTTACCGAACCCCACTTTCACATGAACGAGTGTGTTTTTCTGTGTGGACAGCACTTCCGAGCACCAACTAGCGTTGTTGGAACCCAGGGACAATCATGGTGCAGGCCGAGGCCTACTAGGAGCCAGGTGTAAAGCTGAGGTATTTTGACTTTGGAGGGAGCAGGACACTTTGCCCTCCACATAGCAGGGGATCAGCTGACGTTACCGAACCCCACTTTCTCATGAACGAGTGTGTTTTTCTGTGTGGACAGCACTTCCGAGCAACAACTGACGATGTTGGAGCCCAGGGATAGTCATTTTGTAGGCTGAGGCCTACTTGGAGGCAGTTTAAGATAAGAGGTTGTTTGAATTTGGAGGCAGCAGCAGTTTGCCCTCCACACAGCAGGGGATCAGCTGACGTTACCGAACCCCACTTTCACATGAACGAGTGTGTTTTTCTGTGTGGACAGCACTTCCGAGCACCAACTGGCGTTGTTGGAGCCCAGGGACAATCATGGTGCAGGCCGAGGCCTATTAGGAGCCAGGTGTAAAGCTGAGGTATTTTGACTTTGGAGGGAGCAGGACACTTTGCCCTCCACACAGCAGGGGATCAGCAGACGTTACCGACCCCCACTTTCACATGAACGAGTGTGTTTTTCTGTGTGGACAGCACTTCCGAGCACCAACTAGCGTTGTTGGAGCCCAGGGAGAACCAGGGTGCAGGCCGAGGCCTACTTGGTGGCAGTTTTAGATTGTTTGTAGGCTACAACAGACTGTCAACATGCTCCAATTAGGCATCTGTCTCCACTCTGTTTCCAGGATTTCACGTGACCACCAACACCGCCAGTTTATGCGTACAGTAGCCATCTGCCCAATCCACACGTGTTCCTGTGTTACTGGTGTTCTGTAATGTCAGCAGATCCCTTGATGTTTGTCTGCCAATGTCTCCTGCTCTGTCCACGTTCCCACCACTTGCAGTGGGAAGGTGGACAGCGCAGGAGACAGTGCCGGACACACATTGGGGGATCAGCTCACGTTACAGAACACCAGGAACACAGGAACAAGTGTGGAATGCATGGACGGCAACTGTGAGCAGGAACTGGCGTTGTTGGAGGTCAGGGGAAATACTAGAGACAGAGTGGAGACAGAGGCCAAATCAGAGAATGTTTAAATCTGAAGTAGTTACAATTTGGAGGCAGCAGCAGTTTGCCCTCCACACAGCAGGGGATCAGCTGACGTTACCGAACCCCACTTTCACATGAACGAGTGTGTTTTTCTGTGTGGACAGCACTTCCGAGCACCAACTGGCGTTGTTGGAGCCCAGGGACAATCATGGTGCAGGCCGAGGCCTATTAGGAGCCAGGTGTAAAGCTGAGGTATTTTGACTTTGGAGGGAGCAGGACACTTTGCCCTCCACACAGCAGGGGATCAGCCGACGTTACCGACCCCCACTTTCACATGAACGAGTGTGTTTTTCTGTGTGGACAGCACTTCCGAGCACCAACTAGCATTGTTGGAGCCCAGGGAGAACCAGGGTGCAGGCCGAGGCCTACTTGGTGGCAGTTTTAGATTGTTTGTAGGCTACAACAGACTGTCAACATGCTCCAATTAGGCATCTGTCTCCACTCTGTTTCCAGGATTTCACGTGACCACCAACACCGCCAGTTTATGCGTACAGTAGCCATCTGCCCAATCCACACGTGTTCCTGTGTTACTGGTGTTCTGTAATGTCAGCAGATCCCTTGATGTTTGTCTGCCAATGTCTCCTGCTCTGTCCACGTTCCCACCACTTGCAGTGGGAAGGTGGACAGCGCAGGAGACAGTGCCGGACACACATTGGGGGATCAGCTCACGTTACAGAACACCAGGAACACAGGAACAAGTGTGGAATGCATGGACGGCAACTGTGAGCAGGAACTGGCGTTGTTGGAGGTCAGGGGAAATACTAGAGACAGAGTGGAGACAGAGGCCAAATCAGAGAATGTTTAAATCTGAAGTAGTTACAATTTGGAGGCAGCAGCAGTTTGCCCTCCACACAGCAGGAGATCAGCTGACGTTACCGAACCCCACTTTCACATGAACGAGTGTGTTTTTCTGTGTGGACAGCACTTCCGAGCACCAACTGGCATTGTCGGAGCCCAGGGAAAATGAGGTAGTAGGCCGAGGACTACTTGGAGCCAGGTGTAAATCTGAGGTTGTTTGACTGTGGAGGGAGCAGGACACTTTGCCATACACACAGCAGGGGATCAGCTGACGTTACCGAACCCCACTTACACATGAGCGAGTGTTTTATCTGTGCGGACAGCACTTCTGAGCACCAACTGGCGGTGTCGGAGCCCAGGGAATATCAGGTAGTAGGCCGAGGCCTACTTGGTGGCAGTTTGCGATTGTTTCTAGACTACTACTAACTGTCAACGTACTCCAATTAGGCCTCTGTCTTCACTCTGTTTCGAGTATTTCCTCTGGCTTCCAACCACGCCAGTTGCTGCTCTGAAATGCCGTCTGCACAACCCACACTTGTTCCTGTGTTACTGGGGTTCTGTAACAGCAGCTTCTCCCTAGAGGTGAGTCAGGCAATGTCTCCTGCTCTGTCCACATTTCCACTACAAGTAGTGGGAATGTAGACAAAGCAGGAGACATTGCCGTGCTCAACTCTGGAGATGAGCAGATGTTACAGGACCCAGGTACCACAGGAACAAGTGTGGATTGTGCAGACGGCACTTGAGAGCAGAAACAGGCGGTGTTGTAAGCCGGAGGAAATACTCAAAACAGAGTGGAGACAGGGGGCAAAATCAGAGAACATATTAAATCAGAGGTAGTCAGAAGTTGTAGGCAGCAGGAGAGTTTGCCGTACACACAGCAGGGGATCAGCTGACGTTACTGAACCCCACTTACACATGAGCGAGTGTTTTGTCTGTGCGGACAGCACTTCTGAGCACCAACTGGTGTTGTCGGAGCCCAGGGAAAATGAGGTAGTAGGCCGAGGCCTACTTGGAGCCAGGTGTAAATCTGAGGTTGTTTGACTGTGGAGGGAGCAGGACACTTTGCCATACACACAGCAGGGGATCAGCTGACGTTACCGAACCCCACTTACACATGAGCGAGTGTTTTGTCTGTGCGGACAGCACTTCTGAGCACCAACTGGCGTTGTCGGAGCCCAGGGAAAATGAGGTAGTAGGCCGAGGCCTACTTGGAACCAGGTGTAAATCTGAGGTTGTTTGACTGTGGAGGGAGCAGGACACTTTGCCATACACACAGCAGGGGATCAGCTGACGTTACCGAACCCCACTTACACATGAGCGAGTGTTTTGTCTGTGCAGACAGCACTTCTGAGCACCAACTGGCGGTGTCGGAGCCCAGGGAAAATCAGGTAGTAGGCCGAGGCCTACTTGGTGGCAGTTTGCGATTGTTTCTAGACTACTACTAACTGTCAACGTACTCCAATTAGGCCTCTGTCTTCACTCTGTTTCGAGTATTTCCTCTGGCTTCCAACCACGCCAGTTGCTGCTATGAAATGCCGTCTGCACAACCCACACTTGTTCCTGTGTTACTGGGGTTCTGTAACAGCAGCTTCTCCCTAGAGGTGAGTCAGGCAATGTCTCCTGCTCTGTCCACATTTCCACTACAAGTAGTGGGAATGTAGACAAAGCAGGAGACATTGCCGTGCTCAACTCTGGAGATGAGCAGATGTTACAGGACCCAGGTACCACAGGAACAAGTGTGGATTGTGCAGATGGCACTTGAGAGCAGAAACAGGCGGTGTTGTAGGCCGGAGGAAATACTCAAAACAGAGTGGAGACAGAGGGCAAATCAGAGAACATATTAAATCAGAGGTAGTCAGAAGTTGTAGGCAGCAGGAGAGTTTGCCGTACACACAGCAGGGGATCAGCTGACGTTACCGAACCCCTCTTACACATGAGCGAGTGTTTTGTCTGTGTGGACAGCACTTCTGAGCAACAACGGGCGTTGCTGTAGCCCAGGAAATAAAGTTCAGGTCATAGAAACATGAACACAACAGGAGACCTGGATCCTGTTGCCAGCCAATTATTTATTCTGGAAGAGGACTGGCAAATTCAAGTGAGATCCAGGCCTTGTTCATTTTCACAAAAGTAAGCCGGTCAATATTATCGGCGGATAGTCATGTGCGACGGTCTGTTACCACACCACCTGCAGCACTAAAGACACGTTCCGATAATACACTGGCAGCAGGGCAAGCCAGCACCTCCAATGCATACTGGCTAAGCTCTGGCCATGTATCCAGCTTAGAGACCCAATACTTGAATGGGGAAGAGCCGTCTGGGAGAACACTAACAGGGCAAGACAAGTAGTCTGTCACCATCTGACGGAAACGTTGCCTCCTGCTGACTGGAGCCGTCTGTGATGGTGTAGCCGTTTGTGGCGGTCCCACAAAACTTTTCCACATTTGGGCCATACTTGCCTTGCCTTGTCCTGCTGCACTGCCTCTGCTACCTCTTTGTGCAGAGCTTCCTCCACTGCCTCTACCCACATGGCTGGTTTGAAAAGCACTACCAGCAACACTTGTGGGGGGAATGGAGAACATGATGGCCTGCACAAGTGTTTCTTGGTACTCCCGCATTTTTCGCTCCCGGTTCAACTGTGGTATGAGGCTTTGTAAGTTGTCCCGGTAGCGAGGATCTAGGAGGGTGTACACCCAATAATCAGCCGTGTGGAGAATGTTGGCGATGAGGCGGTCATTTAACAAGCACTGCAGCATGAAATCAACCATGTGCTGCAGACTGCCAACTGGACCGGAAACGCTGTCCCCAGCTTGAGGCAGCATCTCCGCCTGCTCAGCATCACCCCACCCTCGCTGTACACACTGACTACTAGAGCCTTGTGTATCTCCCTCCTCTGGAGAGATGTGTTCCTCCTCCTCCATTGACTCCTCGTCATCCTCCTCACTAAGTGTCCCCTGCCTGGGCCTTTGTGTGGAAGCACGTTGCGCAGACTTGCCAGAAGCAGATGGCATTTCTGACTGCTCATCCTCGACCTCTTCAAAAACCTCCTCACTTAGTGCTTGTAAGGTTTTTTGAAGCAGACAGATGAGGGGGACAGTCATGCTGATTAGTGCATCATCTGCACTGGCCATCCGCGTGGAGTCATCGAAGGCACACAAAACTTGGCAGATGTCCCTCATAGTGGCCCACTCAGTGGTGGTGAAGTGTGTCCGGCACACAGTGCGACTTGTTTGCGCCTGATGCAGCTGGTACTCCATTACTGCTGCCTGCTGCTCACACAACCGCTCCAACATATGTAACGTTGAATTCCACCTGGTGGGGAGGTCACATATGATGCGATGTTCTGGCAGGCGGAATCGGCGTTGCAGAGATGCAATGCGCGATCTTGCCATGCTGGAACGCCGCAAGTGAGCACACTCTAGGCGAACCTTGTGCAGCAGTGCATCAAGATCCGGATAGTCCCTCAGAAAGCTCTGCACGACCAAATTGAGCACGTGTGCCAGACATGGTATGTGAGTGAGGTTGCCTAGGCCCAGAGCTGCCACTAGATTTCGGCCATTGTCACTCACTACCAAACCTGGATGGAGATTTGCTGGCACAAACCACACATCGCTCTCCTGCTTGATGGCATTCCAGAGCTCCTGTGCTATGTGGCTCCGATTCCCCAAAGAAATTAATTTAAGGACGGCCTGTTGACGTTTGGCCACACCTGTGCTAATATCTGGCCTAACAGGCTCACGCAGTGCTGATTCCGAGGAACTAGAGTAGGAGGAGGACTCAATATGTACAGACTGCATTTCTGCAATCCTTGGAGTTGGCAGAATACGTACAGAGCCACTCTCCAGATCTGTACCCGGCTCCACAACATTGACCCAATGGGCAGTGAGGGAAAGGTATCGTCCCTGTCCATGGCTACTGGTCCACGCATCGGTGGTCAGGTGGACCTTGCTACTGACGGCATTTAGTAGCGCATTTTTAATTTTTCCCTCCACATGCTTTTGCAGGGCAGGGACAGCTTGCCTGCTGAAATAAAAGCGGCTGGGCACATTGTATTGTGGAACTGCCAATGACATAAAGTTCCGGAAGGTGTCAGTCTCCACCAGCCTGAATGACAGCATCTCAAGGGCCAGCAGTTTGGCAATGCCGGCATTCAGAGCCAGTGCTCGGGGATGGTTTGCCGAGTATGGCCGCTTTTTCTCCCATGCCTGTGCTACCGATTGCTGGTGAGTGGCCTGGGAGTGTGCTGATGACTGCGAACGTGGTTCAGTGGGTGGAATTTCACTGGGTCTCTGGACAACAGTGGCAGTGGTTCTTCCATGGCGTTCCAGTGAGGAAGCCGAACCAGCTGTGTGTGAGCTGGAGGAAGAGGCCACAACACGAGCTGAAGAGGTGGTAGCTGCTGCTGAAGGTTGGCCTACATCTTCAGTGTGTCTGTGTAACTCCACCTCGTGCTTGGTACGCACATGTTTCCACATATTTGTGGTATTGAGGTTGGTCACATTTTTCCCTCGTTTCACTTTCTGATGACACAGCTTGCATTTGACAAAGCAAATGTCATCTGCAACTGTGTCAAAAAAAGACCACACACTGCAAGTCCTGGGAGCGCCCGTTTTGTGTTTTGGAAGAGGATTGCTCCTCACGGGTGCCAAAGTGGAGGCTACAGGCAACCAAGTCTGCCCCCGCCCTCTCCCTCCTCTTTTGGCCGTTCGGGGAATCTCTTCCTCAGAGCTGCTCCCACCACCTTCCTGTGGCTGACGCCATGATGGGTCATCATCTCCACTCCCCTCTTCAAGCACCGGCTGGTCCTGGGTTGTCTCGCCAGCACCGTACGCACCAGAAATTGGCAACTGAGTCTCATCATCATCTGATGCATACTGAGGTGTGCTGACCATAGGCACTGGCCCACCCGCCTCTTCAGATTCAGAGGGACAAAGCAGTTGCGCATCACTGCATACTCCCTCTTCTTCACGCTCTAGAATGCTGCTTGGCTGGCCACCTCTTTCCAAGCCAACAGATTCTGAGAACAGAAGTAAAGATTGAGATGGCTCCTGTCCAGGGCTCTCAGACTGCCTGGGCAATTTGGCAGGTGGTGAAGAGACAGATGGTTGCTCTTCAGTGCTCTGGCCTTGGGAGGATGCGGAAGTCATTGAAGTGGATGCGTTAGCTGCCATCCATCCGACAACGGCTTCAATTTGTTCGTCACGCAGCAGTGGGGTACGGCGATGTCCTACAAAGCTGCGCATGAAGGACTGTTGCCTGGTAAAAGTGGGGGATGCTGGGTCACTGGTGGCCGCAGCAGACACCGAATCCCCACGTCCTCTCCCTGCTGAATCCCCCCGTCCTCTCCCTGCTGAAACTCCACGGCCACGACCACGTGCCTTACTCCCTGCCTTCTTCATCTTGGTAGACTGATAAAGATAGGCAGAAAAGTAAAAAAGGCGTGGCTTAGTGTTCTTATTCCTGAACACCTGCTAACCAGTATAAGAAACACTAATTTGGCTAAGAGTGTGTGTACTACACTTTAATATGATCTAATGTGGCCTAGACAACTGTAAAGTGGAGTGTTTGGTGAACTTTATTTCCTTTTTTTTGGGTGGGGGGAAAGGAAAGGATGTGACCAAAGTTTGAAAGCTATAGTATCACAAACTTTTTGGAGCGATTACAATGCAGGAAGCTAACCTACAATGCAATTGATGAGGCTCCAAAAAATAGGGTGATACTAGCCTGGCTGGCCCTGAAGGGCACAAGCCAGCAAAAAGGCTCCTCTATCTAATCCTATATAGTGTTTGCAACCAACCAATGACAATGGATGCGGTTGGAAGCACACTAATATAGGAGCAAAAATCTGGCCGCTGTCCACTCCTTTAGTGTTTGCAACCAACGTATATGGATACGTATGGAAGCACACTATACAGGAGAAAAAAAAAGCAGCAATAGAAGAAAAATGTGTATGAGGCAGAGACACACGCTGGCCAGCCTACAAGCAGACGTGCCTGCAGGACACACTACACAGCGTGGGTCTGCACTCACACAGCCCTTGCAGACAGCTGTGAAAACAGCGCTGCTAGGGAAAAGCAAGCTACAGTGGTGGTTTATGTAGCCTGGGTTAAGCACTATATGTTTTGTGGAATCGCTGTTTCTAACTGTCCCTCACAGTCTTCAACAGCAGCCTGTCCCTAACTGAATTCACAGCAGAGTGACCAGAAATGGCGGCTGCAGCGCTTTTTATAGTGCATCATGACATCATTTCAGCAGCCAATCACAGCCATGCCAGGAGTTAACATGCCTACATGCCTAACAGGATATGCCCACACTTCTGTGGATCCCCATTGGCTGAATCAAATCGAGCGGGCTCCTAGCATTATGGGAACTTCCGATTCCGGTATTCGATATGAAAAAAGTATCGGAACTAAGTATCGGAATTCCGATACAGCTAATATCGGCCGATACCCGATACTTGCGGTATCGGAATGCTCAACACTAGCTACAGTATATGATGGGCCCCATTTTTAATTAACCCAGGCATGGTATGTGAAAAGAGCTCCATGGAGTAATCTGAAGTATGTGCTGACGCATACTTCACTTTTGGTGTGCGTGAAGGACACAAGGAATGTGGTTGCTCCTGACCAGAAGCCTGCACTTACGACTCAGTGCTTGCACGCTTTTAAACTTCAGAAGAGGAGGCGATAGAGCTGGAGGCTGTTTCAGCAATGTAAGCCAAAAACAGTTACTGATGCTCCGGCTTTAAAAGCAATCTACCTACTCCAAGAAAACGGAGCCTTACAGGCCTTCCAGAGCTACACCATGATGCAGGCTCAACACCTCCTGCCTTAGCTGCTATTGTGTTTTTGGCACTACCAGCAGATGCACCACCACCACCATCAGTACCAGGTGGCCCCCCACACCCACGTCCATGTCCTCTTCCACCATACTTCCTCATGTTTTAGAAAATTGACCCAAAATACCAGCAGATATATGATACTGTATCAGAAGCGTACAGCTCTATACAGTCTAGGGATAACAGTAAATCTCCGTATATATTTCATGAGTCATACACAGATGCTCACAGGCTCAGAATGGATTACCCAATAAAATAAAAAGGTGAAAAAGGGTACAGTAACACCAGATACAAGGTATATATAGTATAGTGTAAACATTCTGAATCTCGTACACATTTCAGGAGGCAGACAAAAACGCTCTCAGGCCAAGTATGGATTACACAAGAATATGAAAAGCTGTAAATGGGTAATGTAACACAAGCGTACAGCTGTATACAGTGTTGGCCAAATTTTAAATCTCGGTATATATTTCCAGAGTCACCCTCAGACGCTAACTCAGTCTGGGTTTGACCATAATAAAAAATGTTGGAAAAAAGGTACTGGATAACAAGATAGCAAGTATACACTCACTGGCCACTTTATTAGGTACACCTGTCCAACTGTGTGTTAAGACTTAATTTCTAATCAGCCAATCACATGGCGGCAACTCAGTGCATTTAGGCATGTAGACATGGTCAAGACAATCTCCTGCAGTTCAAACCGAGCATCAGTATGGGGAAGAAAGGTGATTTGAGTGCCTTTGAACGTGGCATGATTGTTGGTGCCAGAAGGGCTGGTCTGAGTATTTCAGAAACTGCTGATCTACTGGGATTTTCACGCACAACCATCTCTAGGGTTTACAGAGAATGGTCCGAAAAAGAAAAAAAATCCAGTGAGCGGCAGTTCTGTGGCCGGAAATGCCTTGTTGATGCCAGAGGTCAGAGGAGAATGGGCAGACTGGTTCGAGCTGATAGAAAGGCAACAGTGACTCAAATTGCCACCCGTTACAACCAAGGTAGGCAGAAGAGCATCTCTGAACGCACAGTGCATCGAACTTTGAGGCAGATGGGCTACAGCAGCAGAAGACCACACCGGGTACCACTCCTCTCAGCTAAGAACAGGAAACTGAGGCTACAATTTGCACAAACTCATCGAAATTGGACAGTAGAAGATTGGAAAAACGTTGCCTGGTCTGATGAGTCTCGATTTCTGCTGCGACATTCGGATGGTAGGGTCAGAATTTGGCGTAAACAACATGAAAGCATGGATCCATCCTGCCTTGTATCAACGGTTCAGGCTGGTGGTGGTGGTGTCATGGTGTGGGGAATTTTTTCTTGGCACTCTTTGGGCCCCTTGGTACCAATTGAGCATCGTTGCAACGCCACAGCCTACCTGAGTATTGTTGCTGACCATGTCCATCCCTTTATGACCACAATGTACCCAACATCTGATGGCTACTTTCAGCAGGATAATGCGCCATGTCATAAAGCTCGAATCATCTCAGATTGGTTTCTTGAACATGACAATGAGTTCACTGTACTCAAATGGCCTCCTCAGTCACCAGATCTCAATCCAATAGAGCATCTTTGGGATGTGGTGGAACGGGAGATTCGCATCAGGGATGTGCAGCCGACAAATCTGCGCCAACTGTGTGATGCCATCATGTCAATATGGTCCAAAATCTCTGAGGAATGCTTCCAGCACCTTGTTGAATCTCTGCCACGAAGAATTGAGGCAGTTCTGAAGGCAAAAGGGGGTCCAACCCCTTACTAGCATGGTGTACCTAATAAAGTGGCCAGTGAGTGTATATATTATAGGGTACAATTGAAATCTCCGTATACATAGTCCCGTAGTAGGTCTCAGACGCTTATTCAGTATGTATTTGACCATAATGCTAAATGTTAAACTAAGGTACTGTATAACAAGATACAAGCTGTATCGAGTATAGGGTAAAAATTGGTATCTCCGATTCACCGTATATATAGAAGGCATAAACCACACACGCTCACTCACTATGGATGATACCGTAATACAAAATTTTGAACAAAGGTACTGTATCAGCACATACCAGGTGTATCCAGTCTAAGGGTAATTGTAAATTTCCGTCTATACTTCCGGATTCAGACACAGACACTCACAGGCTCAGCATGTATTACACCAGAATTTAACAAGTAGAAAAAGGGAAAGGTAGTCGAAGCGTACAACAGTATACAGTGTTGTAGTACTTTTAAATCTTCGTATGTATTTCAATGTCAGTAAGCCAGTCCAGACTCTCCACTACTGGAAACTACATGGATACAAGTACAGATGGAAAGTCGAGTGTTAGCAGAAATTTGGGAATTACTCATCGTGGGAAAACCTCCTGGTAGATGTTGCAGAGGCGATGCAGACCCTCAATTACTGTGTCTGTGGAGACAGTGAAAACAGATCTTTGAGAATAAAGGATTACTTTATCGTAGTAGCGTGGTCACTAGAGTTGAGCGATACCAGCCGATACTTGAAAATATCGGATCGGAATGGATCGGCCGATCTTAAAAAAAGTATCGGTATCGCCGATTCCGATTCCGGGAACCAATGCAAGTCAATGGGGCCAAAATATCGGAATTAAAAAAAACCCTTTCTTTCCTTGTAGGTTAATTCTACATGAAGAAAAACAACTAAGAATAATGTAGAATGTATTGTGGGAGGTGGAGGAGACATTAAAGCCATAGAGGTTTAGCCCAATCAAATGGAATAGCAGGAATTAAACTTTTTTTTTAAAGACGTTAGGAGTTACAAAGATATTGACTATGTTAGCCTCATTTATATTTTGCCAGACATGTATGTCTTCTTCTTCTTTCTTCTTCTTTCTTATTCTTCTTCCTTTTTTTACCTTCTTCTTATTCCTTTTTTTACATTCTTCTTCTTCTTCTTCCTTTTTTTACATTCTTCTACTTCCTTTTTTTACATTCTTCTTCTTATTCCTTTTTTTTACATTCTTCTTCTTCCTTTTTTTAAATTCTTCTACTTCTTTTTTTACATTCTTCTTCTTCTTCCTTTTCTTACATTCTTCATATTCTTCTTATTCAACAATTATTATTCTACATATTCAACTTCTTCATTTTCTTCCTATTCTTCTTCATCATATTCTTGTTTGTGTCAGGCATTCCTGTAGTTGTTATCTAGAAAAGTTAGAAGTTTACACCTTCCGTTCTGCCTGTCACAAAAGATTTACAACAGGATTTGTCCGCGTTCAGTTTGGCCTGCAGCAGCAGGCCTTTTCCAGGGGCACCACGAGGAGGAACGGACTCACCCCCATACACTGCTTAGTCTTCTTCTGCTTATAAATAAGATAATATCATTTGCTCAGAGTATTAGTCTTATGCTTAATGTTCTTCTGCTTTGTTTTTTTATGCTTCTTTGTCTTCTCTCTCTTGTTGTTCTGCATCTTGGTGGTTGTCTTCCTGTTCTTTGTCCTCTTGAACCAGCTGACGGTACTGGCACCCGGAGGGGCAGCAGAAGGAACAAGAGCCAATGGCACTACCGAGGACCAGCTGACGGTGCTGGAACCCGGTTACTAAGCAGGAGGTACCTGTGCTACAAAGCACTACCAAGGACCAGCAGACGTTGCCGGAACTCGGATACCGAGATGGAGGCACCTAGGCCAAAGGCTCTGACGAGAACCAGCTGACGGTGCTGGAACCCGGAGGGGTAGCAGAAGCTGCAAGAGCAAATGGAAATAGCGATGACCAGCTGACAGTGCTGGCACCCGGAGGGGCAGCAGAAGGAATAAGAGCCAATGGCACAACCGAGGACGGTGCTGGAACCCGGAGGGGTAGCAGAAGTTACCCCTGAAAAGCAAAGTTGGCATGCCGCAAGCTGGCCGCAGTTACCGAATCACACAGTCCTACAGGGGGTGCTTGTCCTACTGGCACTGCGGAACAAGCCTTTCTTACCAGAACCCGCAGTCCACATAGGAAGCACCTAAACTGCTGGCACCCTAGCCTTGGTTAACCCAACCGCAACACGACATGGCAACTTGGGGTGGCAAACTGACATTGACACTTCCCGGAAACAGCAGGCAGGGCTGGAACCAAGCTGGGCAGGAGGGAGTACCCGTGCCAAAGTCAGTTATGAGCAGCAACTGGCGATGTTGGAGCCCAGGGACAAGCACTTAGCATGCTGAGGCCTGATGTGCTGTCAATTGGGAGGCAGCAGGACAGATTGCCATCAAAACAGCAGGGGAACAGCTGACTTTACTGAACCCCACAAACACAGGAGCTAGTGTTTTACTCTGTGAAGACGGCACTTCCGAGCAACAACTGGCTGTGTTGAAGCCCAGGGACAAGCGCGGAGCAGGCTGAGGCTGCATTGAAGAAATTTTAAGATCGGTTGTAGACTTCTACTAATTTTAACCAAGCTCCACTTAGGCCTGTGGCTTCACTGATTTTTGTATTTCCCCTGTCCTCCAACCCTGCCAGTTACAGCTCCGAAGTGGCGTCTGCACAATCCACACTTCTTCCTGTGTAACAGGTGTTCAGTCCGGTCAGTTAATCCCCTGATGTGTGTCCGGCAATGTCGCCTGCTCTGTCCACATTCCCATAACTGACCGGACTGAACACCTGTAACACAGGAACAAGTGTGGATTGTGCAGACGCCACTTCGGAGCTGTAACTGGCAGGGTTGGAGGACAGGGGAAATACGAGAGACAGTGGAGCCACAGGCCTAATTGGAGCACGGTTAAAAATCAGTAGTGGTACGACTGTGTAGGCAGCAGGAGACTTTGCCATCCACACAGCAGGGGATCAGCTGACGTTACTGAACCCCACTGAGACACGGGAGCAAGTGTCTCTTTCCGTGTGGACGGCACTTCCGAGCTACAACTGGCTGTGTTGAAGCCCAGGAAATAGGAGGGTGTAGGCAGAGGCCTACTGTCTTTGGAATGCGGAGACAGCAGGAGAGACTGCCATCCACACAGCAGGGGAACAGCTGACGTTACTGAACCCCACTGAGACACGGGAGCAAGTGTCTCTTTCCGTGTGGACGGCACTTCCGAGCTACAACTGGCTGTGTTGAAGCCCAGGAAATAGGAGGGTGTAGGCAGAGGCCTACTGTCTTTGGAATGTGGAGACAGCAGGAGAGACTGCCATCCACACAGCAGGGGATCAGCTGACGTTACTGAACCCCACTGAGACACGGGAGCAAGTATCTCTTTCCGTATGGACGGCACTTCCGAGCTACAACTGGCTGTGTTGAAGCCCAGGAAATAGGAGGGTGTAGGCAGAGGCCTACTGTCTTTGGAATGTGGAGACAGCAGGAGAGACTGCCATCCACACAGCAGGGGAACAGCTGACGTTACTGAACCCCACTGAGACACGGGAGCAAGTGTCTCTTTCCGTGTGGACGGCACTTCCGAGCTACAACTGGCTGTGTTGAAGCCCAGGAAATAGGAGGGTGTAGGCAGAGGCCTACTGTCTTTGGAATGTGGAGACAGCAGGAGAGACTGCCATCCACACAGCAGGGGATCAGCTGACGTTACTGATCCCCACTGAGACACGGGAGCAAGTATCTCTTTCCGTGTGGACGGCACTTCCGAGCTACAACTGGCTGTGTTGAAGCCCAGGAAATAGGAGGGTGTAGGCAGAGGCCTACTGTCTTTGGAATGCAGAGACAGCAGGAGAGACTGCCATCCACACAGCAGGGGATCAGCTAGCGTTACTGAACCCCACTGAGACACGGGAGCAAGTATCTCTTTCCATGTGGACGGCACTTCCGAGCAACAACTGGCTGTGTTGAAGCCCAGGAAATAGGAGGGTGTAGGCAGAGGCCTACTGTCTTTGGAATGCAGAGACAGCAGGAGAGACTGCCATACACACAGCAGGGGATCAGCTAGCGTTACTGAACCCCACTGAGACACGGGAGCAAGTGTCTCTTTCCGTGTGGACGGCACTTCCGAGCTACAACTGGCTGTGTTGAAGCCAAGGAAATAGGAGGGTGTAGGCAGAGGCCTACTGTCTTTGGAATGCAGAGACAGCAGGAGAGACTGCCATCCACACAGCAGGGGATCAGCTAGCGTTACTGAACCCCACTGAGACACGGGAGCAAGTGTCTCTTTCCGTGTGGACGGCACTTCCGAGCTACAACTGGCTGTGTTGAAGCCAAGGAAATAGGAGGGTGTAGGCAGAGGCCTACTGTCTTTGGAATGCAGAGACAGCAGGAGAGACTGCCATCCACACAGCAGGGGATCAGCTAGCGTTACTGAACCCCACTGAGACACGGGAGCAAGTGTCTCTTTCCGTGTGGACGGCACTTCCGAGCTACAACTGGCTGTGTTGAAGCCCAGGAAATAGGAGGGTGTAGGCAGAGGCCTACTGTCTTTGGAATGCGGAGACGGCAGGAGAGACTGCCATCCACACAGCAGGGGAACAGCTGACGTTACTGAACCCCACTGAGACACGGGAGCAAGTATCTCTTTCCGTGTGGATGGCACTTCCGAGCTACAACTGGCTGTGTTGAAGCCCAGGAAATAGGAGGGTGTAGGCAGAGGCCTACTGTCATTGGAATGCGGAGACAGCAGGAGAGACTGCCATCCACACAGCAGGGGAACAGCTAGCGTTACTGAACCCCACTGAGACACGGGAGCAAGTGTCTCTTTCCGTGTGGACAGCACTTCCGAGCTACAACTGGCTGTGTTGAAGCCCAGGGTCAAGCACGGAGCAGGCTGAGGCTGCATTGAAGAAATTTTAAGATCGGTTGTAGACTTCTACTAATTTTAACCGTGCTCCACTTAGGCCTATGGCTTCACTGATTTTTGTATTTCCCCTGTCCTCCAACCCCGCCAGTTACAGCTCCGAAGTGGCGTCTGCACAATCCACACTTGTTCCTGTGTTACAGGTGTTCAGTCCGGTCAGTTAATCCCCTGATGTGTGTCCGGCAATGCCGCCTGCTCTGTCCACATTCCCATAACTATTTGGGAATGTGGACAGAGCAGGCAACATTGCCGGACACACATCAGGGGATTAACTGACCGGACTGAACACCTGGAACACAGGAACAAGTGTGGATTGTGCAGACGCCACTTCGGAGCTGTAACTGGCGGGGTTGGAGGACAGGGGAAATACGAAAATCAGTGAAGCCACAGGCCTAAGTGGAGCACGGTTAAAAATCAGTAGTAGTAGGACTGTGTAGGCAGCAGGAGACTTGCCATCTCCACAGCAGGGGAACAGCTGGCAGTGCTGAACCCCACTAACACTCGAACGAATGTGTTTGGCTCTGTGGAGACGACACTTCTGAACACCAACTGACGCTGTTGGAGCCCAGGATTAGGCGAGGAGCAGACTGGGGCCTGTTGCTTTTGGCAGGTGAAGGCAGCAGGAGACTTGCCATCTCCACAGCAGGGGAACAGCTGGCAGTGCTGAACCCCACTAACACTCGAACGAATGTGTTTGGCTCTGTGGAGACGACACTTCTGAACACCAACTGACGCTGTAGGAGCCCAGGATTAGGCAAGGAGCAGGCTGGGGCCTGTTGCTTTTGGCAGGTGAAGGCAGCAGGAGACTTGCCATCTCCACAGCAGGGGAACAGCTGGCAGTGCTGAACCCCACTAACATTTGAACGAATGTGTTTGGCTCTGTGGAGACAACACTTCTGAACACCAACTGACGCTGTTGGAGCCCAGGATTAGGCGAGGAGCAGGCTGGGGCCTGTTGCTTTTGGCAGGTGTAGGCAGCAGGAGACTTGCCATCTCCACAGCAGGGGAACAGCTGGCAGTGCTGAACCCCACTAACACTCGAACGAATGTTTTTGGCTCTGTGGAGACGACACTTCTGAACACCAACTGACGCTGTTGGAGCCCAGGATTAGGCGTGGAGCAGGCTGGGGCCTACTGGATTTTGGCAGGTGAAGGCAGCAGGAGACTTGCCATCTCCACAGCAGGGGAATAGCTGGCAGTGCTGAACCCCACTAACACTTGAACGAATGTGTTTGGCTCTGTGGAGACGACACTTCTGAACACCAACTGACACTGTTGGAGCCCAGGATTACACATGCCGCATGCAGAGGCCAATGGGCAGCGGTTTTTATGGAGGTTGTTGACTACTACTGATTCTAACCATGCTCCACTTAGGCCTCTGGCTCCACTGTCTCTACTATTTACCCTGGCCTCCAACCCCGCCAGCTACATCTCTGAAGTGGCGTCAGCACAATCTACACTTGTTCCTGTGTTACTGGTGCTCAGTCCCGTCAGTTGATCCCCTGATGTTTGTCCGGCAAGTTCGCCAGCTCTGTCCTCATTCCCACTACTGGTTATGGGAATGTGGACAGAGCAGGAGACCTTGCCGGACACACATCAGGGGATAAACTGATGGGACTGAGCCACAGGAACACAGGAACAAGTGTAGATTGTGCTGACGTCACTTCAGAGATGTAGATGGCGGGGTTGGAGGTCAGGGGAAATAGTAGAGACTGTGGAGCCAGAGACCTAAGTTGGACACGGTTAAAAATCAGTAGTGGTTTGAATGTTGATGGAGCTGGTGACTTTGCCGTCCACACAGCAGGGGATCAGCTGGCGTTACTGAACCCCACTAACACAGAAGCTAGTGTGTTTCTCTGTGCAGACGACACATCTGAGCGACAACTGGCTGTGTTGAAGCACAGGGATTATAGTTCAGGTGGTAGAAAAATGAACACACCAGCAGACCTGGATACAGTTGCCAACCACTAATTTAGTGTGTAAGAGGAATGGCAAAGTCTTTGGAGATCCAGGCCTTGTTCATTTTCAGAAAAGTCAGCCGGTCAACATTATCGGAAGATAGTCGCGTGCGACGGTCTGTTAGTACACCACCTGCGGCACTAAAGACACATTCCGATAATACACAGGCAGCAGGGCAAGCCAGCACCTCCAATGCATACTGGCTAAGCTCTGGCCATGTATCCAGCTTAGAGACCCAAAACTTGAAGGGGGAAGAGCCATCTGTGAGTACAGCGACAGGGCAAGACATGTAGTCTGACACCATCTGACGGAAGCGTTGCCTCCTGCTGACTCGAGGCGTCGCTGATGGTGTAGACAATTGTGGTGGACACACAAAACTTTGCCACATTTGGGCCATAGTGGTCTTGCCTTGTGCTGCGGCGCTGCCTCTGCTCCCTCTTTGTGCAGAGTTTCCTCCACTGCCTCGACGCACAGAGCTGCTTTGTAAAGCACTAGCAACAATGCTGTCGGGTGGAATGGAAAACATTATGGACTGCACCAGTGACTCTTCGTACTCCCGCAGTTTACGCTCCCGGTTCAACGTTGGTATGAGCCTTTGTACGCTGTCCCAGTAGCGAGGATCTAGGAGGGTGTACACCCAATAATCAGCCGAGACGAGAATGTGGGCGATGCGGCGGTCGTTTCTCAGGCACTGCAGCATGAAATCAACCATGTGCTGCAGACTCCCAACTGCCAAAGAACCGCTGTCCCCTGTTTGAGGCGTGACCTCGGCCTGCTCTGCATCACCCCACCCTCGCTGTACATACTGAGTAGAGGTTTGTGTACCTCCCTCCTCTGGAGAGATGTCTTCCTCCTCCATCAACTCCTCCTCATCCTCCTCACAAAGTGTCCCCTGCCTAGGCCTTTGTGAGGAAACACGTAGCGCAGACTGTCCAGAAGCAGATGGCATTTGGGACTCCTCATCCTCCACCTCTTCTGAAACCTCATCCCTTAGTGCTTGCAGTGTTTGTTGAAGCAGGCAGATAAGGGGGACAGTCATGCTGACTAGTGCATCATCTGCACTCACCATCCGCGTGGATTCATCGAAGGCCCGCAAAACGAGGCAGATGTCCTTCGTGGAGGCCCACTCAATGGTGCTGAAGTGTGAACGGCGCACAGTGCGACTTGTTTGCGCCTGATGCAGCTGGTACTCCATGACTGCTGCCTGCTGCTCACACAACTGCTCCAACATATGTAACGTTGAATTCCACCGGGTGGGTAGGTCACATATGATGCGATGTTCCGGAAGGCCAAATCGTCGCTGCAGAGCAGCGAGGCGCGATCTTGCCGTGCTGGAACGCCGCAAGTGAGCGCACTCTATGCGGACCTTGTGCAACAGTGCATCAAGATCCGGATAGTCCCTCAGAAAGCTCTGCACGACCAAGTTAAGCACATGTGCCAGACATGGGATGTGTGTGAGGTTGCCTAGGCCAAGAGCTGCCACCAGATTTCGGCCATTGAACACACACTACCAAGCCCGGCTGGAGATTCGCTGGCCCAAACCACACATCGCTCTCCAGCTTGATAGCATTCCAGAGCTCCTGCGCTGTGTGGCTTCGATTCTCCAAAGAAATTTGTTTGAGTACAGCCTGTTGACGTTTGGCCACGGCTGTGCTCATATCGGTCGTAACAGGCTCCTGCTCTGCTGTTTCTGAGGAACTTGAGTAGGAGGAGGAGTCTATGTGTACAGACTGGAGTCCTGCAATCCGTGGCGTTGGAAGAACACGTACAGCGCCACTCTCCAGATCTGTACCCGGCTCCACAACATTGACCCAGTGGGCAGTGAGGGAAAGGTATCGTCCCTGTCCATGGTTACTGGTCCACGCATCGGTGGTCAGGTGGACCTTGCTACTAACGGCGTTTAGTAGCGCATGTTTTATTTTGCCCTCAACATGTTTCTGCAGGGCAGGGACGGCTTGCCTGCTGAAATAAAAGCGGCTGGGCACGTTGTATTGGGGGACTGCCAATGCCATTAAGTCCCGGAAGGTGTCAGTGTCCACCAGCCTGAATGACAGCATTTCAACTGCCAAAAGTTTGGCAATGCCAGCATTCAGAGACTGTGCTCGGGGATGGTTTGCCGAGTAAGGGCGCCTTTTATCCCATGCCTGTGCTACCGATGGCTGTGATGGATGGGAACGTGCTGCTATGGGTGGAATCTGACAGGGTCTCCGGACAACAGTGGCAGAGGTTCTTCCTTGGCGATCCTGTGAGGAAGCCGAACCAGCAGTGCGTGAGCTGGAGGAAGAGGCCCCAACACGAACTGAAGAGGTGGTAGGTGGTGCTGTACGTTGGCCTACGTCTTCAGGGTGTCTCTGCAACTCCAACTCGTGCTTGGTGTGCACATGTTTCCACATATTTGTGGTATTGAGGTTGCTGACATTTCTCCCTCTTTTGACTATCTGATGACACAGCTTGCATTTGACAAAGCAAATGTCATCTGCAACTGTGTCAAAAAAGGACCACGCACTGCAACTCTTGGGAGCGCCCGTTTTGCCTTTGGAATGAGGAATGCTCCTAACGGGTGCCGAAGTGGAGGGTACAGGCAACCAAGTCTTCCCCCTCCCTCTGCCTCCTGTTTTGGCCGGTAGGGGAATCTCTTCCTCCGAGCTGCTCACACCACCTTCCTGTTCCTCACGCCATGATGGGTCAAGGACCTCATCATCTTCCCTCCCCTCTTCAAATAGCTGCTTCTCCGGGGTTGTCTCGCCAGCACCGTACGCACCAGAAAGTGGCAACTGAGTCTCGTCATCATCTGATGCGTACTGAGGTGTGCTGACCATAGGCACTGGCCCACTCGCCTCTTCAGATTCAGAGGGACAAAGAAGTTGCGCATCACTGCATACTCCCTCTTCTTCACATTCAGGAATGCTGCTTGGCTGGCCCCCTCTTTCCAAGCCAACAGATTCCGAGAACAGAAGTAGAGACTGTGATGGCTCCTGTCCATGTCTCTCTGACGGCCTGGGCACTTTGGCAGGTGGTGAAGAGACAGATGGTTGCTCTTCGGTGCTCTGGCCCTGAGAGGATGTGGAAGTAATTGAAGTCGATGCGTTAGCTGCCATCCATCCGACAACAGCTTCATTTTGTTCCTCCCGCAGCAGTGGGGTACGTTGAGGTCCTACAAAGCTGCGCATAAAGGACTGTTGCCTGCTAAAACTGGGGGATGCTGATCCACTGGTGCCCAGAATCCACTGGTGCAGCAGGCCCAGAATCCCCACGTCCTCTACCTGCAGAATCCCCACGTCCTCTCCCTGCTGAAACTCCACGCCCACGCCCACGCGCCTTACTCCCTGCCTTCTTCATCTTGCCAGACTGCTTAAGATAGGCAGAAAAGTACAAAGGGGGGCCTTAGTGTGCTTATTCCTGAACAGCTGGTTACAGGTACAAGAAACACTAATTTTATGAAGTGTGTGTGTGTGGACTACACTTTAATAGGAGCTAATGTGGCCTACACAAGTTCCAAATGTAGTGTTTGGTGAACTTTTTTTGTGGTTTCTTTGTTGGAAACAAACTCAAAGTATGTGAACAAAGAATTGAAACTGATAGTATCACCAACTTTTTGGAGCTATTACAATGCAGGCAGGTAACCTACAATGCAAAAGATGAGGCTCCAAAAAAATTGGGTAATACTAATCTGGCTGCGCCGGCAGGGCACAAGCCAGAAAAAAAGGCTCCTCTATCTACTCCTATATAGTGTTTGCAACCAACCAATGTTGTTGGATACGGATGGATGCACACTAATAGGAGAAGAAAAAATGAGCTGCACTCAAAGACAAATATGTGTGAGGCAGTGACGCACGTTGAGCGTTCTACAACCAGACGTAGCTGCAGGACACTCTACTCTGCGTGAGCTGCACTCACACACAGTCAGAGACCTCTCAGACAGCCGTGAACAGTGCAGCTAAGTGGGCACTGGCACTGACAGGCTGCAGAAAGGATGCGCTGTGTACTCCTATATAGTGTTTGCAACCACCGTAGATGGAGACGGATGGATGCACACTAATAGAAGAAAAAATGAGCTGCAATAAAAGAAAAATGTGTGAGGCAGTGACACGCTGAGCGTCCTACAACCAGACGTAGCTGCAGGACACACTACTCAGCGTGAGCTGCACTCACACACAGTCAGAGACCTCTCAGACAGCCGTGAACAGTGCAGCAAAGTGGACACTAGCACTGAAAGGCTTCAGAAAGGCTCCGCTGTCTACTACTAGTGTTTGCAACCAACGTATATGGATACGGATGGAAGCAGACTAGATTGAAATTATGTAAAAAATGCAGCTCAAAAATTAAAACATGTATGAGGCAGCAGTGATCACACTGGGTGGCCTACAGCCTGACGTGGCTGCAGGACCCACTCCACAGCGTGAGCTGCACTCACACAGCCCTTGCAGACAGCTGTGAACACTGCTGCTAGGGCAAAGAAGGCTACAGTGGTGGTTTATGTAGCCTGGGTAAAGCACTAGATGTTTGGTGGAATCGCTATTTCTAACTGTCCCTCACAGTCTTCTACAGCAGCCTGTCCCTAACTGAATTCACAACAGAGTGAACCAGAAATGGCGGCTGCGGTGGCTTTTATAGTGCATCATGACATCATTTCGGCAGCCAATCACAGCCATGCCAATAGTTAACATGCCTACATGCCTAACAGGATGTGCCCACACTTCGGAGGATTCCCATTGGCTTAATCAAAGCAAGCAGGCTCATAGCATGATGGGAACTTCCGATTCCGATTCCGGAATCCGATATGACAAAAGTATCGGAAGTCAGTATCGGAATTCCGATACCGCTAATATCGGCCGATACCCGATACTTGCGGTATCGGAATGCTCAACACTAGTGGTCACATCACCGTTACTCATCTCCATCAATTTGTGATCACAGGGAGAGATGTAGACATGGTCCTCACTGCCTATCATGATGTGTCTGGTCATTTTGGAGTGCAAAAGACAGAAGCCACAGACCGTAGGCAATTCTATTGGATTGGCATGAGAGGAGACATTGAAAAATGTTTGCAGGAATGTCACATGTCTCTGACTGTCACAACTGTGAAAGGTGATCATAAAGCACCACTGCATCCGCTTGTAAGTTGATGTCCATTACAAATGGTAGCCATTGATCATCTGAAGGTAGAGGCCAGCAGGGCAGGGCATAGCTACATCTTAACCATCATTGATCAATGCACCAAATTTCTAGTGGCCTTCCCTGTGAAGGATTTAACTGCCAAGACTACACAGCAGTGGAGCAGTGAGAGGTAAGTACTGCAACTTGCAAGTGCCATGGCCATGACCAAGCAGGAGGGGGCACACTCATGGTCGACGGTACTGGCACAGGGCCCCTCATAGTACGCTGGTGTGTCTGACGGCGAGTGGGCCCCCCCACCGTCAAAGACACTGTATTGTACTATGAGGAGCCCAGTGTCAGTGCCGTTGGCCATCTGTGGGCCTATCCAATTGTTCAGAGCAATGGCACTTGCCCGGGTGCACCAGGTGTTGACCCCAGCCATTGGGGGGGCAGCCCAGTTAGGGAAGTTTAAAAAATGGCAAATGTTGATGTGTTGGCTGGAAATTCAGCTGCTGCAAAGGGCGGATGTTGTGAATTCCCTTTCTGGCCTGCCTCTAGTTACTAGTGAAGGTAGTAGAGCTGGTTGTATTGACAGAGGGGTCTCGAGTTCTCTTTCTGGGCTCCCTCTGGTGGTTACAGGCGGCAGTGGAGCTGATCTAATCAACAGTGGCCTGCCACATGATAATGAGGAGGACGATTGGACATCTGGAGTTTCTGATTGGATTTACGACAGCTGACTCCCTCTATC
Source organism: Dendrobates tinctorius (assembly GCF_039654945.1). Lineage (NCBI taxonomy): Eukaryota > Metazoa > Chordata > Amphibia > Anura > Dendrobatidae > Dendrobates > Dendrobates tinctorius. Next base: position 41,005,892 of record NW_027361754.1, read on the forward strand.
CCTGCTGGTGATTTTTTTCCTGCCTCCAGAGGTCTTAGTTTCCAGCTCAGTCCCTGCATGCTCAAGCTAAGTGTTCTTTTGCTATTGTTCACATTTGATTTGGTTTTGTCTATTCAGTTTTGTGTGGTCAGCCAGCCCCGGCTGGGGCTGTGCTGAATTTCCATCATTATGTTACTGTTTGTGCCAGTTTGTTTTTGTCCCTTATTAGATTGGCCTCTTTTTGCTCTGCTTTCAGAATATGCCAGAGTGCTTCAGTATTTTTCTATCAGACGTGGTGGACATTTTTTGCAAGGTTTTTTGCGTGATTGCAGACAGTGTCTTTCCTTTCCTGTCCTGTCTTGTTAGTGTGGGCCCCATCGTTTAGTCAGCCTATTTTCCTACCTGCGTTTGTGTTTTCAGCTTGTCTCACCGACAATATATGTTTGGAGGCTATGTATTCCTTTGGGGTCTGCTCTGGGGCAGTTTAGATTTCCCCTTTCTTGCTTTAGGCTTATTTAGTTCTCCGGCTGTTTCGAGGCGTCAAGAATCATCGTAGGTATGCTCCACGGCTACTGCTAGTTGTGTGGATAGGATCAGGGGTCTGCAATCCACTTAGTTACCAACCTCTCTGGTTTTCTGTGGCTTAGCTTGGTCTTGCTTTCCTCCTTGGTGACCCAATCATAACAGGCAGAATTGGGCAAGTCTGAAGAAGAGGAGGACAAAAGCGAGGCAGTTTTCTGGCAACCTATGTGTCATCAGGGGAAGGTGGGACAAAATCCTTTGAAATCCATGCATGGTTCATGTTAATGAAGGTTAGATCATCAACATTTTGGGTCGACAGACGGGTCCTTTTTTCTGTCAGGATTGATCCAGCAGCACTGAAGACTCTTTCAGAAAACACACTAGCAGCAGGGCAAGCAAGCTCCGGTAAGGCATATTGTGCCAATTCAGGCCAGGCATCCAGTTTAGAGGCCCAATAGTCAAAGGGGAATGACCAGTGAGGGAGAACATCGATATGGGAGGAGAAGTAGTTTGTAACCATAGTTGACAACTGCTGTCTCCTGTCACTTTTAATCGATGCAGTATTAGCAGTCGTGTGAGCGGTACTTGAGAAATCATTCCACAACATGGTCATTAAACCCCTGTCTCCAACGCCATCTTCGGCTGTGTGCACCACGAAAACCTCTTCCATAGTGCCCACTATGGATCGTGGGAGAACCAGCACCGCTGCTGTGTGCTGGCAATGCCTGAAACAAACGGTTTACCAGAGTTTCTTGTTTGTTAGCCAGTATTATCTCTAGGTTCTCCTGTGGCATGATGTTGTGTGTTTGCCTTTTTAGCATGGATCGAGGATGCTAGCCAGCCAGTAGTCATCACCCCTCATCATTTTGGCAATGCTGGGGTCCCTTTTTAGGATCCACAAGGCATAACCGCACATGTGGGCCAATGTTCCAGGTGTCAATGATGCACTGGCAGTGGTGAGTGGAGGAGCACTTTCTTGCAAATCCACATCCCTCCAGTCACGCACAAACCCTGTACCAGACCTTGCCACGCCAACATTTTCACTTGCCCCACGAGATGCATCCTCCTCCCCTAAGTAATCATCCCCATCATGATCCTCCTCCTCCTCCTCTTCTTCCTCCACCTCGTCCAGGAGAGGTCCCTGAGCAGACAATGGCTGAATGTCATCAAGGATTCCCTCCACCTCTTCCTCCTTGTCAACATTGGCTGCAGACGCCTGCTCCTTAAGGTGCGTCAAGGTTTGCATGAGCAGACGCATAATTGGGATGCTCATGCTTAGGATGGCGTCGTCTGCGCTTACCAGCCGTGTGCATTCCACAAAACACTGCTTTCGCTTCTGGAGGAGGAGGAGGAGGAGGGTCGAACGCCTACAGCCAACTGTTTCCTATACCGTGGGCTAGGCAGCACTGTTCCACCGCCGCTGTCCCCAGTGGAGCCTGCATCCACCACATTAACCCAGTGTGCAGTGATGGACACGTAATATCCCTGGCCATGCCTACTGGTCCATGCATCTGTTGTGAGGTACACCTATCGACTCACTGACTGTTTTAGTGCATGGACAAAGCGGTCTTTCACATGCCGGTGGAGGGCAGGGATGGCTTTTCAAGAAAAGAAGTGCCGACTGGGTAGGTCATAGCGGGGTACAGCATAGGCCATGAGGTCGCGGAAAGCTTCGCTTTCAACCAAACGGTAGGGCATCATCTCTAATGAGATTAGTTTGGCAATGTAGGCGTTCAAACAAAGTGCACGCGGATGAGAGGCTGAGTACTTTCTTGTTCTACTCAGCGTGTCTGGTAGGGTGAGCTGGACTGGAGAGCTGCATATGGGGGAAGTAGCGGTGGACCGAACGAAGTGAGAGGGGGTTGGTGATGGTTTTGGTGGTGATGGCCTAGATTCAGTGTTGTGTTGCAAAACCATTTAGTGCTGGTGGTGTGCTTAACGGTGGCGGTGGTCTTACAGTGGGGGAAGCGATGGAGCGTTGCTGGCTACCTTCAGTCAGAGCAGGTGCACATGTGCTACCTGAGATTTGGAGTCCGTCCACGCTTGCAAGTGCATGTTGATTAAATGTCTTAGCATGCAACTGGTATTAAAATTTCTGAGTTGTTTACCTCGGCTAAAGGTCCTTCCGCACTTCTTACAGGTAACCTTTGCCTCATCAGTAGGATTTTGGACAAAGAAGTGCCACACTGCACTCTGCCTGGCAGATAACCGCTGCTGCGATGTCAATGCCTGCTGCGGATCCTTCTCCTTATCTGAATTATTGCCAGCGCCACCCTCCTCCCCCAATGGATGCCAATCCGGGTCAACAACTGGGTCATCCATCGCCTCCTCTTCAATTTCATGTGCACCTTCCTCTGTGTCACCGTGTAAGGTGGTATAGTATGTGGGAAGGGGCACATGAGTTTCATCAGGGTCAGATTCTGGCTCAATAGACTGTGAGGGCAATGTAGTGCTCTGGGTCGATGTACCAGCAGAATCATCTAGCAGTGGCTGTGCATCAGTGCACTCCGTGTCAGATTAATCTTGGACTGGGGAATTCTGGATTTGACTGGATAACCCTGGCATGGTATGTGAAAAGAGCTCCATCAAGTAACCTGAAGTGTGGGCTGCCACATCCTTAACTTTTGGTGGGGGTGAAGGACACAAGGAAAGGTGATTTTCCTGACCAGAACCCTGCTCTGATGACTCCGTGCTTGCAGGTTTCGAACGTTCAGAAGAGGAGGCAATAAAGCTGGTGGCTGTTTCAGCAATGTACGCCAAAACCTGTTCCTGATGCTCCGGCTTTAAAAGCAGTTTTCCTACTCCAAGAAAAGGCAACCTTACAGGCCTTCTTGGGCCAGATGATGACGCAGGCTCAACACTTACTGCCTTAGCTGCTATTGTGCTTTTGCCAGAACCAGCCGATGCACCACCACCATCATTACCAGTTGGGCCCCCCTGCCCACGTCCGCGGCGTCTTCCACCATACTTCCTCATGTTTGGGAAAATATACCAAAAATACCAGCAGAGAGATGGTACTGTATGAGGAGCATCCAGCTGTGTAAGGTGTATTAAAAAAATTAAATCTACGTATATATTTTGTTAGTCACAGACGCTCTCACAGCATGTATCGGACAGTAATCCAGCAAGCAGATATATGAAACTGTATCAGAAGTGTACAGCTGTATACGTTTTTTGTGTAACTAACCATCTCCGTATATGTATTTACGGAGTGTCACACACACACCCTGACTCTGGATAAATGTGACTGTAATGCGATCGGCAGATATATAATACTGTTTGAGAATCGGACAGCTCTATACGGTGTGTGTATGGAAAATTGTCAATCTCCATCTATTTGTATAGGGACTGACACACGCTGAGGTGGACAGTAGAGATGAGCGACTTTGCCTTTTTTCGGGTCGAGTCGGGTTTCACGAAACCCGACTTTCGCAAAAGTCGGGTAGAACGAAATCGTCCGATTATCGTGAAAAGTCAAAGGCCGACTGAAACACGAAACCCAATGCAAGTCAGTGGGGAAGAAAAGTCGGCAGTGAGTGGAGGACAGGAAACACACCTAGAGTGCCCATTTTAATGCCAAAAACATCAATTCTTATTCCTTAAGCTTGGCAACCTTAATTTACTTTAGAACAATAGTTAGGCATTGAAAACTGTGGGTTATTTGGCTAAAGTTGTGTAGGGGGTAGGGCTGGCTCCAGATTTTCATGGGACCAGGGCCAAAGAGTGTCACTGGGCTCCTTTAACACATGACACAATTCATGGTCCTTTGATACGACAGAGAAATAGCGGTACAGTGCAATGAAAAATACTTCAACTCTTACATCACATGACTGATATCCATTTTAAATTCTCCAATAGCTCCAAAAACAGACAGTATATTCCTCCATACAGTATTACGGTCACCGCATAGTGCGCCATACAGAGTAATGAGGCCCATATATTTCTCCATACAGAATTATTGGTCCCATATAATATTCCATACAGTATATGATGAGCTCCACATAATGCTACAGTATATGTTGTTCATCATGGATGAAGCTCCTGTGTCTTATGGGCCCAAATAATGCTCCATATATAATGGGCCCCATTTCTAATGCTCCAGTGTATAATGGGCCCTGTAAATGCTGCTCCAGTAACTGATGTCCACCTTTGGAATGCTCCAGTGTATGGTGGGCCCCAGATATCATTCTCCAGAGTATCGTGCTCCCCAAAAATTGCTCCCAACCTTTAAAACAATTTAATAAGTCTCCTCGCTAGGGAATCCCTGTACTAGTCTGGACTCCTCGTCGTCCCCATCTTCCATCTCTCTGCACTTGGACTGTTTAGGCAGAGGGCGTACAGATGTGATGTAATCGCGCTCTTTGACCAGAATGTCATTGTCAGGAAAAGTGTTTGGTTTCCGGGGGCAGTATGGTTGCAAAGCTGAACCTTAAAGGAATGTCCAGAAGGGCACCACCAGGAGTGGAGCCTGCGGCTTAATTCGACTCAACATGGGCAACCTCAACCATGCCATCCACAAAAAGCTGCACAGATTGCAAGCTTAATTCCGTTAACGAACGAGACTCAGGCATGCCCCCTCGGTCCTCGTCCAGCTTACTAGAGGGACACGCGAGGCTCTGGCATGTGAGATCGGCCAATAACAGGTCTGTCATGCCCTTACATGTCCGGGGCTGCATGCGTGCTACAATGAAAGGACCAGCGTGTATCGCTTACAGGTGCGGATAACACGCTGAACCCCGTTAGTGATGGGGATCTGGGATTACAATTCTTCCCCGCGAACCAACATTTCCCAGTAAGTGTGTCATGATACCAGTGCTCGGTAACCGGCACTGCTGGGGTTAATGTTCTGTGTTGTGAGCTCATCTGTGTATTCACCTTTTGTGTCCGAGGATCTCCCTCTTCTGGTGAAGGAAGGTAGGGAGGCTGATTTGGATGAAAGAAATCAAACACCTGATCAGGTGGATTGTGACTGGGCAACAGGAACTTCAGATTGGATATAAGGCAGCCGACGCCCTTCTGAGTGGCTGGTGATTTCTCTGCTGGATTCTTGGAGATCAGTCTGATTCCTGCTTCCAAAGATAAGTTTTTGCTCTGCTATTGAACTTATTAGTTTTGTTTTTTTTTACCTTGTTTTTTGAGTTCAGCCATCCCCGGCCGGGGATGTGCTGGATTCTTATTCCTTGATCAGTGTTCTCTTTTGCTCTGCTTTCAGAATATTCTGAGTGCTGATATAGGGTTTGAAGTCTAGTGACTTCAGGGTCCTTTTTGCTTATCAGTTGTGTTGGTAATATTTTTAGCAGGGTTTTCTCGGATTGCAGACAGCAGCTTTTCTGTCCTGTCCTTTTTAGTTAGCTTGGGCCCCATCGTTTGCTCAACCTATCTTTCTAGCTGTGTTAGTGTTTTCATCTCATCTCACCGTCATTATATGTTGGGGGCTGCCTATTGCTTTGGGGTCTGCTCTGGGGCAGTCAGTTTTTCCCTTTTCTCTCTTTAGGCTTATTTAGATCTCCGGCTGTAACGAGGTGTCTAGGATCATCGTAGGAACACTCCACAGCTACTGCTAGTTGTGTGATAGGATTAGGGGTCTGCAATCCGCTAGTTTCCAACCTCTCTGATTTTCTGGGCTGAGCTTGTGTTTTGTTTTTTCCTCCTTGGTGACTCAATCATAACAGTTCTGACCTCAGTGCAGATTCTCACCTGCACACCTGGGACCTATTAGGGTGGCCTCTCATTGTTTCTGGGGAGGCTTCTTATCGCCTCAGGAAGCTCCCATCCCCCATCAGTTATACTTTCGCCCTTGGCATTGTGTGGTGACCCCTGAGTGTGTTAGTGCTGTGTTCTGGTTGCTTGATTCCCTGTGTATGACTCGGTCTGTTCTCTGGATATCGCTTTGGATTCTGCTTGGTACCTTCTATGTCTGTTTGGTTTTTGATCTCTGCTTGGCCCTGACTGTCCATTCTGTCTCATCCCTGGTACTGTATTGATATCTTGTGTATGACCTTTGGCTTTGTTTATCCCTCCAGTACCTTGTTTGCCTGTGTTGTGCCTGATCTCTGCTTTGCCCGACTGAGTTTTCTTCCTCCTCTGAAAGCAGGACTCTAAGCCCCGCCCCCTGGAGGTCACATGACCGTTCACATGACCGTAGGTCCTGTGCCGACTTTCTAATATTCTACATTCAGGTCCCGTGCATCTTTATTGCCTGGCTGTTCTTGTCCCCAGGGGTCCCTACGGTGCGGGTGAGTCCCTGCTTAGCAGAGGCTGTACGCCGGTGCTGTCAGGACCCTGACAAAGTGCAGGTCAACCGTAATTCCAGAATTAGGCCTAAACGGCATTCCTGAAAGAATGTGAAAAAATTAAGTGTCCAAACCACAGGTGCTGTAGCTTGCTTAACAGCTGGGCTCCTCTGCTGAGTAGCACACAGTTGTTACATAAACAGGTGGCATAGCTTGGTTCACGGGTGGCCAACTCTGCTGAGTAGCATACACAGTTACTAGGCCCAAAGTATTAAGTGGAGTAAATGCAGTCAAAAACTGATTCTTTCATAAACAGGCGGCATAGCTCGGTTCACGGGTGGGCTCCTCTTCTGAGTAGCAGACACAGTTACTAATATGCGGTAAAAAATTATTAGAAACACACACGGTGTAGCTCCTTCACAGGTGTACTACACCGCTGTCTACCAGACACCTCTACTATGCCCTAAAATTGTCTATTATCATTGAAAACCATTATTAATGTTAAAAAAAAGATATGCTTTTGTTTAACGTAACGTTCTCGAACGGAAACTCGAACAGCCGAATTTTAATCAAAGTGTTGTAGTTCGATGAACGGATCTAACACCGCCCAAAACAGCTAGAATTTGAACTTGGCCAACAGTTCCACTCAAACACCACTCATCTGTAATCAGGAGGCAGACTCAAACGGTCTCAGGCACAGTATGGATTCGACAAGATTGCCGAAAGTTGAGAAAGGGTACAGTATCACCGGATAACAGGTATATAGTTTAAACATTTAAAATCTCCATGTTTATTTCCGGAGTCCGACAAAGACACTCACAGCCTCAGTATGGATTAGACAACAATCTAAAAAGTAGAAAAAAGGAAATGTTTTTGAAGCGTACCCCAGTATACACTGTTGGGGTATTTTTAAATATTCATATATATTTCTGTCTCAGTAAGACAGTCCAGACTCTCCGCAAGAGGAAGCGAGATGGATAAAACTACAGACATAAAGTCGAGTGATTGCAGAAATTTAGGAATTACTAATCAGGGGGAAAACTCCCGGGAGAATTCTCAGAGGCGATGCTGACCCTCAATTACTTTGTGTGTGGAGACAGCGAAAACAGTTCTTTGTGAAGAAAGGGTTGCTGTATCGCAGTACCGTTGATCCCATCACCGTTAATCATCTCCATCAAATTTTGATCACAGGGAGAGATGTAGACATGGTCCTCACTGCCTATCATGATCTGTCAGGTAACTTTGGAGTGCAAAAGACAGAAGTCACAGGCTGTAGGCGATTCTATTGGATTGGCATGAGAGGGCACATTTAAAAATGTGGGCAGGAATGTCACACGTCTGTTGGTAGGAAAACTGTGAAAGCTGATGATAAACCACCACTGCATCTCATTGTGAGTCGACGTCCATAAGAAATGGAAGCCATTGATCATCTGAAGCTAGAGCACGGCCAGCAGGACAGGGCATAGCTACGTCTTAACCATCATCTCTCAGTTCACCAAATTTGTAGTGGCAGTCCCAGGGAAGGATTTGACAGCCCAAACTACACAGCAGAGGAGCAGGGAGAGGTAAATATTGCAAATGCTGGGGCCCTGCCCAAGCAAGGGGGGCCCACTCGTGGGCGTCGGTACTTGCACTGGGCTTCTCATAGTACGCCGGTGTGTCTGACGGCGGGTGTGCACCCCCACCGTCAGAGACAATTGATTGCACTATGAGGGACCCTGTGCCAGTGCCAATGCCCAAGAGTCGGCCACCCACCTGTCCAGGGCAATGGCACTCGCACGGTTGCGTGCGCCTGGTGGTGACCCCGGCCATGGCGGGAGGGAGGCAGCCCAGTTAGGGAGGTTTAAAAAATGTCATATGTTGATGTTGGACATTCAGCAGCTGCAAATGGAGGAATCGGAGGAGTCCGAGTAAGAGGAGGACAAAAGCGAGCCATTTTTCATTGCAACCTATGTGTCATCAGGGGAAGGTGGGACAAAATCCTTTGAAACCCATGCGTGGTTCATTTTAATGAAGGTTAGATCATCAACATTTTTGGTCGACAGATGGGTCCTTTTCTCTGTCAGGATTGAGCCAGAAGCACTGAAGACTCTTTCTGATAGCACACTAGCAGCAGGGCAAGCGAGCTCCTGTAAGGCATATTGTGCCAATTCAGGCCAGGCGTCCAGTTTAGAGGCCCAATAGTCAAAGGGGAATGACCTGTGAGGGAGAACATCGATATGGGACGAGAAGTAGTTTGTAACCATAGTTGACAACTGCTGTCTCCTGTCACTTTCAATCGATGCAGTATTACCAGTCGTGTAAGCGGGACTTGAAAAATCAGTCCACAACATGGTCATGAAACCCCTGTCTCCAACGCCACTTCTGATGTGTGCACCATGAACACCTCTTCCATGTTGCCCCCTACGGCTCGTTGGAGAACCATCACCTCTGCTGTGTGTTGGGAATGCCTCAAACAAACGGTTTACAAGAGGTGATTGTTTGTTAGCCAATATTAGGTCAAGGTTCTCCTGTGGCATGATGTTTTGAAATTTGCCTTTATAGCGTGGATCCAGGATGCTGGCCAACCAGTAGTCGTCATCGTTCATCATTTTGGCAATGTGGGGGTCCCTTTTTAGGATCTGCAAGGCATAATCTGACATGTGGGCCAATGTTCCCGGTGTAAATGATGCACTGCGAGTGCTGGGTGGAGAAGCACTTTCTGGCAAATCCACATCCCTCCAGTCACGCACAAACCCTGTACCAGACCTTGCCACGCCAACATTTTCTCTTGCCCCACGAGAAGCATCCTCCTCCCCTAAATAAACATCCCCATCATCATCCTCCTCCTCTTCCTCTTCTTCATCCACCTCGTCCAGGAGAGGTCCCGGAGCAGACAATGGCTGACTGTCATCAAGGCTTCCCTCCTCCTCTTCCTCATCTTCCTCGGCTGCAGACGCCTGCTCTTTAATGTGCGTCAAAGTTTGCATGAGCAGACGCATAAGTGGGATGCTCATGCTTATGATGGCGTTGTCTGCGCTTACCAGTCGTGTGCATTCCTCAAAACACTGAAGGACTTTACAGAGGTCTTTCAGCTTCGACCACTGCACACTTGACAACTCCATGTCTGCCCTCAAAGTGCCTGGCCATGTATCCTCCCACAAATGCATTACAGCCTGCCTCTGATCGCACAGCCTCTCAACCATGTGCAGGGTGGAGTTCCACCTTTTTGCAACGTCGATAATTAGGCGGTGCTTGGGAAGTTGGAGCAATCGCTGCAGCTTCTGCGTACGACTGGAGTGTACGGGCGACCAGCGGATGTGCGAGCACAGTCTTCAGACCTTATGGAGCAGGCCTGTTAACTCCGGATAATTTTTGAGGAAGCACAGCACCACCAGGTTCAAGGTGTGAGCCAGGCAAGGTATGTGTTGGAGTTTTGAAAGGGCTATGGCTGCCACAAAATTCTGGCCGTTATCACTAACTACCTTGCCTGTCTCAAGATGTAGACTGCCCAGCCATGACTCAGTTTGTCGCTGAAAGTATTTGGCCAGTACCTCCGCCGTGTCTCTGTTGTCACCCAAACACATCAACTTCAACACAGCCTGCTGACGCTTACCACTAGCTGTTCGATAGTGGGACACCTCGTGTGCAACACTGGCAGCTGCGGATGGAGTGCTTGTGCGACTGCGCTCTGTGGACGAGCTTTCTCTTCTGGAGGAGGAGGAGGAGGAGGGTCGAACGCCTACACCCAACTGTTTCCTATGCCATAGGCTAGGCAGCACTGTCCCACCGCCGCTATCCCCTGTGGACCCTGCATCCACCACATTAACCCAGTGCGCAGTGATGGACACATAACGGCCCTGGCCATGCCTACTGGACCATGTATCTGTTGTGAGGTGCACCTTTCCACTCACTGATTTCTTGAGTGCATGGACAATGTAGTCTTTCACATGAAGGAGGAGGGCTGGGATGGCTTTGCGAGAATAGAAGTGCCGAATGGGTAGGTCATAGCGTGGTACTGTGTAGGCCATGAGTTCGCGGAAAGCTTCGCTATCAACCAACCGGTAGGGCATCATCTCTAACGAGATTAGTTTGGCAATGTGGGTGTTCAAACCCAGTGTACACGAATGAGAGGATGAGTACTTTCTTGTCCTACTCAGAGTCTCTGGTAGGGTGAGCTGGACTTGAGAGCTGCATATGGTGGAACTAGCGGTGGACATGGCGGACTGAGAGAGGGTTGGTGATGGTGATGGTGTTGGTGGTGTTGCTGATGGCCTAGATTCAGTCTTTCGTAGCAATAACATTGTGATTCCATGACTGCTTTGCCCTTGCGACGACACCTCGACATTTGCTGCTGGTGGTGTGCTAACCAGTGGGCTTACAGTGGGGGAAGCGATGTAGCGTTGCTGACTACCTTCATTCGGAGCAGGTGCACATGTGGTACAAGAGGTTTGGTAGTCCGTCCATGCTTGCAAGTGCATAGTGGTTAAATGTCTAAGCATGAAACTGGTATTCAAATTCCTCAGATTTTTCCCTCGGCTAAAGGTCTTTGCGCACTTCTTACAGATAACCTTTGCCTGATCATTAGGATTTTGTTCAAAAAAGTGCCACATTGCACTCTTCCTACTATGGAAGACATTTTGAGGCCTTGCACGGTGTGCTAATTTGACCATCTGGCCTAGCTGTCCTGCAACTCTTTTGGCTTTTGTAACCCGTTTTTGGACTGCTCCGGGCCTGCCAGATAACAGCTGCTGCGATGTCAATGCCTGCTGCGGATGCTCCTCCTCCTCTTCTGAACTGTTGACAGCGGCACCCTCTTCCCCCAATGGATGCCAATCTGGGTCAACAACTGGGTCATCCATCACCTCCTCTTCAATGTCATGTGCACCTTCCTCTGTGTCACCGTGTAAGGTGGTATAGTATGCGGGAAGGGGCACCTGAGTTTCATCAGGGTCAGATTCTGGCTCAGTACACTGCGAGATGGCGGTCGGCGTGCACGTCCTTTTATAGCCCCTGTGATGCCACACAAAGCAAGCCAATCACTTGCATGCCCATCTCAAAGATGGTGGTGACCGCTGCTATGTCATCGCGTTGCCCACAGTGTATGTCCTCCATCATTGGCTGAAAAAGGTCGCTGGAAGCATCTTTTGAAACATGACTTTGGCGCTCTGGTCGCCGACCTCGTGGCCGACCTCACGCTATGGTCGGGTTTTGTTTCATGAAACCCGACTTTTGCGAAAGTCGGCGACTTTTGAAATTGTCCGACCCGTTTCACTCAACTCTAGTGGACTGCACTCTAAGGTGTAGTTCTGGAAAAACTGAAAAATTCCTTGGCTTTTTTTTCCAGAGTCACACACAGATGGCTTCTATTTGTCCATGACACAAGGCGGTACACGGTAGTGTGTGAGGAGCGTACACCGCTATACGGTGTCTGTATGGAAAATTGTCAATCTCCATCTATTTGTATAAGGACTGACACACGCTGTCTCCGTCTAATTTTGACCGTGAACAAACAGCAGATATACAAAACTGTTTGAAAAGCGGACAGCACTCTTAGGTCTGGAAAAACAGAAAAACTCCTCGGCTTTTTTTTCCAGAGTCACACCCAGATAGCTTTGATTTGTCCGTGATATCAGCCAGTACACAGTAGTGTATGAGGAGCGTTCACCGCTATACGGTGTGTGAAAAAATGAACGCTCAGTAACTCACCAGGACAAAATAATAAAAGTTGGAGTGCTTTGAAAAAAGCAGTTTGAACAGCAGTGTGCACACAGCAATGCAGCTAGCAGGTAGCCTTAAAAGTTAGCCTATTCACCACCAGCACTGCTGAACACGACAAAAATCTTCCTCTTTCACTGCACACTAACTGTACAGTGAAAAGCGCTATCAGCAGAAGCAGTTTTTTTCTTCTTCTCTGCCTAACGCTCTCCCTCTTCAGAATCAGCAGCAGCACCACTCCCTATTCTAAGATCGGCAAAAGTAAGATGGCGGTCGGTGGTCACAGCCTTTTATACCCACTGTGACGCCACACAAAGCCAGCCAATCACTTCAATGCCCTTCTCTAAGATGGTGGTGGCCGCTGCCCATGTCATCGCGTTGCCCACAGTGTGCGTACTGCATCATTGGCTGAGAAAAGGCGCTGGAAGCATTATTTGAAACGCGACTTTGGCGCTCTGATCGGCGACCTCATGGCCGACCTCACCTATGGTTGGGTTTCAATTGGTGAAACCTGAAGTCGGCTATTTTTTAATTTGACCGACCCGTTTCGCTCAACTCTAGCGGTGGCTCCATGCTTTGACAAAATGTCGGTGAAGCCCCCGTAGCGCCGAGCTCACCCATCTACCAGCCTTGGATAGGACTCACAGCATCACCCTGCAGCGTTGCTCCTTTGAACATTTCCTGTGATCCCACTACACTACCGCTGCCCCCCCTTCCCGGTAGCCTGAATTCAGACTGTAAGACAGACCCCCACTTGACGCATTAAATGTTTTTTCCCATTTTCCTCCTGAAAATTTGGGTGCATCTTATGGTCCTGTGCGTTCAAAAAATATGGTATTCTGTGCTCTGGTAGATGAAGCAACGTAAACTTTGAAAAGGCTGCAGAGCTTGCAAAAGTTTTGTGTGTCTTACATATGGCTGTCTGGCGGAAGACCCTATTAATCTAACATTGATGACTAATCGTAATAACAAAGAAATAACGTAGAGGAGCAGCATCCAATCCGGATGAAAAAATGTACAAAAGTTTATTCTGCCATTAAAAAGACATACAACGTTTCGACCACAATTGGTCTTTTTCAAGTATAGCACACAGCATATATGGTGGCCTTATATAGAGAGGAACATCCAATCGATAGTAAGGAAACGCCCACTGATAATACATACAAGAAAACAATCATATGCATGTAAATATTGTTCAAAATATCAAATACAAGAACATTATATATCAGAACAAGTGACACCACAAAAAAAGTAATACAAATATAATAAAAACCTGTTTATGTAAACAGTAGTATACCACAACCCACATGTAAAGCCACCAATCCCGTATGCGCATCACAGTCGCCTTAGTGACCCTTTAACCAATCTCCTGTGTTGATACAAAAAATGAGGTCATGCAGACTAGGCAACCTATAGATGAATATTAAAAACAGGTGCCAAAACTAGCAGCCTATCAAGATTACTCACACAGACTTAGCTGGCCAAGAAGCACTATCTAGCACACCCAAATCACTCTTCCCCATTGACTTTTCAACATCAGTACATACTCCCAGGAGAAGTGACATCATAGGACAAAGTCCCGCGATAACTTCCCACTTTGTGGCCAGTGCACTTGTGCAGTAGCTCCAAAAAGGTCAAATGATCAGGGTCTCATAGAACACACATCAGCCAGGAAGCAGTCACATGATAGAATCATGTGACCGCAAAACACTCCAAGAGCAAGATCACAGTGTCTATGTCAGAGACTCATGTGTGGGAATAAACAGAAGCCATCTCCATGGCAACATATAATCACATTGCAATATATCCCATTAACACAGTCAAACAGTACATAGCTTTAAATAGCCCCAATTTGGAGAATTCTAACCAGATTATGGAAAATTTTATTCAAATACAAAAAATCTATGTAAAACATGGACAGACAAGAAGGCATGGGGATCAATGAATACAAAACAGTAAACAATATATAATGAAGTATAATGAAGTATACAAAAACTTCAGGACTATTCAGTCCCCATGTCCTCTGGTCACTCCAGACAACGAATCCTAAAAAAACAAACAAAATAAAATTAAAATTACAAAATATATATGCAAAAGATAAAAATTGAAAAAAGATGCCGTCAAGACTAGATGGTTTATTTAATACAAATCTGTAGATTATATTCAAGGTTAAGGTCTTTCGGCTGTAACGTATCCAAAGAGGAAATCCACTTTAATTCCATTCTTTTCAACAATTTAATCCTATCCCCACCCGTCTCAACATAGGGACCCCATCAATCACCCTACCTCAACTGATTGACAAAATGTCTACATTCAGAAAAATGCTTCGGAATTGGTAACTTCACAAGTTTAGTCCTAATGGTACTTTTATGTTTACTAATCTGCGCTAGAATTTCCATAGTAGTCTTTCCCACATACATCAGCCCACAAGGGCATGTGATCACATAAATAATGAAACTAGAGGAACATGTGTATCGATCCCTGATAATAAATTTATTTCCAGTTTGTGGATGGCTGAAACTATCCCCATTGATCATATTACCACAACATGCACAACCGAGGCACGGGAAATTACCAGACTTAGGTGGACCAAGTGTCAACTGACGGGGAATCCTTTCCGGGCCCACATCCGCCTTCACGAGCTTATCCCTCAAATTATGTCCACGTCTATAAGACAAAATTGTTTTTTTAGCAAATTCAGGAACATCTGGCAGACCTTTATGCCAAAGGTCCCAATGTTTGCTCAAAACTCCACCAATCCTGTTGCTAATCGGACAGAATATTGACACAAATGGTTCCCGTTTGTCATTTGTTTTCCGACTTAGTTCGTATGGTGTCAAATCTATTACTTTATCCTTGAAGTGTCTGACATTACCAACCGGGTATCCCCTCCTTACAAATTTCTGACAAATTTCGTAATAACAGACTATCAATATTCTGACTCCATGTGACCTTTTTAATTCTTATTCTGCACACATTTCAAATATGAAAAAAGCTATTTTTTCTAATCGATGAGCAAACTCAGGCATGTTACCGCCCCTGCAATTAAAATTTGCATTATAAAAATCTTTGGGATAGTAAATATAAAGACATGAAGTGAGCACAGGTTGTGATCAAAGTTTATAATGTATGCCTTGATCAAGTTCAGTCCCAAAAACAGATCTAAAAGACCTGAGGTTAATCCACTAAAGTCTTTTTTCACAATGAAAATATCTCAGAATGATGAGATAGATCCTGCAAATAATGCAGAAGAGTATACAGTAATACAAATCTCCATGAAGAATGGGACTGAGAATTCAGGAGGGGATATACAATATACAATCTGTAACCCTCAGAGATACAAAGTGAGACAAAATTGTCTGGAAGAAATGGCTATAAAGTAACGTTCGTAGAATCATGGAATGGTAGAGTTGGAAGTGACCTCCAGGGTCATTGTGTCCAACCACCTGCTCAATGCAGGATTCACTAAACCATCTCAGACACATGTCTAAGCAGCCTCTATTTGAAGATTATAAGATTTCAAACATTAACAATTTTGGATTTAATGCTCGCCAGGTTTACAGCTTTTGCACTTTTTTGCTTGACAAGTTATACTGCAGCAGAATGTGCCAGAGTTAATGAAAGTTTGTTTTTAATTCCCTAATACATTCTGCCCATATATTTATTTTCTTTGCTTCTGCATTTTGCTAAATTATCATCTTTAAATCAATGATGCTATTTTTCGGCTTTCCTCCTTCTTAAGGTTTATTCTGCCTATTAACTTCATTTTGTTTATTTGCCACATTACAGAAATTCCAAATACTTATAAGAAAGTATAATGTTTCTGAGAATCCCAGTTTATTATTCGAGTCGGAAACACAGTTAATTCTTGAAGACTAGACAGGAGGGGTTAGCAGACTGCATTACCGAAGAAAAAAGAAAAATACAACAGCCGAGGAAAGTAGAGGAAGCTTGCATATTCAGAATTTTACAATAAGGATTAGCCATAATAAGAAATAGAAAGAAGTCGATGCTTTTCCTTTTCTCTTTGCATTCTCTAACATGCAAATTGACACAAGTCATCCTGGCAAATAGATTTTCTCACTCTATCATGGACCTCCAGCATTGATCCTATCACATGGATCCAACAAGAATGCACATGGCACTGATCAAACCGATAATACCTATGTGCACATTAAATTATAACTCAATTGTATTTTATGTCATTTTATACAGCATGGAAAATGATTAAATTTGCAAATCACTTCATTTTTCTTGAATTTATGTCCTATGTGAACCATTTTTAAATTTAGCGTCAGGATTCGCAAGTATGAGGACCCTTGACATGGGTTGTGAGCTTGCGTATTTTGGCAAAATTTGGATCAATACCCTATGTATACTATACATCATTTTTCATCTTTTTCTTACACATTTTTCCTTTTTTCTGTAGGATGCAGCCAAGCACGTCAGTGTTATTTTGGTGAATTGAGGTGCCTGTCCTTGTGGGGGGACACTTATATGGTGGTGGGCAGCCCAACTGGTCTAATAATAGGGGTGTCATCAATTAGCTGTAAGCTAGACAGGTACGTGTAATACAAAGTGTCTGTGCTTTACATGTATCTGTGTGACTGGCACGTTGCGTAAGCCTTGTGACTGGCACCTTGTATGAATTTTTAATACTATTCACCCACTCCCTCCATGGATGATAGGTTTGTGTCCAATTACTTCATGAGTATATTACACCTGCTATGCCCCCGTCTTCATCATGGGAATCTGCAACACCCTTCTAGTGCATTGGTAATCTAACCTGGTCTTCGTAATTCCATTTCTTTTTCTGTGAAATTTTTCTTGATTTTATGTCCTATTCAAGCCGTTTTTGCAGATCACTTCATTAGAAGATTTGTCTGTATTCTTATAAAAATTAATGTAAGTGGCTTTGAAACCCCAGGTCTTCCCTTATCTATTTGCCTGTCTTTATCTACATTAATATCAGAAAGTACTCACTTGGAGTACAGCTGATTGCAGTGAAATAGTCAGAAACTATGTATTGTTGTCTTTTTCTAAGTGTTGTGCCTATCAGAACAATCTCTTGCAACAGACTTCACAGATGCTCATTGACCGTTAGTATAATGTTATAGAAGCATTGGACTTATTTCCAAAATCACTATATTCTCATTATGCCCTTCCCCCAGTCATACATATATGGTGTTTGCAGAAGCAAATGTATTCCACAAAGCAAGGTAAAAGGAGTTCTGGCTCAAAATTTCTGGGGATATGCTGCTGTAGGAGATTGTTCTGATGAGCACAACACTCAGAAGAAGACACGGTTGCTGAATCTTTCACTGCTATCATCTGTACTTCAAATGAGTACTTTCCAATATCAATACAGCTTAATACAGGCAAATAGACTAGGGATAAGCAAAGGTTTGGAAGCTACTTACATGCAATTTTTTACAGGAATGAAGATAAATCTCCTAATAATGTGATTTGAAAAGTTTCCCAACTTTCCGTGCTGGACAAAATTAAAATAAATAAATCTTTTGTTACTCTTTAACTTAGCCAAACTTCCCATTGTGTCATTGAATCCAACATACAAGAATGAAAAAAGCCATATCAGCCACTATTTTAAGATTATAATGGGTATCCTTCTTGGGGATCAGTCCACGGTTTCATTCCGAAGATGATAACAAAAACTTGGCATTCAGATATTAGGCAATTTTGGGCATGGGTATATAAGAAAGACATACCTGAATTAGAGATGGGTGATCGTGGTTATTAACAAAGTGGGTGGATTGCCTTATTAAGACCTTGATACAGCATTCCATTCATCTATAATAATAAATGCCCTAACCAGCTTCCGGTTGTAACAACTTCCGTCCAGTTGTAACCGGTGACGTCACCACACACACACGCACATGTTAACCCTCAACACACCACACCGCCTCAACACACACTCCTCTCACCTTTCACCTCCACTCATGTCCACTCACTCTTTCACTCCACATACGTTCCTTTCTCTCACTCCGTTTCTCATACTCACACCGTCATCGTCGCTGCCCCGACATCTTCCTCCGCCGCCGCGATCCAGGATCCAGATGTTCTCCATGCCGCCGACATGTTCTTGCGGGACGCCATCTTGGATGTCGTGAAGTCCCGCGAGATTCAAGATGGCGTCGCCGCAACAATATGTCGCTGGCGTGGATGACATCGGGATCCAAAAAGATGGCGTCGGCGAAATCTCGCGAGATTACGCCGACGCCATTTTGGATCCCGATGTCGCCCATGCCAGCGACATGTTGTTGCGGTGACGCCATCTTGAATATCGCGGGACTTCACGACATCCAAGATGGCGTCCCGCAAGAATATGTCGCTGGCGTGGGCGACATCGGGATCCAAAATGGCGTCGGCGTAATCTCGCGAGATTTCGCCGACGCCATCTTTTTGGATCCCGATGTCGTCCACGCCAGCGACATGTTGTTGCGGCGACGCTATCTTGAATATCGCGGGATTTCACGAAATCCAAGATGGCGTCCCGCAAGAACATGTCGGCGGCCTGGAGAACGTCTGGATCCTGGATCGCGGCGGCGGAGGAAGATGTCGGGGCAGCGACGATGACGGTGTGAGTATGAGAAACGGAGTGAGAGAAAGGAACGTATGTGGAGTGAAAGAGTGAGTGGACATGAGTGGAGGTGAAAGGTGAGAGGAGTGTGTGTTGAGGCGGTGTGGTGTGTTGAGGGTTAACATGGCAAGAGGTGTTAACGACGTCGGCGAAATCTCGCGAGATTTCGCCGACGCCATCTTGCATTCATGAAATTGCGTCATTTACCTCACGCCGACTTGCTGTGCGGACGCTTGGCATTGCCTGTACCACCATAACTACTGCTGCCTTGGTCCTATGCCTGTTTACTGCCGGTGTCTAATTACTGGACCAATTTGCCTGTACCGCCATAACTACTGCTGCCTTGCTCCTCTGCCGGTGTCTAATTACAGGACCAATTTGCCTATACCGCCATAACTACTGCCTTTGTCCTCTGCCAGTGTCTAATTACAGGGCCAATTTGCCTCTATCGCCATAACTACTGCTGCTTTGGTCATCTGCCTGTTTACTGTCGGTGTCTAATTACAAGGCCAATTTGCCTCTACCGCCATAACTACTGCTGCCTTGCTCCTCTGCCGGTGTCTAATTACAGGGCTAATTTGCCTCTACCGCCATAACTACTGCTGCCTTGCTCCTCTGCCGGTGTCTAATTACAGGGCTAATTTGCCTCTACCGCCATAACTACTGCTACCTTGCTCCTCTGCCGGTGTCTAATTACAGGGCCAATTTGCCTCTACCGCCATAACTACTGCTGCCTTGCTCCTCTGCCGGTGTCTAATTACAGGGCCAATTTGCCTCTACCGCCATAACTACTGCTACCTTGCTCCTCTGCTGGTGTCTAATTACAGGGCCAATTTGCCAATACCGCCATAACTACTGCTGCCTTGCTCCTCTGCCGGTGTCTAATTACAGGGCCAATTTGCCTCTACCGCCATAAGTACTGCTGCCTTGCTCCTCTGACTGTTCACTGCCTGTGTCTAATTACAGGGCCAATTTGCCTCTACCGCCATAACTACTGCTGCCTTGCTCCTCTGCCGGTGTCTAATTACAGGGCCAATTTGCCTCTACCGCCATAACTACTGCTGCCTTGCTCCTCTGCCGGTGTCTAATTACAGGGCCAATTTGCCTCTACCGCCATAACTACTGCTGCCTTGCTCCTCTGCCGGTGTCTAATTACAGGGCCAATTTGCCGCTACCGCCATAACTACTGCTGCCTTGCTCCTCTGCCGGTGTCTAACTACAGGGCCAATTTGCCACTACCACTTCATAACTACTGCTGGGCAATTACAGGGTCAATTAGTATCTGTTTACTCTACAATACTCCAGGACGCCTTCTTCACTGCCAGATAACTGCCAAATAGACTCCTTTACCTGTGCCAACATGAGTCATAACAAAAAGTATGCCAATGCCAGTGAAAGGAAAGCAGCTTTAGCACTATGACAAAAACAACGCCGTGCTAATGAGACTCCTGAGGAAAAACACCATCGCCTTGAGAAGATTAAGGCTTATAAACACCGTCGCCTCACACACGAATCCCCTAACTCTAAATCCATAAGATTGGCTGAAGAAGCCTCTGCACGCCATCACCGCCGACAACAGACGGCCTCTTCCTCATCATTATTATTAGACTCACAACAGGATGTGGAACAATTTACTGCTACACTTCATCCCATATGCCGTTCACTGACATAACTAATCAGCAATCTGTTTCTGCCCTATCAATACCACCATTCAATACCGATGCACAGTATGCCAATGCCAGTGAAAGGAAAGCAGCTTTAGCACTGCGACAAAAACAACGCCGTGCTAATGAGACTCCTGAGGAAAAACAGCATCGACTTGACAAGATTAAGGCTTATAAACGCCGTCGTCTCACACACGAATCCCCTAACTCTAAATCTATTAGATTGGCTGAAGAAGCCTCTACACGCCATCACCGCCAACAACAGACGGCTTCTTCCTCATCATCTATAATAATAAATGCCCTAAGCAGCTTCCGGTTGTAACAACTTCCGTCCAGTTGTAACCGGTGACGTCACCACACACATGCACATGTTAACCCTCAACACACCACACCGCCTCAACACACACTCCTCTCACCTTTCACCTCCACTCACGTCCACTCACTCTTTCACTCCACATACGTTCCTTTCTCTCACTCCGTTTCTCTTACTCACACCGTCATCGTCGCTGCCCCGACATCTTCCTCCGCCGCCGCGATCCTGGATCCAGACGTTCTCCAGGCCGCCGACATGTTCTTGCGGCGACGCCATCTTGGATTTCGTGAAATCCCGCGAGATTCAAGATGGCGTCGCCGCAAGAACATGTCGCTGGCGTGGACGACTCGGGATCCAAAAAGATGGCGTCGGCGAAATCTCGCGAGATTACGCCGACGCCATTTTGGATCCCGATGTCGTCCACGCCGGCGACATGTTCTTGCGGCGACGCCATTTTGGATCGGCGAAATCCCGCGATAGTTAAGATGGCGTCGCCACAAGAACATGTCGCCGGCGAGGACGATGTCGGGATCCAAAATGGCGTCAGCGAAAACTCGCGAGATTTCGCCGGCGCCATTTTGGATCCCGACGTCGTCCACGCCGGCGACATGTTCTTCCGGCGACGCTATCTTGACTATCGCGGGATTTCACGATACTCAAGATGGCGTCGCCGCAAGAACATGTCGCCGGCGTGGACAACGTCTGGATCCAGGATGGCGCCGGCGGAAGAAGATGTCGGGGATCGTGGAGCAGCGGCGATGACGGCGTGAGTATGAGAGACGGAGTGAGAGAAGGGGTCGTATGTGGAGTGAAAGAGTGAGTGGAGATGGTGAAAGGTGAGAGGAGTGTGTGTTGAGGAGTGTGTGTGTTGATGGTTAACATGGCAAGAGGTGTGATGCTATCGCATCCTCCCGATGCGATAGCATCGGGCCATAATCTAGTTTCATTAATAATCATGATTGAGAAAACCCTTTTAATAACCCCAAAATTTCATGACCTGTCTTGGTACGGCAGTCCACCCAAGATCTTTTGATTAAAATATTGATTAAAATTAACTTTGCTCGTGGGAAAACCTCTTCAAGTTTGGAAAAAAATATGCCTTAATAACAATCTTATTGCTATTCTCAAATATATAAAACAACAATACAGGTATTTTTTATTCTGTTACAACTAGACCTGCCAAAATGATAAGGAGACATCTTCTATGTCTAGAAGAAGGAAGGTTTCGCCATCATCACAGAAGATAATCCTTTAGTTTAAGCCCCGTAAGACTATTGAATTCTTTGCTTCAACATGTTGTGATGCTTAAACTATCAGACAAGTTCAAGGTTGCTTTTCTTGAAATAAATCAATGATGTTCCATATTAATATTTGTACTAGATTTCTGGATAGAGCATATTAATCCACCAATATATTGTGATTAAAAAATAAAGTATAAAAATAGCCATCCTCCGTTTATGGTACAATAAGCATCTGCATTTGTAACATGGGGATTGTGTCATCATCTAGATCAACATATTTGGAGAAACTTATGTCATTTTTTCAACACTAACAAATATGGAAAAACAACTCTGCTAAGATGTATCCTGCTTTATAGCATGTTGAGCTAGCCTTAAATAGAAGCCCAAAAGTGATGGATGTGATAAAGTACGCTAGTATTCTCACCTAAGACTCTCATGAACAAAAGGATATACAAATAGAGTTGAGCGAAACAGGTCGGTCATATTCAAAAGTCGGCGACTTTTGCTGAAGTCGGGTTTCATGAAGCGAAACCCGACCATAGCGTGAGGTCGGCCACGAGGTCGGCGAGCAGAGCTCCAAAGTCGCGTTTCAAAAGATGCTTCCAGCGCCCTTTTTCAGCCAATGATGGAGGACGCACACTGTGGGCAACGCGATGACATAGGCATCGGTCACCACCATCTTTGAGAAGGGCATGCAAGTGATTGGCTGGCTTTGTGTGGCGTCACAGGGGTTATAAAAGGGCGTGCACGCCGACCGTCATCTTACTTATGCCGATCTTAGCATAGGGAGAGGTTGCTGCTGCTGATGATTCTGTAGGGAGAGCGTTAGGCAGGGAAGAAGAACCAAAAAACTGCTTCTGCTGTTAGCGATTTCCACTTACAACACAACAGTTTGTGTGCAGTGACAGGGGAGGCTCTATTTTTGTGCATCAGCTCTGTTGGTTATTAGGCTGCCTTATAAGGCTCCCTGATAGCTGCATTGCTGTTTGCACACTGCTGTGCAAACTGCTTTTTTAAAAGCAAAAATACTTTTCTTCCTCTTTTCTGCACAGTTACCAAGCGTTCATTTTTCCACCCTTTTGTGTGTGCAGCAGTCCTGCTTATTAGGCTGCCTGCATCCATACTTGGACTGAGAGCATCATTGTCAGCCTCCTAAAATCTCTAGTGAGATCCAAATTCTCACAAATTCTATAAAAATATTCAGAATTGAGAGTCCTCAGTGGTTGATACCTTTTAATGGCTAACTGAAAAGATGGTAACACATTGCAAGCTTTCGAGACTACTCAGGTCTCTTCATCAGGCTAGGCTAATACAAAATCTGAAGAGTCACATATTTATGCACAAACAACACAGAAAAAATGCAATAGATAAGATAAGACAAGTGACGTGAAGCAGAACTATCAATATGGGAGAGGGAGAAACATAAATATTGGACAGGTACATAGATAAGGAGTCCGGATGTTTTATAGTCCTCTGATTGGGGTCTCCTAATGTGTTGTGATGCCCCCACTTGGTCTTGGAAGCAAATTCCTTAATTGATGTATAAGGACATAAATCCATGCGACACATTCATTCCAGCACTGAGAGTGTCAAAGGTCATCATAAATTTATACTCCCAAACTCGTCTCTCTCTCTGAGACTTGAAGTTACCTTTCAATACCAGTAATTTCATATCCATGTTGCTGTGATCAGGGATAGAAAAATGTTTTGCCACAGGTAGATCCATTCTTTTTTCTCTTACTGTGTGACGATGAGCATTCATCCTTGTTCTCAGTTTTTGCCCTGTCTCCCCCACATACAGACCCCCAGTTGGACATTTAGTACAAATAATTAAGTACACCACATTAGATGTAATGCAGCTGAAAGTACCTGGGATCTTGTAGTCCTGATGTGAGTTGGGGATCTTTATCTTGTCCGTGGTCATTATAAATGGACAGGTTTTGCATTTTTTCTGGTTGCAAGGAAAGGTAGAAAGTACAAAGATACACATCGATAAAAAGATATACATCTTTACTGTCACAAATCCTATAGACACCCTCCACCTTGTCATACACCATCCAATTTCAGCCTGTTGCATTGAGGTGTAATCTCACCTGTGCCTGAGACAATAGTTCTGCATCCTCAAATCTCTAGTGAGATTCAAATTCTCACCAATCCTATAGACACCCTCCACCTTGTCATACACCATCCAATTTCAGCCTGTTACATTGAGGTGTAATCTCTCCTGTGCCTGAGACAATAGTTCAGTGTCCTCAAATCTCTAGTGAGATCCAAATTCTCACCAATCCTATAGACACCCTCCACCTTGTCATACACCATCCAATTTTAGCCTGTTACATTGAAGTGTAATCTCTTCTGGTCCTGAGACAATAGTTTTGCATCCTCAAATCTCTAGTGAGATTCAAATTCTCACCAATCCTATAGACACCCTCCACCTTGTCATACACCATCCAATTTCAGCCTGATACATTGAGGTATAATCTCTCCTGGTCCTGAGACAATAGTTTTGCGTCCTCATATCTCTAGTGAGATTCAAATTCTCACCAATCCTATAGAAACCCTCCACCTTGTCATACACCATCCAATTTCAGCCTGTTACATTGAGGAGTAATCTCTCCTGGGTCTGAGACAATAGTTCTGCGTCCTCAAATCTATAGTGAGATTCAAATTCTCGCCAATCCTATAGACACCCTCCACCTTGTCATACACCATCCAATTTCAGCCTGTTACATTGAGGTGTAATCTCTACTTGGCCTGAGACAATAGTTCTGCGTCCTAAAATCTATAGTGAGATTCAAATTCTCACCAATAGTAGATACACCTTCTACCTTCTTTTAGAGTACCATATAGCAGGTAGTATTTTGGGTACATTTTCACAAAAATGAGGAAGCGTGGTGGAAGACGCCATGGAAGTGGACGGGGGTTGCCAGCTGGTCCCGATGGTGGTGGTGACGGTGTTGCATCTGTTGGTAGTGGCAAAAGCACAATAGCACCTAAGGCAGGAGGTGTTGAGCCTGTTTCATCGTCTGGCTCCACAAGGCCTCAAATGCTCTCTTTTCTGGGAGTAGGTAAACCATTTTTAAAGCCGGAGCTTCAGGAACAAGTTTTGGCTTACATTGCTGACACAACCTCCAGCTCTCTCGCCTCCTCTTCTGAAGTTTCAAAAAATAATAGCACTGAGTCGTCAGTGGAAGCTCCTGGTCCAGAACACATTTCCTTGTGTCCTTCACCCCTACCAAAAGTGAAGGATGTGGCAGGCCACACTACCAATTACTCCATGGAGCTCTTTTCACATACCATGCCTGGGTTAGCAAGTCAAATCGTGAATTCCCCAGTCCAAGATGAATCTGACATGGAGTGCACTGATGCACAGCCACTGCTAGAATTTTCTGCTGGTACAATCACTCAGAGCACTACATTGTCCTCTAAGTGTACTGAGGCAGAATCAGACCCTGATGAAACTCAGGTGCCCCTTCCCGCATACTATACCACCTTACACAGTGACACAGAGGAAGGTGCACATGAAATTGAAGAAGAGGTGATGGATGACCTAGTTGTTGACCCAGATTGGCATCCATTGGGGGAAAAGGGTGCCGCTGCCAATAGCTCAAAAGAGGAGGAGGAGGATCCACAGCAGGCAACGACATCGCAACAGCTGTTATCTGGCAGGACCGTAGTAGTCCAAAAACGTGTTACAAAAAACAAAAGGGTTGCAGGACAGCTTTGCCAGACCGTCAAATTAGCACAGCGAGCATGGTCTCAAAATGTCTTCCATAGTAGGAAGAGTGCAGTGTGGTACTTTTTTGAACAAAATCCTAATGATCAGGCAAAGGTTATCTGAAAGAAGTGCGCAAAGACCTTTAGCCGAGGGAAAAATCTGAGAAATTTGAATACCAGTTGCTTGCTTATACATTTAACCACCATGCACTTGCAAGCATGGACGGACTACCAAACCTCACGTACCACATGTGCTCCTTCTCCGACTGAAGGTAGTCAGCAGCGCTACATCGCTTCCCCCACTGTAAGCCCACCGGTTAGCACACCACCAGCAGCAAATGTCGAGGTGTCGTCGCAAGGGCAAGGCAGTCATGGAATCACAATGTTATTGCTGCGAAAGACTGAATCTAGGCCATCAGCAACACCACCAACACCATCACCATCACCAACCCTCTCTCAGCCCGCCATGTCCACCGCTAGTTCCACCATATGTAGCTCTCAAGTCCAGCTCACCCTACCAGAGACTCTGAGTAGGACAAGAAAGTACTCATCCTCTCATCCGCGTACACTGGCTGTGAACGCCCACATTGCCAAACTAATCTCGTTAGAGATGATGCCCTACCGGTTAGTTGAAAGCAAAGCTTTCCGTGAGCTCCTGGCCTATGCAGTATCACGCTATGACCTACCCAGCCGGCATTTCTTTTCGCAAAAAGCCATCCCAGCCCTCCACATACATGTGAAAGACTGCATTGTCCATGCACTCAAGCAATCACTGAGTGGAAAGGTGCACCTCACAACAGATGCATAGTCCAGTAGGCATGGCCAGGGCCGTTACGTGTCCATCACTGCGCACTGGGTTAATGTGGTGGATGCAGGGTCCACAGGGGACAGCGGCGGTGGGACAGTGCTGCCTAGCCCACGGTATAGGAAACAGTTGAGTGTAGGCGTTCGACACTCCTCCTCCAGAAGCGAAAGCTTGTCCACAGAGAGCAGTCGCACGAGCACTCCATCCGCAGTTGCCAGTGTTGCACACGAGTTGTCCCACTACCGAACAGCTAGTGGTAAGCGTCAGCAGGCTGTGTTGAAGATGATGTGTTTGGGCGACAACAGACACACCGCGGAGGTACTGGCCGACTACTTGCAGCGACAAACTGAGTCATGGCTGTGCAGTCTACATCTTGAGGCAGGCAAGGTAGTTAGTGATAACGGCCGTAATTTTGTGGCAGCCATAGCCCTTTCAAAACTCAGACACATACCTTGCCTGGCTCACACCTTGAACCTGGTGGTGTAGTGATTCCTTAATAATTATCTGGAGTTAACACCCCTACTCCATAAGGTGCGAAGACATCCGCCGGTCACCCGTACACTCCAGTCGTATGCAGAAGCTGCAGCGATTGCTCCACCTTCCCAAGCACCGCCTAATTATCGACGTTGCAACAAGGTGGAACTCCACCCTGCACATGGTTCAGAGGCTGTGCGAACAGAGGCAGGCTGTATTTCATTTGTGGGAGGATACACGGGCAGGCAGTTTGTAGGCACACATGGAGTTGTCTGGTGTGCATTGGTCGAAGCTGAAAGACCTCTGTAAAGTCCTTCAGTGTTTTGAGGAATGCACACGGCTGGTAAGTGCAGACGACGCCATCATAAGCATGAGCATCCCACTTATGCGTTTGCTCATGCAAACTTTGACGCACATTAAGGAGCAGGCGTCTGCAGCCGAGGAAGATGAGGAAGAGGAGGAGGGAATCCTTGATGACATTCAGCCATTGTTTGCTCAGGGACCTCTCCTGGACGAGGTGGAGGAAGAGGAGGAGGAGGAGGATGATGGGCATGATTATTTTGGGGAGGAGGATGCTTCTCAGGGGGCAAGAAAAAATGTTGGCGTGGCAAGGTCAGTTACAGGGTATGTGTGTGACTGGAGGGATGTGGATTTGCCAGAAAGTGCTCCTCCATCCAGCACTCGCAGTGCATCATTGACACCTGGAACATTGGCCCACATGTCTGATTATGCCTTGCAGATCCTAAAAAGGGACCTCCGCATTGCCAAAATGATGAACGATGACGACTACTGGTTGGCCAGCATCCTGGATCCACGCTATAAAGGCAAATTCCAAAACATCATGCCACAGGAGAACTTAGAGCTAATATTGGCTAACAAACAAGCAACTCTGGTAAACCGTTTGTTTGAGGCATTCCCAGCACACAGCGGAGGTGATGTTTTTCCAACGAGCCGTAGTGGGCAACATGGAAGAGGTGTTCGTGGTGCACACAGCCGAAGTGGCGTTGGACACAGGGGTTTCATGACCATGTTGTGGACTGATTTTCCAAGTACCGCTCACACGACTGGTAATTAGAGTTGAGCGAAACGAGTCGAAAAAATTCAAAAGTCGCCGACTTTTGGCAAAGTCGGGTTTCATGAAACGAAACCCGACCCTAGGATGAGGTCGGCCACGAGGTCGGCGACTTACGCGCCAAAGTCGCGTTTCAAAAGTTTGTTTTGCGCTCTCTTTCAGCCAATCAGGATCCACGGACACTGTGGGCAACGTGATGACATAGGCACGGGTCACCACCATCTTTCAGAAGGGCATGCAAGTGATTGGCTTGCTTTGGTGGGCGTCACAGGGGGTATAAAAGGGCGTGCACGCCGACCGCCATCTTACTTCTGCCGATCTTAGTATAGGGAGAGGTTGCTGCTGATTCTGTAGGGAGAGCGTTAGGCAGGGAAGAAGACAAAAAAACTGCTTCTGCTGCTAGCGATTTGGCCTGCACAACACACCAGTCACTGTGTGTGCAGTGCAAGGGGAGTCTATATAGTGGTGTATCAGTGGTGTTGGTTGTTGGGCTGCCTTCTAAGGCTTCCTGACATTCCTGCATTGCTGTTTACCCACTGCTCCGCAAACTGCTTTTTTAAAAGCAATCCCAATTTTTTTTTTTTTGTCCTGCTGAGAAGACAAAAAAACTGCTTCTGCTGCTAGCAATTTGGCCTGCACAACATACCAGTCACTGTGTGTGCAGTGCAAGGGGAGGCTATATAGTGGTGTATCAGTGGTGTTGGTTGTTGGGCTGCCTTCTAAGGCTTCCTGACATTCCTGCATTGCTGTTTACCCACTGCTCCGCAAACTGCTTTTTTAAAAGCAATCCAATCTCCCTTATCCTCTAGTCACTTTTGTCACAGCTGTGCCATCGAGCCTGTCACATAGCGCTCAGATATTCATTGGGCCTCACACAATCCAAAAGTGTCCAGTGTCCAAAAGTGTGTGCAGAGATTCAAAATCTCCCTTATCCTCTAGTCACTTTGGTCACAGCTGTGCCATCGAGCCTGTCACATAGCGCTCAGATATCAGTGGGCCTCACACAATCCAAAAGTGTCCATCCAGTGTCCAAAAGTGTGTGCAGAGATTCAAAATCTCCCTTATCCTCTAGTCACTTTGGTCACAGCTGTGCCATCGAGCCTGTCACATAGCGCTCAGATATCAGTGGGCCTCACACAATCCAAAAGTGTCCATCCAGTGTCCAAAAGTGTGTGCAGAGATTCAAAATCTCCCTTATCCTCTAGTCACTTTGGTCGCAGCTGTGCCATCGAGCCTGTCACATAGCGCTCAGATATTCATTGGGCCTCACACAATCCAAAAGTGTCCAGTGTCCAAAAGTGTGTGCAGAGATTCAAAATCTCCCTTATCCTCTAGTCACTTTGGTCACAGCTGTGCCATCGAGCCTGTCACATAGCGCTCAGATATCAGTGGGCCTCACACAATCCAAAAGTGTCCATCCAGTGTCCAAAAGTGTGTGCAGAGATTCAAAATCTCCCTTATCCTCTAGTCACTTTGGTCACAGCTGTGCCATCGAGCCTGTCACATAGCGCTCAGATATCAGTGGGCCTCACACAATCCAAAAGTGTCCAGTGTCCACAAGTGTCTGCAGAAATTCAAAATCTCCCCTGTCCTATAGACACCTTGTACCTTGTTTTACATTACTATATAGTTTGTTGGATTTTGTCTACATTTCTACCAAAAATGAGGAAGGCTGGTGGAAGAGGCCGTGGAATTGGGCGGGGGTTGGCAGCTGGTAATGATGGTATTGGTGGTGGATCTGATGGTAGTGGCAAGAGCAAAATAGGACCGAATGCAGGAGGTGCTGACCCTGCATCATCGTCTGGCTACATAAGGCCTCGAACGCTTAGTTTTCTAGGAGTTGGCAAACCGCTTTTAAAGCCAGAGCATCAGGAAAAAGTTTTGTCTTACATTGCTGACTCAGCCTCCAGCTCTATCGCCTCCTCTTCTTCAGTTGTAAAAAGTAAAAGCACTGAGTCGTCATTGGAGGCTCATGTTCATGAACCACACCTTTCCTTGTGTCCTTCACCCCAACCAAGATTGAAGGATGACGCAGGCCATACTACTGATTACTCCATGGAGCGGTTTTCACATACCATGCCTGGATTATCAAGTCAAATGGTGAATTACCCAGGCCAAAATGAATCTGACATGGAGTGCACTGATGCACAGCCGCTGATGGATGATTCTGCTGGTACATTCACTCAGAGCACTACATTGTCCTCGCAGTGTACAGAGCCAGATTCTGACCCTGATGAGACTCAGGTGCCCCTTCCCGCACACTATACCACCATACACGGTGACACAGAGGAAGGTGCACATGACATAGAAGAGGAGGTGATGGATGACCCAGTTGTTGACCCAGATTGGCATCCATTGGGGGAAGAGGGTGCTGCTTCCAATAGCTCAGATGAGGAGCATCCACAGCAGACATCGACAACGCAACAGCTGTTATCTGGCAGGCCCGGAGCACTCCAAAGACAGGTTCCAAACATCAAAAGAGTTGCTGGACAGCTTGTCCAGAGGGTCAAAAGATCACAGCGTGCTAGGCCGCAAAATGTCTGCCAAAGTAGGAAGAGTGCAGTGTGGCACTTTTTTGAACAAAATCCTCATGATTAGGCCAAGGTTATCTGTAAGAAGTGCGCAAAGACCTTTAGCCGAGGGAAAAATCTGAAAAATTTGAATACCAGTTGCATGCTTAGACATTTAACCAGCATGCACTTGCAAGCGTGGACACAACACCAAACCTCAAGTGCCACATGTGCAACTGATCACAACGAAGGTAGTCAGCAATGCTACATTGTTTCCCCCACTGTAAGCCCACCGGTTAGCACAGCAGCAAATGTTGAGGTGTCGTTGCAAGACCACAGCAGTCAGGGAATCCCACTGTAATATCAACAAAAGACTGATTCTAGGCCATCAGAAAGAACACCAACTTCATCACCATCATCAACCCTCTCTCAGTCCGCCCTGTCCACCGCTACTTCCACCATATGCAGCTCTCAAGTCCAGCTCACCCTCCCAGACACTATGAGTAGGTCAAGAAAGTACTCAGTCTCTCATCCGCGTACACTGGGTTTGAACGCCCACATTGCCAAACTAATCTTGTTTGAGATGATGCCCTTTCGGTTGGTGGAAAGCACAGCTTTCCGCGAACTCATGGCCTATGCAGTACCACGCTATGACCTACCCAGTTGCCACTTCTTCTCTCGCAAAGCCATCCCAGCCCTCCACCATCATGTGAAAGACCGCATTGTCCATGCACTCAAGCAGTCAGTGAGCGGAAAGGTGCACCTCACAACTGATGCATGGTCCAGTCGGCATGGCCAGGGCCGTTATGTGTCCATCACTGCGCACTGGGTTAATGTGGTGGATGCAGGGTCCACAGGGGACAGCGGTGGTGGGACAGTGCTGCCTAGCCCACGGTATAGGAAACAGTTGGCTGTAGGCGTTCGACCCTCCTCCTCCTCCTCCAGAAGCGAAAGCTCGTCCACAGAGCGCAGTCGTACGAGCACTCCATCTGCAGCTGCCACTGTTGCACACAATGTGTCCCCCTATCGAGCAGCTAGTGGAAAGCGTCAGCAGGCTGTGTTGCAGATGATGTGTTTGGGCGACAGACACACCACCGAGGTGCTGGCCGAGTACTTTCAGCGACAAACTGAGTCATGGCTGGGCAGTGTACATCTTGAGGCAGGCAAGGTAGTTAGTGATAACGGCCGTAATTTTGTGGCAGCCATAGCCCTTTCAAAACTCAGCCACATACCTTGCTTGGCTCACACCTTGAACCTGGTGGTGCAGTGCTTCCTCAAAAATTATCCGGAGTTAACAGCCCTGCTCCAGAAGGTGCGAAGACTGTGCGCGCACATCCGCCGGTCGCCTGTACACTCCGTTCGTATGCAGAAGCTGCAGCGATTGCTCCACCTTCCCAACCACCGCCTCATTATTGACATTGCAACAATGTGGAACTCCACCCTGCACATGGTGGAGCGGCTGTGCGAGCAGAGGCAGGCCATAATGCATTTGTGGGAGGATACACGGCCAGGCACTTTGAGAGCAGACATGGAGTTGACAGGTGTGCAGTGGTCAAAGCTGAAAGACCTCTGTAAAGTCCTTCAGTGTTTTGAGGAATGCACACGGCTGGTAAGCGCAGACGACGCCATCCTAAGCATGAGCATCCCACTTATGAGTCTGCTCATGCAAACTTTGACGCACCTTAAGGAGCAGGCGTCTGCAGCCAATGTTGATGAGGAGGAAGAGGAGGAGGGAATCCTTGATGACATTCAGCCATTGTCTGCTCAGGGACCTCTCCTGGACGAGGTGGAGGAAGAAGAGGAGGAGGAGGATGATGATGGGGATGATTACTTAGGGGAGGAGGATGCATCTCGTGGGGCAAGTGAAAATGTTGGCGTGGCAAGGTCTGGTACAGGGTTTGTGCGTGACTGGAGGGATGTGGATTTGCCAGAAATTGCTCCTCCACCCAGCACTCGCAGTGCATCATTGACACCGGGAACATTGGCCCACATGTCAGATTATGCCTTGCGGATCCTAAAAAGGGAACCCCGCATTGCCAAAATGATGAACGATGACGACTACTGGTTGGCCAGCATCCTGGATCAACGCTATAAAGGCAAATTACAAAACATCATGCCACAGGAGAACCTTGACCTAATATTGGCTAATAAACAAGCAACTCTGGTAAATCGGTTGCTTGAGGCATTCCCAGCACACAGCAGCGGTGATGGTTCTCACACGAGCCGTACGGGCCGGGGGCAGCTTGGCAGAGGTGTTCGTGGTGCACACAGCAGAAGTGGCGTTGGAGACAGGGGTTTCATGACAATGTTGTGGACTGATTTTTCAAATACCGCTCACACAACTGGTAATACTGCATCGATGGAAAGTGACAGGAGACAGCAGTTGTCAACTATGGTTACAAACTACTTTTCCTCCCATATCGATGTTCTCCCACACAGGTCATTCCCCTTTGACTATTGGGCCGCTAAACTGGACACCTGGCCTGAATTGGCCCAATATGCTTTACAGGAGCTCGCTTGCCCAGCTGCAAGTGTGCTATCGGAAAGAGTCTTCAGTGCAGCTGGATCAATCCTGACAGAAAAAAGGACCCGTCTGTCAACCCAAAATGTGGATGATCTAGCCTTCATTAAAATGAACCACGCATGGGTTTCCAAGGATTTTGTCCCACCTTCCCCTGATAACACATAGGGTGACAGAAAAATGGCTTGCTTTGGTCCACCTCTTCCTGGTACTTCACCTATTTCGCCTTTTGCATCAGCTGAATGTCCAACATCAACATATGCCACTTTCTAAAACTCCCTAACGGTGCTGCCTCCCCCCCCATGGCCGGGGTCACCACCTAGCGCACGACACCTTGCGAGTGCCGTTGCCCTGGACAGGTGGGTAGGCCGACTCTTGGGCGCGGGCACTGGCACAGGGTCCCTCATAGTGCAATCAAGTGTCTCTGACGGTGGTGGTGCACACCCGCCGTCAGACACACCGCTGTACTATGAGGGGCCCAGTGCCAGTACCGACGCCCACGAGTGGGCCCCCCTTGCTTGGGCAGGGCCCCAGCATTTGCAATCTTTACCTCTCCCTGCTCCTCCGCTGTGTAATCTGGGCCGTCAAATCCATACTGTGCCTGACACCGTCTGAGCCTGCCTCCTGATGTATAGACATATATTTTGAATGTGTACGCTATCCATACATGTTATCCGGGGATACGGTACCCTTTCTAACCTTTGTGCAATCACGTGCAATCCATACTGCGCCTAACACCATCTGAGCCTGCCTCCTGAGACATATATTTTGAATGTGTACGCTATCCATACATGTTATCCGGGGATACGGTACCCTTTCTAACCTTTGTGCAATCACGTGCAATCCATACTGGGCCTAACACCGTCTGAGCCTGCCTCCTGAGACATATATTTTGAATGTGTACGCTATACATACATGTTATCTGGGGATACGGTTCCCTTTCTAACCTTTGTGCAATCACGTGCAATCCATACTGGGCCTAACACCGTCTGAGCCTGCCTCCTGAGACATATATTTTGAATGTGTACGCTATCCATACATGTTATCCGGGGATACGGTACCCTTTCTAACCTTTGTGCAATCACGTGCAATCCATACTGGGCCTAACACCGTCTGAGCCTGCCTCCTGAGACATATTTTGAATGTGTACGCTATCCATACATGTTATCCGGGGATACGGTACCCTTTCTAACCTTTGTGCAATCACGTGCAATCCATACTGGGCCTAACACCGTCTGAGCCTGCCTCCTGAGACATATATTTTGAATGTGTACGCTATCCATACATGTTATCTGGGGATACGGTACCCTTTCTAACCTTTGTGCAATCACGTGCAATCCATACTGGGCCTAACACCGTCTGAGCCTGCCTCCTGATACATATATTTTGAATGTGTACGCTATCCATACATGTTATCTGGGGATACGGTACCCTTTCTAACCTTTGTGCAATCACGTGCAATCCATACTGGGCCTAACACCGTCCGAGCCTGCCTCCTGAGACATATATTTTGAATGTGTACGCTATCCATACATGTTATCCGGGGATACGGTACCCTTTCTAACCTTTGTGCAATCACGTGCAATCCATACTGGGCCTAACACCGTCTGAGCCTGCTTCCTGAGACAAATATTTTGAATGTGTACGCTATCCATACGTGTTATCCGGGGATACGGTACCCTTTCTAACCTTTGTGCAATCACGTGCAATCCATACTGGGCCTAACACCGTCTGAGCCTGCCTCCTGAGACATATATTTTGAATGTGTACGCTATCCATACATGTTATCTGGGGATACGGTACCCTTTCTAACCTTTGTGCAATCACGTGCAATCCATACTGGGCCTAACACCGTCTGAGCCTGCCTCCTGAGACATATATTTTGAATGTGTACGCTATCCATACATGTTATCCGGGGATACGGTACCCTTTCTAACCTTTGTGCAATCACGTGCAATCCATACTGGGCCTAACACCGTCTGAGCCTGCCTCCTGAGACATATATTTTGAATGTGTACGCTATCCATACATGTTATCTGGGGATACGGTACCCTTTCTAACCTTTGTGCAATCATGTGCAATCCATACTGGGCCTAACACCGTCTGTGCCTGCCTCCTGAGACATATATTTTGAATGTGTACGCTATCCATACATGTTATCCGGGGATGCGGTACCCTTTCTAACCTTTGTGCAATCACGTACAATCCATACTGGGCCTAACACCGTCTGAGCCTGCCTCCTGAGACATATATTTTGAATGTGTACGCTATCCATACATGTTATCTGGGGATACGGTACCCTTTCTAACCTTTGTGCAATCACGTGCAATCCATACTGGGCCTAACACCGTCTGAGCCTGCCTCCTGAGACATATATTTTGAATGTGTACGCTATCCATACATGTTATCTGGGGATACGGTACCCTTTCTAACCTTTGTGCAATCACGTGCAATCCATACTGGGCCTAACACCGTCTGAGCCTGCCTCCTGAGACATATATTTTGAATGTGTAAGCTATCCATACAAGTTATCCGGGGATACAGTACCCTTTCTAACCTTTGTGCAATCACGTGCAATCCATACTGGGCCTAACACCGTCTGAGCCTGCCTCCTGAGACATATATTTTGAATGTGTACACTATCCATACATGTTATCCGGGGATACGGTACCCTTTCTAACCTTTGTGCAATCACGTGCAATCCATACTGGGCCTAACACCGTCTGAGCCTGCCTCCTGAGACATATATTTTGAATGTGTACGCTATCCATACATGTTATCTGGGGATACGGTACCCTTTCTAACCTTTGTGCAATCACGTGCAATCCATACTGGGCCTAACACCGTCTGAGAATGATAGATGGGGCCCACCATACACTGGAACATTCCAAAGGTGTACATCAGACAATGGAGCAGCATTTACAGGGCCCATTATACACTAGAGCTTTAGAAATGGGGCCCATTATGTTTGGAGCATTATTTTGGCCCATAAGACAGTAGAGCTTCATCCATGGGGACCAACATATACTGTAGCATTATGTGGAGCTCATCATATACTGTTTCAAACATTATTTGGGACCAATGATTCTGTATGGAGAAATAGATGGGCCTCGTCATGAGATGTAAAAAGTGAGGTATTTTTCATTGTACTATACCGCTATTTCTCTGCCGTATCGGAGCATGATGAGTTGTGGTATGTGTTAAAGGGGCGCTCTTTCGCCCAGGGCACATGAAAACCTGGAGCCAGCCCTCCCCCCTCACAGTCTGTAGCCAAATAACCCCCATTTTTCAGTGCGTTACTTGTATTATGAAGTTAATTAAGGTTGACAAGCTTAAGTAAGAAGAATTGATGCTTTTGGCATTCAAATGGGCACTGTTGGTGTGTTTCCTGTCCTCCACTCACTGCCGACTTTTATTCCCCATTGACTTACATTGGGTTTCGTGTTTCGGGACGACCCCGACTTTTCCCTAAAATCGGACGATCTTGCTCGGCCCGACTTTTGGAAAAGTTGGGGTTCACGAAACGAAACGCGACCCTAAAAAACCAAAAGTCGCTCAAATCTACTGGTAATACTGCATTGATCGAAAGTGATAGGAGACAGCAGTTGTCAACTATGGTAACTAACTACTTCTCCTCCCATTTCGATGTTCTCCCTCACCGGTCATTCCCCTTTGACTATTGGGCCAGTAAACTTGACACATGGCCTAAATTGACACAATATGCCTTACAGGAGCTTGCTTGCCCTGCTGCTAGTGTGTTATCTGAACGAGCCTTCAGTGCTGCTGGATCAATCCTGACAGAAAAAAGGACCCGTCTGTTGACCCAAAATGTTGATGATCTAACCTTCATTAAAATGAACCATGCATGGGTTTCAAAGGATTTTGTCCCACCCTCCCCTGCTGACACATAGGTTGCCAGAAAAATGGCTTGCTTTTGTCCTCCTCTTCCGCAGACTTCTCCAATTACTCCATTTGCAGCTGCTGAATGTCCAACATCAACATATGCCATTTTTTCCACCTCCCTAACTGGGCTGCCTCCCCCCACAGGACTGAGGTCTCCACCTGGCGCACGCACCCGTGCGAATGCCATTGCCCTGGACAGGTGGGTGGGCACACTCTTTGGCAACGGCACTGGCACAAGGTCCTTCATAGTAGAATCAAGTGTCTCTGATGGTGGGGGTGCACACCCGCTGTCAGACACACCGGCGTACTATGAGGGGCCCTGTGCCAGTACCGCCGCCCACGAGTGGGCCCCACCTGCTTGCTCTGGGCACCAGCACTTGCAATATTTACCTCTCCCTGCTCCACCACTATGTAGTCTGGCCTGTTAAATACTTCACTGGGACTACCAAAACAAATTTGGTGAAATGATAGATGATAGCAAAGACGTAGCTATGCCCTGTCCTGCTGGGCTCTATCTTCAGATGATCAATGGCTTCCATTTGTTATGGACGTCGACTCACAATGAGATGCAGTGGTGGTTTATCATCAGCTTTCGCGGTTTTCCGACTCACAGATGTGTGGCATTCCTGCCCACATTTTTAAATGTGTCCTCTCATGCCATTCCAATAGAATCGCCTATGGCCTGTGGCTTCTGTCTTTTGCACTCCAAAGTTACCTGACAGATCATGATAAGCAGTGAGGACAATGTCTATATCTGTCCCTATGATCACAATTTGATGGAGATGAGTAACGGTGATGGGTTCCATGGTACTGCGATACAGCAAACCTTTCTTCATGTAACGGACAGGGAAGGACAATGTCCGAGAGTGGACCCTCTGGGTCGCGTATCTGGAGCCCCTGGGTCGAGCACGCCAGGTGATGACCGACCCCTGTACAGGGATCGTTAGGGGCAAAACCGCAGAGGACAGAACCGCGACAGCCGGTACCAGGAGGGATGGCTCGGGGACACGGAGCGACAGCGCAACCAAGATTATTGGACAGAGCAGGGTTATAGGATGAGGAGGCGGCAGGCAGCCGCTACTAGTGGGGACACAGGAGGAGGCACAGGAGCAGAGGGAGTGCACACTAGGAGGAAACAGATGGAAGAACAAGGACGGTTGCATACGAGACCTAGGGAGCGGGGAGAGGGAGAGACAAGGAGGAGGTGAGACAGAACTGAGACCAGCAGGGGGACGGAAAGAGGACCTAAACTAGATCCCTAACACGACAGAGGGGACCAGAACAGAGTGTAAGGCAACACACTATCCTCAGGCGTCCTCTCTACGGAGAGAACGCCTGAAATATCATAGGACCCGGAAGTGGGCGGTACGCACCGCCCTCAGCGCCGCCCACCGCTGACAGATGAGAGAGCGCTGGCGCGCGCCCGCGACCTAAGGAGGGGGCGCAGGGACGTCGGAGGACGAAGGGCTGGGTAAGAGATCTCGCTGCGGCGGGAGCGCCGGCGGGGGGCGGCAACAGCCGGCGCCGCCGGAGCGGGGGCGCGGCCGGGCACGGCCGCGAGCGCCACAGTACCCCCCCTTTACATCCTCCCTTTCTGAGATTGGCCAGAAATCTTTTCAAAATAAGGGGGGCGTTGATGTTTTCTCGAGGCTCCCAGGACCTCTCCTCAGGACCAAACCCCTTCCAATCAATAAGAAAGAGGGATCTCCCCCTGACCTTTTTCATGGCTAAAATGTCCCTTATTTCAAAGATGTCATCCGAGCCAACAGGCGAAGGAGGGGCAATGGAGGCTGGTTGGAACCGATTCAGAACTACAAGTTTCAGGAGCGAGATATGAAAGGCGTTGGGGACCCGGAGTGAAGCCGGCAATTTCAGTTTATAAGCCACCTCATTGATGCGTTTTAGCACCTCGAAGGGACCGATGTAACGAGGACTCAACTTATAGGAAGGAACTTTCAAGCGGATGTGCTTGGTCGAGAGCCAGCCCTTGTTGCCAGGATGGTACGGAGGAAGGTCCCTTCATCTTTTGTCCGCATGTTTCTTGATTCGAGCACTGGCATTCACGAGGGACTCTCTGGTCTCCCTCCAAATCTTAGAAAATTCTATGGCGAGAGTATCTGCTGCCGGAACTCCTGATGATGTGGTAAAGGGCAGGGGAACCCCGGATTGCGACCAGAGACCACAAAGAACGGAGATTTGGTGGTCGACTCACTGGGGTGGTTGTTATGGGCGAATTCTGCCCAAGGTAGAAGTGAGACCCAGTTGTCCTGATGAGCGTTGGAAAAGTGACGCAGATAGGTTGTCAGGCCCTGATTTATCCGTTCCACTTGCCCGTTGGTCTGTGGATGATAAGCCGAGGAAAAATCGGTGGATGTACCCATAAGTCGGCAGAGAGCCCTCCAGAAGCGAGACGTAAACTGAACCCCACGATCAGATACAATCCGTAGGGGGAGACCATGTAACCTGAAGATCTGGTAGATGAAGATCTCGGCCAATTTCGGAGCTGACGGCAATCCGGCCAGGGGGACAAAATGAGCCATCTTGGAGAAGCGGTCCGCTACAACTAAGATGGTGGTGCAACCGGCTGAGCGAGGCAAGTCAGTCACGAAATCCATAGCAATTTGCTGCCATGGAGCCTCCGGAACAAGCAACGGATGGAGAAGGCCGGAGGGAAGGGTCCTTGGGACCTTGTTCCGAGCACAGGTTGTGCAAGAAGCAACGTAATCCACCACGTCTTGGCGGAGGGTGGCCCACCAGTAATAATGGGCGAGGAGCGAGAAGGTCTTCTTGGTCCCGACGTGCCCAGCAACCTTGGAGGAGTGCCCCCAGCGTAACACCTCCAGACGATTATTCCGAGGCATGAAGTTCTTGCCTGGTGGAGGAGCAGAAAAGTTCACCGGGGCCACCGTGATCATCTTGGTAGGCTCGATAATATATGATGGACCCTTGTCCTCCTCAGGCGACTGTAAGGACCTGGAGAGTGCATCCGCCTTGACGTTCTTATCGCCGGGCCGGAAGTGCAGCTTGAAATCAAACCGAGAAAAATACAAGGCCCATCTGGCCTGTCTGGAGTTGAGCCTCTGCGCGGACTGCAGATAGGCCAAGTTTTTGTGGTCCGTGAAGATAGTAAAGGGATGCACCGCCCCCTCGAGCAAGTACCGCCATTCTTCTAGAGCCATCTTAATGGCCAGCAATTCCCGGTCTCCAATGGAGCAGTTGCACTCTGCAGGTGAGAAGGATCTGGAAAAGAACCCGCAGGGCACCAGTTGACCTGAGGAGGCTTGCTGAGAGAGAACCGCCCCAGCTCCGGTGGAAGAGGCGTCCACTTCTAGAACAAAAGGCCTACTGACCACCGGCCGATGTAAGACTGGCGCTGAGGCAAAGGAGCGTTTTAGCGCCAGAAAGGCGTCTTCAGCCTCGGGAGACCAGCTGTTTGGCTTAGTTCCTTTACGGGTCAGGGCCGTGAGGGGTTTGGTCACCGTGGAAAAATGCGTCACGAACTGTCGGTAATAATTCGCGAATCCAAGGAAACGCTGGATGGCCTTTATACCGACAGGACGGGGCCACTTGAGTACCGCAGAGAGTTTCTCGGGATCCATTTTTAGACCGGAGTCTGTGATGATATACCCCAAGAAGGTTAGCGAGGTCTGTTCGAAGAGACACTTTTCAATTTTGGCGTAGAGGTGATTCTCCCGGAGTTGGTGCAGGACCATGCGTACGCTTCTCCGATGAGAGGATAGATCAGGCGAAAAGATAAGAATATCATCTAGGTACACTACTACGTACGAATACAGGAGATCCCGAAACACTTCATTAACGAACTCCTGGAACACGGCTGGAGCATTGCAGAGACCAAACGGCATGACCAAATACTCATAATGGCCGTCACGGGTATTGAAGGCCGTCTTCCACTCATCCCCTGCGTGGATCCGGATCAAATTGTAGGCTCCCCGTAGATCCAGCTTCTTGAAGATCCGAGCCCCTCTCAGCCGGTCGAACAATTCCGGAATCAGCGGGAGCGGGTATCGATTCTTAACCGTGATATTGTTCAGGCCCCGGTAGTCGATACATGGTCTGAGGGATCCGTCCTTCTTCCGAACGAAGAAAAAGCCTGCGCCTGCTGGGGACGCGGATTTCCGAATAAACCCCTTGGCCAAGTTCTCCTGTATGTACTCAGTCATGGCTGTGGTCTCAGCTGGGGATAAGGGGTACGTTCTCCCTCTGGGCGGCGTGGCTCCGGGAATCAGGTTGATGGGGCAGTCATAGGCCCGATGCGGGGGCAGGGAGTCGGCTTCTTTTTTACTAAATACGTCGGCGTACGCGTAGTACGGTGCGGGAAGGCCCGGAAGATTGGCTGGCATAGGCAGGAGACGAGGATGAAGGATGGACCGCAAACACCGTGCGTGGCAGGAATGACCCCAGCGTAGGATCTCCCCTGAGCGCCAGTCGATGACTGGCTCGTGCAGCCGGAGCCAGGGTAATCCTAAGAGGACAGCGTGGGACAAATTAGGCAGGACATAGAAGGCAATTCTTTCAACATGAAGCGCTCCAATTTGTAGGTCTACTTCAGCCGTAACCATGGTGACGAGCTTGGGAAGAGGTTTTCCATCGACGGAGGTGATAGCACGCAGATCTTTTAAGATGACCACCGGAATCTGGAGTTTATCCACCTCATCTTGCCGGATAAAATTACCCGCCGCACCCGAGTCCACATACGCCTCGACAGATCTGTGCTCCCGACCTGAAATAATTAAAGCTGAAAGGGTAAGGGGCAGAGAGGAATTATGATCACCTAGGGAGACCCCTCTTACCTGACCTAAGTGGAGGCGTTTCCCGGTCTATCCGGACAGGTGCGCACAAAGTGATTGGCTCCACCGCAGTACAGGCAGAGCCCGTTCGTCATCCTCTCCCTGTGACACTGCTCAGTCAACCTAATCCGATCTACCTGCATAGGCTCGGGACCAGTACTAGTAGGGGGAGCTGAGGGGCGCGGAATGGGCGCTTGATACAGCCTGAAGGGTCTGCGCTCCCTAACCGATTCTCGAGCGCGTTCCAGGAACCGCAGGTCTATGCGCGTGGCCAGAGATATGAGATCCTCCAGGGTGGTTGGGGTATCCCGACCGGCAAGTTCATCCTTAATCTTACTTGAGAGGCCTCTCCAGAAGGCCCCCACAAGTGCCTCATTATTCCATCCAAGTTCCGACGACAAAGTCCGAAAGCGGATGGCGTATTGTCCCACCGTAAGAGACCCCTGGCGGAGATTAAAGAGGGCCTCTGTAGTAGATGCTAAGCGTCCGTGCTCATCAAAAACTTTGCGAAACGTCTCCAGAAAGTTTTGGATACTAGACACGACAGGATCGTCCCTCTCCCATAGGGGATTCACCCAGGCCAGGGCTTCTCCCTCAAGATGGGAAACAATGAAGGCCACCTTGGCGCGATCAGTGGGGTATTGTTGGGGCAAGAGCTCAAAGTGCAGTCTGCACTGATTTATAAATCCCCGACAAAGTTTAGGATCTCCGCCATATCGGGGAGGCTTTCCCAGTCGGGGGG
This sequence comes from Dendrobates tinctorius, assembly GCF_039654945.1. Classification (NCBI taxonomy): domain Eukaryota; kingdom Metazoa; phylum Chordata; class Amphibia; order Anura; family Dendrobatidae; genus Dendrobates; species Dendrobates tinctorius. Next base: position 41,048,691 of record NW_027361754.1, read on the forward strand.
GCGGAGACGAGGCTGCGTCCCTGGGTGGGGTAGCGGCGGCCGTGGCAGACTGCAAGGCAAGCAGTCGGTCGTCAACGGACGCCATATAACCCAAAATATGGGACTGGGCATCGCGCTGCTGCGCGAGCTCCTGCTGAAGGCTGACTAGGAGGGGGGCATGTCCTGGGTCTGAGGTTTGCAGAGCAGACAACCGGGTGTCCATGGACTTCATGAAGGACATTATCCGGGTCTGATTTTCACGCAGGAACAGCAGTTCCTTCTGCGTGGTGGCCGCGGCACCGGCGGGGTCCATGGCCTGAGGATACTGTAACGGACAGGGAAGGACAATGTCCGAGAGTGGACCCTCTGGGTCGCGGATCTGGAGCCCCTGGGTCGAGCGCGCCAGGTGATGACCGACCCCTGTACAGGGATCGTTAGGGGCAAAACCGCAGAGGACAGAACCGCGACAGCCAGTACCAGGAGGGACGGCTCGGGGACACGGAGCGACAGCGCAACCAAGATTACTGGACAGAGCAGGGTTATAGGATGAGGAGGCGGCAGGCAGCCGTGGGGACACAGGAGGAGGCACAGGAGCAGAGGGAGTGCACACTAGGAGGAAACAGATGGAAGAGCAAGGACGGTTGCATACGAGACCTAGGGAGCGGGGAGAGGGAGAGACAAGGAGGAGGCGAGACAGAACTGAGACCAGCAGGGGGACGGAAAGAGGACCTAAACTAGATCCCTAACACGACAGAGGGGACCAGAACAGAGTGTAAGGCAACACACTACACACTATCCTCAGGCGTCCTCTCTACGGAGAGAACGCCAGAAATATCATAGGACCCGGAAGTGGGCGGTACGCACCGCCCTCAGCGCCGCCCACCGCTGACAGAAGAGAGAGTGCTGGCGCGCGCCCGCGACCTGAGGAGGGGGCGCAGGGACGTCGGAGGACGAAGGGCTGGGTAAGAGATCTCGCTGCGGCGGGAGCGCCGGCGGGGGGCGGTAACAGCCGACGCCGCCGGAACGGGGGTGCGGCCGGGCACGGCCGCGAGCGCCACACTTCACAAGAACTGTTTTTGCTGTCTCCACAGACAAAGTAATTGAGGGTCAGCATCGCCTCTGAGAATTCTCCCTGGAGTTTTTACCGTGATTAGTAATTCCAAAATTTCAGTTGACTATCCGTCTGTACTTGTATCCATCTCGTGTCCTCTTGCAGAGAGTCTGGACTGTCTTACTGAGACTGAAATATATTTGAAGATTGAAAAATACCCCAACAGTGTATACTGGTGTACGCTTCAAATACATAACCCTTTTTCTACTTTTTAGATTCTTGTCTAATCCATACTGAGGCTGTGAGTGTATTTGTCGGACTAGGGAAATATACACGCAGATTTTTAATGTTTAAACTATGCTATATATACCTGCTATCCAGTGATACTGTACCCTTTCTCAACTTTCTACAATCACGTTGAATCCATACTGTGCCTGAGACCGTCTGAGTCTGCCTCCTGATATATAGACATAGGTTTTTAATGTTTAAACTATGCTATATATACCTGTTATCCGGTGATACTGTACCCTTTCTCAACTTTGTACAATCACGCCAAATCCATACTGGGCCTGAGACCCTCTGAGTCTGCCTCCTGATATATAGACATAGGTTTTTAATGTTTAAACTATGCTATATATACCTGTTATCCGGTGATACTGTACCCTTTCTCTACTTTGTACAATCACGTCAAATCCATACTGGGCCTGAGACCCTCTGAGTCTGCCTCCTGATATATAGACATAGGTTTTTCAGGTGTACACTATGCTGCATATATACCTGTTATCCGGTGATACTGTACCCTTTCTCAACTTTCTACAATCTTGTTGAATCCATACTTGGCCTGAGAACGTCTGAGTCTGCCTCCTGATTACCGATGAGCGGTGTTCGAGTCGACCTGTTCGCCAAGTTAAAATTCCAGCTGTTTTGGGCGGTGGTCGAGCCGTTTGTCGAACTCGAACACTTTGCTTAAAATTCGGCTGTTCGAGGTTCCGTTCGAGAACGGTTCGTTCACCAAAAGCGTAACTTCATTTTCACATTAATAATGGTTTTCAATGTTAATAGACTGTTTCATGGCATAGCAGCGGTGTGTGGTAGCAAGCGGTGTAGTACACCTGTCAAGGAGCTACACCGTGTGTGTTTCTAATTATTTTTTACCGCATCTTGTTCAGAAAATCCTTTTGGGCCTTGTAGCACTGTCTGCTACTCAGCAGAGGAGCCCACCAGTCAACCAAGCTATGCCGCCTGTTTATGTAAGAACTGCTTGCTACTCAGCATAGGAGCCCAGCTGTTAAGCAAGCTACAGCACCTGTGGTTTGGACACTTAATATTTTCATTTTTTCTGGATTACCGGTTAGGCCTAATTCCGGAATTCCGGTTGACCTGCACTTACTGGGAAATCCTCGTTCGCGGGGAAGAATTGTTATCCCAGATCCCAATCACTAACGGTGTTCAGCGGGTTATCTGCACCTATAAGCGACACACACTGGACCTTTCAGTGTAGCGCGCATGCAGCCCCGGACATGTAAGGGCATGACAGACCTGTTATTGATCGATCTTCGGTGCCAGAGCCTCGCGTGTCCCTCTAGTAAGCTTGATGAGTACTGCGGGGGCATGCCGGAGTCTTGTTCGTTAACGGAATTAAGCTGACAAATCGCTAGCACAACTGAAAACAGACATCCACCACCAACCACAGAATCAACAAAGCTTGCAATCTGTCAAACTTTTCTGTAGCCAGCATGGCTGAGGTTTCCCGGGTGGAGTCGAATTAAGCCACAGGCTCCTCTCCTGGTGGTGCCTTTCTGGACATTCCTTTAAGGTTCAGCTTTGCAACCATACTGCCCACGAAACCAAACACTTTACCTTCATGGATGCTGTTCAGAGGTTCGTGGGAATAGCGCCGCCCGATCAGCAGTTGGCCTAATTTATGGTGGGAAGTCCGACGGTACATGATGGTCTTCGATTTCAGATTTTTACTTTTTTTTGGTATTTTACATTTTTATTCCAGCCTTTCTTGACTTCATAAGGGCATGACATGCCTATATCTGTGTCTCCTCCTCCTCCTTTTACTCCTCCACCTCTTTTCTATATGTAGTTGCCGTTTTCCATATGTTATTTTTGTATTCTAAGCATTTTGTCTGCTTTGGGACACTTTTTAAGGTGTTTTGTAATTGTTTTCTTTGTGTTTGTATGTGTTTGTGTTTGCCTGCCATTGTTTTCAATGGTGTTCGACGTTTTTCGTCGAACGTTCGACAAACATTTCACGAACTTGCCTCGTGTTCGACGAACCAAAACAAATTGGAACACTAGCGGGGTGGCTCAACACTACTCCTGAATATATAGACGTACATTTTTAGTGTTTAAACTATGCTATATATACCTGGTATCTGGTGATACTGTACCCTTTCTGCCAGTAAGTCCTCCTCCACCCACCACTCTAAGTGTATCATTGATGCCTGGAACATTGTCCCTCATGTGTGATTATTTCTTGTGGATCTTGTTGTTATATTGTGGTGTGATCCATCCTGAGCGTGTGACAGTCTGTGGGTTACTCCTGCAATTTAGATGTACATTTAAAAAATTACCCCAACACTAGTGTATACAGCTCTACGCTTGTGATACTTTACCCATTTACTGCTTTTTATATTCTGGTCTAATCCAAACTGACCAAGTGAGAGTTATTTTCTGACTGTGGAACTAAATACTGAGATTGACAAAAATGACCCCTACACTGTGTACAGCTGTACTCTTCAGATCCATTACCGTTTTACGGCTTTTTATATTTTGTTGTAATCCATACTGAGCCTGAGAGTGTCTGTGTCTGCCTCCTGAAATATCTACAGAGATTTAGAATGTTTAAACTATACTATATATACCTGCTATCTGATGATACTGTACACTTTTTCTACTTTTTATATTCTTGTCTAATCCGTACTGAGCCTGTGAGCATCTCTGTGTGACTGATGGTATATTTAGGGAGATTGACAATCATCCTTTGACTGTATAGAGCTGTATGCTTCTGATACAGTACCATATATCTGCTGTTATTTTGGGTTCATTTTCTGCAACATTTTGAAGTTTGGTGGAAGAGGCCGCGGACGTGGGCGTGGGGGGGGCAGCTGGTGCTGATGGTGGTGGTGCATCTGCTGGTAGTGGCAAAAGCACAATAGCAGCTAAGGCAGGAGGTGTTGAGCCTGCATCATGGTCTGGCTCCGGAATGCCTGGAAGGCAACCTTTTCTGGGAGTAGGTTAACCGCTTTTAAAGCCGGAGCATCAGGAACTGGTTTTGGCTTACATTGCCGAAACAGCCTCCAGAAAATATGCTCTCCTCTTCTGAAGTTTCAAAAAATGCAAGCACTGAGTCGTCACGTGCTGGTTCCTGGTCAGGAAGAACCCCTTTTCTTGTGTCCTTCACCCCCACCTAAAGTGAATGATGCAGCAGGCCACACTTCACATTAGTCCATGTAGCTTTTTCTATCATACTATGCCTGGGTTATCAAGTCAAATCGTGAATTCCCCAGTCCAAGATGAATCTGACATGGAGTGTGGGTTGCCAGCCAGGGCAGTGGTGTTAATCGGTACCGGGCCGGTGTCTCAGAGGGATGTTTCACATTGGTGGTGATGACCTGTTCCGTGGCCCTGGGCGTCCATGCAAAGGGGTGAATAACATTTATAGGTGAATGATACGTGGCGCTACCTGTGGTTTCTGATCAGATTGACCCGCGCTGCAGTGTCGCTTCTCTGGGACAGATGTTGTGGTGCAGCTAAGATGTAGAAGCCCTGCACAGGTAGGGCCGTAGTCACAGGGCAGATGAAAGAGTTGATAGATGGTGTGCAGTGCAGGTTGTAGCAGAGCCGTGTGCCAGGCGCAGGAGAAAGATGACATACACAGTCATGCAGTTCCTTTACCTGTACTTCGAAAGTGCCGTCCAGGACCCAGAGTACAGATGGAGAAGGAGTTGGTCAGCCTGGAAGCAAATTAGGAATTCTGTCTCTGCAGATAGGTAGTGTGGCCTCCATTCTAGCGCTTATCTGTGGTACTCGCAGTACTGAGTTCACTGAAGTTCCCCCTGTTGACTCTATTTTGAAACTTTCTCGTATGGCAGGCAGCCGTAGCCTTTTCCTTCTGGCTCACACACGTCGCTGCTGGGGCCACCCGCCATCAGACACTGCCGTACTATGAGGGGCCCTGTGCCAGTTGCCAACGAGTGGGCCCCCCCTGCTTGCTCAGGATCACGCACTTGCAAAGTTGAAATACTTACCACTCCCTGCTCTACTGCCGTGACGTCTTCCGCATTTCCTGACAGTGACGTTCTGGTCAGAGAGCGCGATGACATCACGTCTGTATGCCCTCTGCCTAAATAGTCCAAGTGCAGTGAGATGGAAGATGGGGACGACGAGGAGTCCAGACTAGTACAGGGATTCCCTAGCGAGGAGACTTATTTAATTGTTTTCAATGTTGGGACAGCTATTTTTGGGGAGCACTATACTCTGGAGAATGATATATGAGGCCCACCATACACTGCAGCATTCCAAAGGTGGACATCAGACTGGAGCAGCATTTACAGGGCTCATTATGCACTGGAGCATTAGAAATGGGGCCCATTATATATGGAGTATTATTTGGGCCCATAAGACAGTGGAGCTTCATCCATGGGGCCCATCATATACTGTAGCATTATGTGGAGCTCATCATATACTGTTTCAAACATTATATGGGACCAATGATTCTGTATGGAGAAATATATGGGCCTCATTACTCTGTATAGCGCACTATGCGATGGCCATAATACTGTATGGAGTAATATACTGTCTGTTTTTGGAGCTATTGGAGAATTTAAAATTGATATCAGTCATGAGATGTAAGAAGTGAAGTATTTTTCATTGTACTATACCGCTATTTCTCTGCCGTATCAGAGGAACATGAATTGTGGCATGTGTTAAAAGAGCCCAGTGACACTCTTTGACCCAGGGCCCATGAAAATCTGGAGCCAGCCCTACCCCCCCCCACAACTTTAGCCAAATAACCCCCAGTTTTCAATGCCTAACTATTATTATAAAGTAAATTAAGGTTGACAAGCTTAAGTTATAAGAATTGATGTTTTTGGCATTAAAATGGGCACTGTAGGTGTATTTCCTGTCCTCCACTCACTGCCAACTTTTCTTCCCCATTGACTTGTATTGGTTTCGTGTTTCAGTCGGTCTTCGACTTTTCATGATAATCGGCCGATTTCGTTAGACCCGACTTTTGAGAAAGGCAAAGTCAAAGTCGCTATATACAAATAATTTTTTACAAATTTTTCAAAGAAGCTGCTTGTCTATTTGAGCTTCTGTGCAGAAGAGGTATATTTATTGGTATTGTGCAGAAGAGGTATATTTATTGGTAAGAAAAGGATTACATCCATTATTTGCAGATCAGAATATCACCTTCCAACCATTTTTCAGATCTTGTACGACACATTGTGATCTTGTCTTTGGAACTAAAAATGCGGATCTTGGGCACAGTTATTGTATCGCAATTTTCATGAGCTGTACAGTAACTCATATTTTTTTGGCTAAAGTAATAGAACTTCTGGTTAGAAAGAAAAAAGAAAAGCAGACTTCAATGACAATTATCTTAATGAGTAAAATGAAATCATAATATAAAAACTATAACTAGTAAGGCTTTGTCTTTACAGAATTTCACACCAACACCTTCATCTACCATAAAAAATAAACTTATTAAATTCACACCTTTACTACATAAATATCAACATTTGTAAAATGCATTTTCACCATGAAACTCACTAGGAGAAATCTATTCTCCAAAAACTGTCATTATTCCACCTTCTAGACTGATGGCTCCTGGATTTTCGACTCTTTGGAAAGTTCAACTCTAGTCCAGTGATTCCTAACCAACCTGTAGTTGTCATGGCATGGTTGGAATTTTGGGTACACAACAGCTTAAGAGCCACAAATTAAAGATCGTTGTCATAGATCGTAGTTTCTTCCTCCAACTTCACCAATGTACTAATTATTCAATAATGTGCAATCCTTCCCACTGGCTTGTTGTTGACCTCACTTCATATGTGAACCATGTGTACATTTTGTATCTTGTCTCATAATCTTAAGCAAGATTGAACTTAATTCAATCATATTTTGTTAAATATTTTTTTTTCTTCATTGTTCTACTTTGATTTTATTAATGCTAAATTATATACAGCAACAGATTTCTCCTGACTGAGACGGATTTGCTATGAATTCAACTCTTCCCCGGGGAGATTTCTGACATTTGTTTTAATTGTACCAATTATTCACTTACTGCATTATGGATATCTTGAGGGAAGCCAGCTTAGAAGTAATTATGAGACAGTCTGCAGAAGTCTACAATGTTTTTGAATCAATTTAATATGTTTTCTTTCTATAAGGCATCTTTGGTCTGCCACACAAGTGGATTAAATTGGAAACTAAGGTTGTGACATCTGTGGAACAGAGATTTTACACAAACACAATCATTTATTGTATCACCATCTGTCGCCTATGCTCCTTTAGTTCTATAATATAGCCAATGTCTGAATTATAGAAATAGAAAAGGGACAATTGCCCAAGCAACTGCATCACTTGTAGCTCCTCATCTCTTAAAATCATTAGGAACTTCTCAAACAAAACATAAACGTTTGAAATGGTATATGTCTATTTCCAGCTTTTCGGCAAGACATTGCAATGTGTTTGTGTAGATCACCAAAAGAATGCTATGCATAGCCGCAAGCTTTTCCAGACCATTTACCTTCCATGTCTCTTTAACACCTGTTCCATAGAAGAAACCATTTGAAAGTCCTGCTCTTCGTAAAGATTTGTTGAGCGTGTGAGTTTTTCCTACTCTTTTGGATGCTCTGGGAGAGATGGTACATATAGTTTGGATATGTGCCCGAAAAACTATGTACTCAACTTTTATTTATGTATTTTGTTAGTGTTTGTGTTACCCATCTGTCCCATCTCCAACACTAGGAACTTGTTCGTCAAAATTCTTCGATGGCCAGATTCTTCTGTCCCAGTGCACATGTAAGGAGGTGACAAGGACTAGCCCTGTAAATATTGACATCTTTGTTTTATCTGTAATTCTTGACATGTTTGTGTGCAGTATGTGTATTATGTGCGTGTTTGCGGTCACATGGAATTCTATAGATAGATTTGTAGAGACAGTGTAGTAAGTATAGAGGACACTAGATGGGGGCACTGAGCATAGTTAGATGGGAGCCTTTAGGAGGGCACTAGAAGGGTTAACTAGGGGGACATGAGAGGAGTGGCTAGCCGGGAGCTAAAGAGGGAGAGAGAGTTCCTGTTTGCAGTCAGTGTGCAGCCGGGGGAAGCCTCATGGTACAGATGTAGAGGCTGAATTCCTGATGAGCCTAGCTTGCAGAGACAAGTGGTGAAGCAGAGTCCCTCAGCCGTCCTGAGAGGTGAGTGAAGTGTTGTTCCTACAGCAGCAGCCAGTGAAAGAGTCACTGGAGGCCCGATAGCTAGAGACTGGGAGCTAACATGCTTGCGAGGCAAATAGGAGAGCCTCTGGAGTCAAGTCAGCATGTGTGTAGAAGCTAAAGTGACACTGAAGCCAGTCTGTGGAGTCAGTCTGAGTGTGGGAGCTGTTAAGACAGGGTGTACAGTAGAAGAGTCCCTGTGGAGAGGACAGCCAGTGTGTGGAGCTGATCAAGCAGTAGAGTGGACCACTAGACGAGTGCATGAACGGAATCACCAGTGCCGTAAAGGGGTGAACTACAGCTTTGTAGACGGTTACCTTCGTGGTCTGTAGTCGGTTGCCAGTAGGGAACATAAACAGCCTCATTCACCGTGTTCCTTGTTCCGTGTATATTGTGTAGTCCACCCAAGTGTAACTGTGGAACTTGTGTGCTGATGTAGATGAAGATGTATCATTGGTACCGTGTTGAGAGCCCTAAAGGCATCGTGGATGTGCTGTGTCCTGAGGAAAATAAAGTTGAACTGTTTAAGTTTATTCCGGCCTCTGACGGCAATTCTTTGAATACCAGGAAGAATGAGCATCATACCAGGAGTGAAGCAGCCTCCAGCACAGTGAGTACCGGAGCAGCTGATGAGGCTACCCCCCGGTGGCCGGTGTTTTACACACACTCCTGATGTCATATTCCTAGAATGTTTTATGCCTACTAGGCAGCGGCACACCATCACAAAATTCAAGTAGTCTTTTTCACTCCACTGGAGTCAGATACAGATGTGATCAAAAGTTTACATACCCTGGCAGAATTTTTGTTTTCTTGGCCTATTTTAAGAGAATATGAATGATAACATAAAAACTTTTTCTCCACTCATGGTTAGTGGTTGAGTGAAGCCATTTATTGTCAAACTACTGTGTTTTCTCTTTTTAAATCATAATGACAATCCAAAACATCCAAATGACCATGATCAAAAATATACATACCCTGTTGATTTTGACCTGATAACGTGCACAGAAGATGACAAAAAAGGGTTTTGAATGGCTTCTAAAGGTAACATCCTCACCTGTGACCTGTTTGCTTGTAATCAGTGTGTGTGCATAAAAGCTGAGAGGGTTTCTGTGATCCAAACAGACTCTTGCATCTTTCTTCCAGCCAATGATATTTCTGGATTGTGAGTTACGGGGAAAGCAAAAGAATTGTAAATGTATCTACGGGAAAAAGGTAGTTGAACTGTATAAAACAGGACAGGGATACAAAAAGATATCCAAGGAATTGATAGTGCCAGTCAGCAGCATTCAAACTTTGATTAACAAATGGAAAATAAGGGGCTCTGTAAAAACAAAACCATGGTCAGGTAGACCAACAAAAATTTTGTCCACAACTGCCAGGAAAATTGTTTGGGATGCAAAAAACCCCCACAAACATCAGCTGAAATACTGGACTCTCTGAAAACTAGCGGTGTGGCTGTTTCCTGTTTCCAGATGCACAATAAGGAGGCACCTTAAGAAAAATGGGCTGCATGGTCGAGTCACCAGAAGAAAGCCATTACTGCGCAAATGCCACAAAGTATCTCACCTACAATATGCAAAATAGCACAGAGACAAGCTTCAAAACTTCTGGAACAAGGTGTTAGTATTGGCACACCAAATATAAATTATAATAAGGTGCATTCGCAACTTGAGGTTCACCGTGCGGTGATGGCGAAACAGCAGCTAGAGGACAATGGCAGAGCGTAGCCACGAGTAAGCACCATAAACACACCCAGTTAAACATCACTTGGTGAGAACAGAGTGAAAAGCGCCTGCCTCTGTTACTCCACAGAGCAGTACAAAAACTGAGAGCACTCTAAGCTATGCCCTCTTAGACGTCAAAGGAGCATAGAGGAATTGATGTTAGTGGGGTCCCTATAACTCACCACCCATTATGCTGGTGATTGATCCTGCTCTGACACACATTAGCTTTTGAGCCCGTGCCTCAGGATGCCAAGTGCAGACGCTAAGTACAAGAAACACACTTGCAGTGCTATTAGTGGCACATGTGCACACAGGGTGGTAGCTGTCCCACCTACACACACAGCAAATAAGCATGATAGTAGTGAACAGGCATGCACCATTGAGAGCCTGTTATACCTTTAGCGCAAGTGCAGACAGACAGGACCTTGCCTGTGGACCAATCAGAAGCTGCCACCTCACCAGAGCAGCTGATGTCTGAGCAGCAATGAGAAGGCGCCACGTCATGGACATGCTCAGTAGAGTGAAATTTAGACATAGGCTCCAGAGCACAACACTGCATGTATATACCAGTAGTCACAGGCTTAGCTGGAGAGCCAGCAGCAACTACACATGCAGCTTGAGCTTGGGCAAGGTGCTGGGTACTGAATCTGTGCTGAGCAGTCATCCCAGCGGTCGAGTCTGAATGGGAGACCACTGAACCAGAAAAGGCTTCGGATCTATGTCGTGCAGCAGGAGAATTCCAGAGTCTAAGATTACCCCCCCAACACCCCCTCTCTGGTGATGTTTGCCCTGCTGGGATGCATGGATGTGTTTTTGCTGAACGGCTACAGTTCTAGATGGTGTATAGAACTTGCCCGGGGTTACCTGGGCCTTCAGACACAGACTCTCACAAAAGCTGCTCCATTTTGGTATGCTTCCCGTTGCCCAATCAATCTGGGGGGGAATGGAGGCGCAGCCACGGTATCCCCAAAAGTACCTCATCCATACCCTCAGGAATAACCATAAAAGAGATTATCTCCTGATGGTTTGGAGATACAGTGGGGGAAAGGGGTACTGTGTGATGGGAAATTGGGGTTGGCAAAACGGCCCCATTAGCTACCAGAAAAGACATAGCCTTAGGTAGAATTACCAATGGGATAGCGAAGGTAGCGGACATGAAATTGCCCTCAGACCCGGAGTCCTCACAAGCTTGCGCTGTGAGAGTAGCCGTCCCAAAAGCCAGAGAAACCCCAAAAGCTAACTTGGATGACACCTCAACATCAACTAGTGAACCTCTCCCCATGGCCACTTGACGCTGTGATGCTTTCTGACATTTGGTACATTTGTTGGCAAGGCGACCGACTTGCCCACAGGCAAAACAAGTTGGCTGCGGACATGCAGAGTGGGAGATTGGCTTTGCTTGAGAGAAGTCCATGGGCTTCAGGGTCGTCAACCTGAGTTGGGGGACACATGGGATTGGCAAAGCACAGAGCCAACAGAACCCTAGATTTAGTATGAACTTGCTTCAAATCACGCTCAGCATGCCACAGATCTATGTACGTGGCCACTGATACTAACTCTTCAAAGAAAGTTAGTATCTCTCTAGTGTGCAAAGCATCACTGACATAAGTTAGTATCTCCCTAGTGTCCAAAGCATCCCTGACATGATCTAAGTCCCTCCCAAAAATAGGTATCAGGACTTTATCTGACCACTCCAACTCGGTAGCCAAAGTACGAAATTTGATGGCAAACTGGCTAACCATGGACGAACCCTGAGTTAGAGCCAGGAGCTGCAGTGTAATATCATGCGTTACTTGTGGCCCCCAAAAAACCTCTTTCAGGACCCCAAAAAATGAGTGGTGCTAAGGATCAGATGATCATATCGTTCCCATAATGGCATAGCCCATTCCAACGCCCTGCCTGACTATAGGGAAAAAATAAACCCCACTTTAATACACTCTGTTGGCTATTGTGAAGCCAGTAACTCCAGGTGGATTGAGCACTGATTCACAAACCCTCTACAATAAAGATGAGCGACTTTGCCTTTTTTCGGGTTGAGTCGGGTTTCGTGAAACCCGACTTTCGCAAAAGTCGGGTCGAACGAAATCGGCCGATTATCGTGAAAAGTCGAAAAGCGACTGAAACACGAAACCCAATGCAAGTCAATGGGGAAGCAAAGTCGGCAGGGAGTGGAGGACAGGAAACACACCTACAGTGCCCTTTTGAATGACCAAAAACATCAATTCTGATTACAGAAGCTTTTCAACCTTAATTTACTTCATAATACTAGTTACGCACTGAAAAATGGGGGTTATTTGGCTAAATTTGTAGGGGGGTAGGGCTGGCTCCAGGTTTTTATGTGCCCTGGGCCAAAGAGCGCCCCTTTAACACATACTACAATTCATGATGCTCCGACACCGCAGAGAAATAGCGGCATAGTACAATGAAAAATACTTCACTTTTTACATCTCATGACTGATATCCATTTTTAATAGCTCCAAAAACGGACAGTATATTACTCCATACAGTATTATGGCCACCGCCTAGTGCGCTATGCAGAGTAATGAGGCCCATATATTTCTCCATACAGAATCATTGGTCCCATATAATGTTTGAAACAGTATATGATGAGCTCCACATAATGCTACAGTATATGTTGGTCCTCATGGATGAAGCTCCACTGTTTTATGGGCCCAAATAATTCTCCATACATAATGGGTCCCATTTCTAATGCTCTAGTGTATAATATGCCCTGTAAATGCTGCTCCAGTGTCTAATGTCCACTTTTGGAATGCTCCAGTGTATGGTGGGCCCCATATATCATTCTCCAGAGTATAGTGCTCCCCAAAAATAGCTGTCCCACCATTGAAAACAATTAAATAAGTCTCCTCGCTATGGAATCCCTGTACTAGTCTGGACTCCTCGTCGTCCCCATAGTCCATCTCACTGCACTTGGCTGTTTAGGCAGAGGGCGTACAGACGTGGTGTCATTGCGCTCTCTGATCAGACTATCACTGTCAGGAAACGCGGAAGACGTCATGGCAATGGAGCAGGGAGAGGTAAGTATTTCAACTTTGCAAGTGCTGTGATCCTGAGCAAGCAGGGGGGGCCCACTCGTTGGCGATGGCAGTGGCACAGGGCCCCTCTAATAGTACGGCGGTGTGTGGCGGTGTGTCTGATGGCAGGTGGGGCCCTTCCAGGCCCTCCCACCGGCAGACACTTTTGCGTACTATGAGGGGCCCTGTGCCAGTGCCGTCGCCCATGAGTATGCCCCCCCACCAGCTCAAGGAACCTGCACTTTCATCTGCACCTTCCTCTTTGTCACCGTGTAAGGTGGTATAGTATGCGGGAAGGGGAACCTGAGTTTCCTCTGGGTCAGATTCTGGCTGTGTAGAGTGTGAGGGGAATGTAGTGGTCTGGGTCAATGTACCAGCAGAATCATCTAGCAGTTGCTGGTCATCAGTGCACTTGTGGCGTCCCCAGGAGTACGGTCGCCACAGTGGCATTACCTTCCTCCTAGGGAGTGTGATGTCATGCTTGGGAGCAACGAAGGATCTCTCTAGCAGTTAAACCAACACACAACACATTTCCCACTCCACGCCAGCAGGGAGACCTCTGAACATGACTGCTGAGTAGCTGCTCTCTGTGGTCGGGAGGAAGTAAGTTAGGCCATTCTGTGCAGGGAAGGGGAAGTATGTGAACGTGAGAAGGGGAGCTGGAGGATGAGCAGAGTTAAGGCTCACTCCTAGCTGGAGCGCATGGTCCAGATTCCGGTCTCCGAGTTTGTAGGTACACTGACGTTCCGGCAGCAGAATCCGGAGGAAGTAGCAGCTGTAAATGCTCTGTACCCAACTAAGGCTCGGAGGCCCCAGCATCGACGTGTGTGAGCCAGAAGGAAAAGGCTACGGCTGCCTGCCATACGAGAAAGTTCCAAAAGAGTCAACAGAGGGAACTTCATTGAACTCAGCACTGCGAGTACCTCAGATAAGCGCTAGAACGGAGGCCACACTACGTATCTGCAGAGAGAGAAATCCAAATTGGCTTCCAGGCTGACCAACTCCTTCTTCATCTGTACTCTGGGTCCTGGACAGAACCTACCAAGTACAGGTAAAGGAACTGCACGACTGTGTCTGTCATCTTTCTCCTGCACCTGGCGCACGACTCAGCTACATCCTGCACTGCACACGATCTCCCAACTCTTTCATCTGCCCTGCGACTACGGCCCTACCTGTGCAGGTCTTCTACAACTTAGCTGCACCACAACATCTGTCCCAGAGAAGCGACACTGCAGTGCTGGTCAATCTAATCAGAAACCAGAGGTGGCGTCACGTATCATTCACCTATAAACGTAATTCACGCCTTTGCATGGACGCCCAGGGCCACGGAACGGGTCACCACCACTAATGTGACACATCCCTGTGAGACACCGGCCTGGTACCGATTAACTCCACTGCCCTGGCTGGCCACCCACACTCCATGTCAGATTCATCTTGGACTGGGGAATTCACGATTTGACTTGATAACCCAGGCATGGTATGATAGAAAGAGCTACATGGACTAATGTGAAGTGTGGCCTGCTGCCTCATTCAGTTTGGGTGGGGGTGCAGGACACAAGGAAAGGGGTTCTTCCTGACCAGAAGCCAGCACTTGACCACTCAGTGCTTGCAATTTTTGAAACTTCAGAAGAGGCGGGCATATTTGTTGGAGTCTGTTTCGGCAATGTAAGCCAAAGCCAGTTCCTCATGCTCCGCCTTCAAAAGCGGTTAACCTACTCCCAGGAAAGGTATCATTCCAGGCGTTCCGGAGCCAGACCATGACGCAGGCTCAACACCTCCTGCCTTAGCTGCTATTGTGCTTTTGCCACTACCAGCAGATGCACCACCACCATCATCACCAGCTGGCCCCTCCGCGCCCACGTCCGCAGCTTCTTCCGCCAAACTTCAAAATTTTGCACAAAATAGACACCAAATAACATCAGATATATGGCACTGTATCAGAAATGTACAGCTCTATTCAGTCAAAGGATAAATGTCAATCTCCATATATATTCCATCAGTCACACAGAGACGCTCACAGGCTCAGTATGGATTAGACAAGAATATAAAAAGTAGACAAAGTGTACAGTATCATCAGATAGCAGGTATATATAGCATAGTTTAAACATTAACAATGTACGTCTATATATCAGGAGTAGTGTTGAGCAACCACGCTAGTGTTTTGGTTTGTCACACAGGAGGCAAGTTCGTCAAATGTTCGTCGAACCCCATTGAAAACAATGGCAGGCAAACACAAGCACATACAAACACATAGAAAACAATTACAAAACACCTTAAAAGGTGTCCCAAAGCAGAGAAAATGCTCAGAAGACAAAAATTTACATATGGAAAAGGGCAACTACATTTAGAAAAGAGGTGGAGGAGTAAAAGGAGGAGGTGGAGGAGAAACAGATATAGGCTTGTCATTCCCTTATGAAGTCAAGAAAGGCTGGAATAAAAATGTAAAATACCAACCAAAAAAAAAATTCTGAAATCGAACACGATCATATACCGTCGGACTTCCCACCAATAAATTATGCCAACTGGCGATCCGGCGGCGTTATTCCCACGAACCTCCAAACAGCGTCCATGAAGGCAAAGTGTTTGCTTTCCGGAGGCAGTATCATTGCAAAGCTGAACCTTAAAGGAATGTCCAAAAGTGCATCACCAGGAGTGGAGCCTGCGGCTTAATTGGATTCCACCCGGGAAACCACAACCATGCCACCTCAAGAAAAGATGCACATATTGAAAGCTTTGTCGATTGTGTGTATGGTGTGGTATGTCCGTTTGTAGTTGTGCTAGCAATTTGTTAGCTTTATTCTGTTAACGAACGAGACTCCGGCATGCCCCCGCGGTACGCGTCAAGCTTACTAGAGGGATACGCGAGGCTCTGGCACTATCATGGTCTATCATGGCGTTACATGTCCGGGGCTGCATGCGCGCTACACTGAAAAGACCAGCTTTTGTCGCTTACAGGTGCAGATAACCAGCAGAACACCGTTAGTGATGGGGATCTGTGATTCCAATTATTCCCCGCGAACGATGATTTCCCAGTAAGTGCAGGTCAACCGCAATTCCTGAATTAGGCCTAACCGGCATTCCTGAAAAAATGCAAAAAATTACGTGTCCAAACCACAGTTGCTGTAGCTTGCTTAAAAGCAGGGCAGCCGTTCTCAGGCCCAGTATGGATTCGACAAGATTATAGAAAGTTGATAAAGGGTACAGTTTCACCGGGTAACACGTATATATGTAGCATAGTTTACACATTAAAAACCTATGTCTATATATCAGGAGGCAGGCTCAGACGGTCTCAGGCCCAGTATAGATTAGACGTGATTGGACAAAGGTGAGAAAGGGTATCGTGTCACTGGATAACAGGTATGTATAGCATAGTTTACACATTAAAAACGTAGGTCTATATATCAGGAGTCAGGCTCAGACGGTCTCAGGCCCAGTATGGATTAGACGTGATTGGACAAAGGTGAGAAAGGGTACCGTATCACAGGATAACAGGTATGTATAGCATAGTTTACACATTAAAAACGTAGGTCTATATATCAGGAGGCAGGCTCAGACAGTCTCAGGCCCAGTACGGATTAGACGTGATTGGTAGTGTTGAGCGACTTTTGGTTTTTTAGGGTCGAGTTTCGTTTCATGAAACCCGACTTTTCCAAAAGTCGGGTCAAGCAAAATCGGCCGACTATAGGGAAAAGTCGTGGTCGTCCCGAAACCCGAAACCCAATGTAAGTCAATGGAGAATTAAAGTCGGCAGTGAGAGGAGGACAGGAAACACACTAACAGTGCCCATTTGAATGCCAAAAGCATAAATTCTTGTTACTGAAGCTTGTCAACCTTAATTAACTTCATAATACTAGTTACGCACTGAAAAATGGGGGTTATTTGGCTACAGTTGTGGTGGGGGGGCTGGCTCCAGGTTTTCGTGGGCCCAGGACCAAAGAGCGCCCCTTTAACACATACCACAACTCATGATGCTCCGATACGGCAGAGAAATAGCAGAATAGTACAATGAAAAATACTTCACTTCTTACATCTCATGACTAGAGTTGAGCGATACCATCCGATACTTCAAAGTATCGTATCGGATGGTATCGGCCGATCTTTAAAAAAAGTATCGGTATCGCCGATTCCGATACCGGAAGTCCCATTCAAGTCTATGGGACTTCCGGTATCGGAATAAGAAAAACCCTTTCCTGCCCTTGTACAGCCTCTCTGGGGTCTGTACGGGCCTTTCGGGGGGCTGTGCCGGCCTGCCAGGGGGTCTGTGCAGGCTCCGGTGGTCTGTGCCGGCCTGCCGGTGGTCTGTGCAGGCTCCGGGGGGCTGTGCCGGCCTGCCGGGGGGCTGTGCCGGCCTGCCGGGGGGCTGTGCAGGCTCCGGGGGGCTGTGCCGGCCTGCCGGGGGACTGTGCAGGCTCCGGGGGGCTGTGCCGGCCTGCCGGGGGGCTGTGCCGGCCTGCCGGTGGTCTGTGCAGGCTCCGGGGGTCTGTGCAGGCATCGTCCGATGGGACTACAAGTCCCATCGGGCGATGCCTGCTACCATGACAGTGATTGACACATTAGCCAATGATGGGACAGTAGTAGTCCCATCATCCGGCTAATGTGTTAAATGTAAAAAAAAAAAAAAAAATTACATGCTACATACATACAACATGCATACTACATACATGCTACATTCATACTACATACTACATACATGCTACATTCATACTACATGCAACATACATACTACATATATACTACATGCATGCTACATACATACTGCATACTACATGCTACATACATACTACATATATACTACATGCATGCTACATACATACTTCATGCTACATACATACCACATACATACTACATATATACTACATGCATGCTACATACATACTACATATATACTACATGCATGCTACATACATGCTACATGCTACATACATACTACATACATACTACATGCTACATACATACCACATACATACTACATATATACTACATGCATGCTACATACATACTACATATATACTACATGCATGCTACATACATACTACATATATACTACATGCATGCTACATACATACTACATGCTACATACATACTACATATATACTACATGCATGCTACATACATACTACATGCTACATACATACTACATACATACTACATATATACTACATACATGCTACATACATGCTACATGCATGCTACATACATACTACATGCTACATACATGCTACATATATACTACATGCATGCTACATACATACTACATATATACTACATGCATGCTACATACATACTGCATGCTACATACATACTGCATGCTACATGCATGCTACATACATACTACATACATACTACATGCTACATACATACCACATATATACTACATACATACAATACATTCATACACTACATACATAGACATACAGTACATATAACATAGAGTAACATACTTACCAATACTTGTCACATTGTTCCCCGAAGCCATTGTCGTCTACGGAATAAATATTAACATAACAAACCACAAAAATACTCACCCACGATCCGAAGCAGTCCACGAGTGTGTCCCACGACGATCTTGGGTAGAGAACTGCAGCATCAGCTGTTGCTGCCGTTCTCTACGGGCTGCAGGAATCCAATGACGGAAGGTAGGTATCCTTCCGCACTGTATTCCTCCGCCACTTAAAAAAAAAAAAGTCCCTAGTCTCACTTTATGCCATTGCTGTGTGGGAAATTCCCACACAGCAATGGCATAAAGTGATACTAGGGACTTTTTTTTTTTAAGTGGCGGAGGAATACAGTGCGGAAGGATACCTACCTTCCGTCATTGGATTCCTGCAGCCCGTAGAGAACGGCAGCATCATCTGATGCTGCAGTTCTCTACCCAAGATCGTCGTGGGACACACTCGTGGACTGCTTCGGATCGTGGGTGAGTATTTTTGTGGTTTGTTATGTTAATATTTATTCCGGAAAGACAATGGCTTCGGGGAACAATGTGACAAGTATTGGTAAGTATGTTACTCTATGTTATATGTACTGTATGTCTATGTATGTATTGTATGAATGTATTGTATGTATGTAGTATATATGTGGTATGTATGTAGCATGTAGTATGTATGTAGTATGTATGTAGCATGCATGTAGCATGTAGTATGTATGTAGCATGCATGTAGTATATATGTAGTATGTATGTAGCATGCATGTAGTATATATGTAGCATGTATGTAGTATGTATGTGGTATGTATGTAGCATGTAGTATGTATGTAGCATGCATGTAGTATGTATGTAGCATGCATGTAGCATGCAGTATGTATGTAGCATGCATGTAGTATATATGTAGTATGTATGTAGCATGCATGTAGTATATATGTAGCATGTATGTAGTATGTATGTGGTATGTATGTAGCATGTAGTATGTATGTAGCATGCATGTAGTATGTATGTAGTATATATGTGGTATGTATGTAGTATGTATGTAGTATATATGTAGTATGTATGTAGTATATATGTAGTATGTATGTAGCATGTATGTAGCATGCATGTAGTATGTATGTAGTATGTATGTAGCATGCATGTAGTATGTATGTAGTATGTATGTAGCATGTATGTAGTATGTATGTGGTATGTATGTAGTATATATGTAGCATGTATGTAGTATGTATGTGGTATGTATGTAGCATGTAGTATATATGTAGCATGCATGTAGTATGTATGTGGTATGTATGTAGCATGTAGTATATATGTAGTATGTATGTAGTATGTATGTAGTATGTATGTAGCATGCAGTATGTATGTAGTATGTATGTAGTATATATGTAGTATGTATGTAGCATGCATGTAGTATGTATGTAGCATGTATGTAGTATGTATGTAGTATGTATGTAGTATGTATGTAGCATGCAGTATGTATGTAGTATGTATGTAGTATATATGTAGTATGTATGTAGCATGCATGTAGTATGTATGTAGCATGTATGTAGTATGTATGTAGTATATATGTAGTATGTATGTAGCATGTAGTATGTATGTAGTATTTTTTTTTTTTTTTTTTTTTAACATTTAACACATTAGCCGGATGATGGGACTACTACTGTCCCATCATTGGCTAATGTGTCAATCACTGTCATGGTAGCAGGCATCGCCCGATGGGACTTGTAGTCCCATCGGACGATGCTTGCACAGACCCCTGGACATCAGCACAGCCCCCCGGCAGGCCGGCACAGCCCCCCGGCAGGCCGGTACAGACCCCCACAGGGTGCACAGACCACCGGCAGGCCGGCACAGCCCCCCGGCAGGCCGGTACAGACCCCGGGCAGTCCACACAGCCCCCCGGCAGGCCGGCACAGCACCCCGGCAGGCCGGCAGAGACCCCCGGAAGGCCCGAAATGACGGCGCATCATGATGCGCACACACCGCGCATCATGATGACGTCAGGCCGTCAATCAACTGAACTTCCGATTCCGATGCCGAATTCCGATATTAAAAAAATATCGGAAGTCGGTATCGGAATTCCGATACAGCAAGTATCGGCCGATACCCGATACTTGCGGTATCGGAATGCTCAACACTACTCATGACTGATATCCATTTTAAATTCTCCAATACCTCCAAAAACGGACAGTATATAACTCCATACAGTATTATGGCCAGCGCTTAGTGCGCTATACAGAGTAATGAGGCCCATATATTTCTCCATACAGAATCATTATTCCCATATAATGTTTCAAACCGTATATGATGAGCTCCACATAATGCTACAGTATATGTTGGTCCCAATGGATGAAGCTCCACTGTCTTATGGGCCCAAATAATGCTCCATATATAATGGGCCCCATTTCTACTGCTCTAGTGTATAATGGGCCCTGTAAATGCTGCTCCAGTGTCTAATGTCCACCTTTGGAATGCTCCAGTGTATGGTGGGCCCCATATATCATTCACCAGAGTATAGTGCTCGCCAAAAATTGCTGTCCCAACATTGAAAACAATTACATAAGTCTCCTTGCTAGGGAATCCCTGCACTACTTTGAACTCCTTGTTGTCCCCATCTTCCATCTCACTGCACTTGGCTGTTTAGGCCCTCCCACAGGCAGAGACACTTTTGCGTACTATGCAGTGCCCTGTGCCAGTGCCATCGCCCATGAGTATGCCCCCCCACCTGCTCAAGGAACCTGCACTTTCATCTGCACCTTCCTCTTTGTCACCGTGTAAGGTGGTATAGTATGCGGGAAGGGGAACCTGAGTTTCCTCTGGGTCAGATTCTGGCTGTGTAGAGTGCGAGGGGAATGTAGTGGTCTGGGTCAATGTACCAGCAGCATCATCCAGCAGTGGCTGGGCCTCAGTGCACTTGTAGCGTCCCCAAGAGTACGGTCGACACTGTGGCATTGCCTTCCTCATAGGGAGTGTGTTGTCAAGCTTGGGAGCAACGAAGGATCTCTCTAGCAGTGAAATGAACACACAACACATTTCCCACTCCAGGCCAGCAGGGAGACCTCTGAACCTGACTGCTGAGGAGCTGCTCTCTGTGGTCAGGAGGAGGTAAGTAAGGGCACTCTGTGCAGGGAAGGGGAAGTGTGTGGACGTGAGAAGGGGAGCTGCAGGATGAGCAGAGTTAAGGCTCACTCCTAGCTGGAGCCCATGGTCCGGATTCCGGTCTCCGAGTTTGTAGGGACACTGACGTTCCTGCAGCAGAAACCGGGGGAAGTAGCAGCTATAAATGCTCTGTACCCAACTAAGGCTCGGAGGCCCCAGCATCGACGTGTGCGATGCAGAAGGAAAAGGCTACAGCTGTCTGTCATACAAGTAAAGTCTGAGGAACATCTGTTAGACAGGAGGCATTTCAGTGAACCATGGTCCTGTGAGTGCTTCCCCCACAAGCGCTAGAAAGGAGACGTTCAGGAAGGTACATGTTGGCGGAGTGTTGGAAGGGAGCTTTCCATTCTGGTCCCGGAGGTTGGCAGAGGTCCTGACCCGGAGGACACAGCACGGAGGCAGGCATCTGTGTAACCTGCAGACTATGAGTAAAGCTTTGGAACTGCACCCTCTGGTGTCCTACAGTTATTCCAGCAAAGCTACATCTGGGTACCAGCACCTACACCGCCTGTGCCTTTCCCCCATCACTACATCTACACTTCCCTGGGACTCCAGCTCCACCTGTGGGGAGCTTCACCATCTTTGCTGCACAACACCATCAGTCCCAGAGGATCTGCATGCAGCGTCGGCCTAACATCTATGTTTCCGAACACCACAGGTGGCGTCAAACTATCTATATAAACTCTTTACCATTATACCACGCCATTTACATGGGCGCCCAGGGCCACCGTCCGGATCACCGCTGCTGTGACACATCCCACTGACACCGGCCCGGTTCCGAGTACCCCACAGCCCTGGGAGGGCGACCCATATGCCGACTGCTAATCGGGCGGCGTTATTCCCATGAACCTCCAAACAGCATCCCTGAAGGCAAAGTTTTTGGTTTCTGGGGGCAGTATGATTGCAAAGCTGAACCTTAAAGGAATGTCCAAAAGGGCACCACCAGGAGTGGAGCCTGTGGCTTAATTGGACTGCACCCGGGAAACCACTACCATACAAGCTACAGAAAAGATGGACAGATTGCAAGCTTTGTCGATTCTGTGTGTGGTGTGGTATGTCCGTTTGTAGTTGTGCTAGCGATTTCTCAGCTTTATTCTGTTAACGACCGAGACTCCGGCATGGCCCCGCGGTATGCGTCAAGCTTACTAGAGGGATACGCGAGGCTGTGGCACGTGAGATCGTGCAATAACAGGTCTAGCATTCCAGTACATGTCCGGGGCTGCATGCACGCTACACTGAAAGGACCGGCTTTTGTCTCTTACAGGTGCAGATAACCTGCTGAACTCCGTTAGTGATGGGGATCTGGAATTCAGATTATTCCCCGCGAACGATGATTTCCCAGTAAGTTCAGGTCAACCGCAATTCCAGAGTTAGGCCTAACCATCATTCCTGAAAAAATTACGTGTCCAAACCACAGGTGCTGTAGCTTGCTTAACAGCTCGGCAGCCGTTCTCAGGCCCAGTATGGATTCAACAACATTGTAGAAAGTTGATAAAGGGTACAGTTTCACCGGATAACACGTATATATGTAGCCTAGTTTACACATTAAATATATATGTCTATAGATCAGGAGGCAGACTCAGATGTTCTCAGGCCCAGTATGGATTTGACCAGATTGTACAAACTTGAGAAAGGGTACTTTATCACTGGATAGCAGGTATATATAGCATAGTTTAAACATGTAAAATCTCCATGTTCTCAGTATGGATTACACAGCAATCTAAAAAGTGGAAAAAAGGAAATGCATTTGAGGCGTACACAACTATATACTTTTGGTGTTATTTTTAAATCTTCATATATATTTCTGTCTCAGTAATACAGTCCAGCCTCTCCGCAATAGGAAATGAGATGCATACAATTAGTGACATAAAGGCTATTGATTGCAGAAATCTAGGAATTATTATTCACGGGAAAAACTTCCATCACAATTCTCATAGGCGATGTTGACCCTCAATTAATTTGTGTGTTGAGACAGTGAAAACATTTTTTTGTGAATAAAGTCTTGCTGTATCGCACTTCCGTTGATTCCATCACTGTTACTCATCTCAATCCAATTTTTACCACAGGGAGCGATGTAAACATGGTGCTCACTGGCTATCATGATCTGTCACGTAACTTTGGAGTGCAAAAGACAGAAGCCACAGGCCGTAGGCGATTCTATTTGATTGGCATGAGAGGGCACATTTTGAAATGTGCGCCGGAATGTCACACGTTTGTGAGTAGGAAAACTGTGAAAGCTGATGATAAACCACCACTGCATGTAATTGTGAGTCGACGTCCATAAGAAATGGAAGCCACTGATCATCTGGAGCTAGAGCCCGGCCAGCAGGACAGGGCATAGCTACATCTTAACCATCATCTTTCAGTTCAATCAATTTGTAGTGGCAGTCCCAGTGAAGGATTTGACTGCCCAGACTACACAGCGGAGGAGCAGGGAGAGGTAAACATTGCAAATGCTGGGGCCCTGCCCAAGCAAGGGGGGCACACTCGTGGGCGTCGGTACTGGCACTGGGCCCCTCATAGTTCGGCGGTGTGTCTGACGGCGGGTGTGCACCACCACTGTCAGAGACACGTGATTGCACTATGAGGGACCCTATGCCAGTGCCGCGCCCAAGAGTCGGCCTACCCACCTGTCCAGGGCAACGGCAATCGCACAGTTTTGTGCGCCAGGTGGTGACCCCGGCCATGGGGGGGGCCGCCCACTTAGGGAGGTTTACAAAGTGGCATATGTAGATGTGGGTCATTCAGCTGCTGCAAAAGGCGAAATAGGTCAAGTTCGCGGAATAGGAGGAGGACCAAAGCAAGCCATTTTTCTGGCAACCTATGTGTCATCAAGGGAAGGTGGGACAAAATCCTTGGAAACCCATGCATGCTTCATTTTAATGAAGGTTAGATCATCCACATTTTGGGTTGACAGACGGGTCCTTTTTTCTGTCAGGATTGATCCAGCTGCACTGAAGACTCTTTCCGATAGCACACTTGCAGCTGGGCAAGCGAGCTCCAGTAAGGCATATTGTGCCAATTCAGGCCAGGTGTCCAGTTTAGTGGCCCAATAGTCAAAGGGGAATGACCAGTGTGGGAGAACATCGATATGGGAGGAAAAGTAGTTGTTAACCATAGTTGACAACTGCTGTCTCCTGTCACTTTCCATCGATGCTGTATTAACAGTTGTGTGAGCGGTCCGTGAAAAATCAGTCCACAACATTGTCATGAAACCCCTGTCTCCAACGCCACTTCTGCTGTGTGCACCACGAACACCTCTGCCAAGCTGCCCCCGGCCCGTACTGCTCGTGTGAGAACCATCACCGCTGCTGTGTGCTGGGAATGCCTCAACCAACCGGTTAACCAGAGTTGCTTGTTTAGTAGCCAATATTAGGTCAAGGTTCTCCTGTGGCATGATGTTTTGTAATTTGCCTTTATAGCGTGGATCCAGGATGCTGGCCAACCAGTAGTCGTCATCGTTCATCATTTTGGCAATGCGTGGGTCCCTTTTTAGTATCTGCAAGGCATAATCTGACATGTGGGCCAATGTTCCCGGTGTCAATGATGCACTGCGAGTGCTGGGTGGAGGAGCACTTTCTGGCAAATCCACATCCCTCCAGTCACGCAGAAACCCTGTACCAGACCTTGCCACGCCAACATTTTCACTTGCCCCACGAGATGCATCCTCCTCCCCTAAGTAATCATCCCCATCATCATCCTCCTCCTCCTCTTCTTCCTCCACCTCGTCCAGGAGAGGTCCCTGAGCAGACAATGGCTGAATGTCATCAAGGATTCCCTCCACCTTTTCCTCCTCGTCAACATTGGCTGCAGACGCCTGCTCCTTAAGGTGCGTCAAAGTTTGCATGAGCAGACGCATAAGTGGGATGCTCATGCTTAGGATGGCGTCGTCTGCGCTTACCAGCCGTGTGCATTCCTCAAAACACTGAAGGACTTTACAGAGGTCTTTCAGCTTCGACCACTGCACACCTGTCAACTCCATGTCTGCTCTCAAAGTGCCTGGCCGTGTATCCTCCCACAAATGCATTATGGCCTGCCTCTGCTCGCACAGCCGCTCAACCATGTGCAGGGTGGAGTTCCACCTTGTTGCAATGTCGATAATGAGGCGGTGGTTGGGAAGGTGGAGCAATCGCTGCAGCTTCTGCATACGAATGGAGTGTACAGGCGAACGGCGGATGTGCGCGCACAGTTTTCACACCTTCTGGAGCAGGGCTGTTAACTCCGGATAATTGTTTAGGAAGCACTGCACCACCAGGTTCAAGGTTTGAGCCAAGCAAGGTATGTGGCTGAGTTTTGAAAGGGCTATGGCTGCCACAAAATTACAGCCGTTATCACTAACTACCTTGCCTGCCTCAAGATGTACACTGCCCAGCCATGACTCAGTTTGTCGCTTCAAGTACTCGGCCAGCACCTCGGCGGTGTGTCTGTCGCCCAAACACATCATCTGCAACACAGCCTGCTGACGCTTTCCACTAGCTGCTCGATAGGGGGACACCTCGTGTGCAACAGTGGCAGCTGCAGATGGAGTGCTCGTTTGACTGCACTCTGTGGACAAGCTTTCGCTTCTGGAGGAGGAGGAGGAGGGTCGAACGCCTACAGCCAACTGTTTCCTATACCGTGGGCTAGGCAGCACTGTCCCACCACCGCTGTCCCCTGTGGACCCTGCATCCACTACATTAACCCAGTGCGCAGTGATGGACACGTAACGGCCCTGGCCATGCCGACTGGACCATGCATCAGTTGTGAGGTGCACCTTTCCACTCACTGACTGCTTGAGTGCATGGACAATGCGGTCTTTCACATGATGGTGGAGGGCTGGGATGGCTTTGTGAGAAAAGAAGTGGCGACTGCGTAGTTCATAGCGTGGTACTGCATAGGCCATGAGTTCGCGGAAAGCTGCGCTTTCAACCAACCGGTAGGGCATCATCTCTAACGAGATTAGTTTGGCAATGTGGGCATTCAAACCCAGTGTACGCGGATGAGAGGTTGAGTACTTTCTTGTCCTACTCATAGTCTCTGGTATGGTGAGCTGGAATTGAGAGCTGCATATGATGGAACTAGCGGTGGACAAGGTGGACTGAGAGCGGGTTGATGATGGTGATGGAGTTGGTGTTCTTTCTGATGGCCTAGATTCAGTCTTTCGTTGATATAACAGTGGGATTCCCTGACTAATTTGCCCTTGCGACAACAACTCAACATTTGCTGCTGGTGGTGTGCTAACCAGTGGACTTACAGTGGGGAAAACAATGTAGCGTTGCTGACTACCTTCTTTGGGAGCAGCACATGTGGTACGTGAGTTTTGGTAGTCCGTCCACGCTTGCAAGTGCATGGTGGTTAAATGTCTTAGCATGCAACTGGTATTCAAATTTCTCAGATTTTTCCCTCGGCTAAAAGCCTTTGCGCACTTCTTACAGATAACCTTTGCCTGATCATTAGGATTTTGTCCAAAAAAGTGCCACACTGCACTCTTCCTACTATGGAAGACATTTTGAGGCCTTGCACGCTGTGCTATTTTGACCATCTGGCCAAGCTGTCCTGCAACTCTTTTGGTTTTTATAACCCGCTTTTGGACTGCTCCGGGCCTGCCAGATAACAGCTGTTGCGATGTCGATGCCCTCTGCGGATGCTCCTCCTCCTCTTCTGAGCTATTGGAAGCGGCACCCTCTTCCCCCAATGGATGCCAATCTGGGTCAACAACTGGGTCATCCATCACCTCCTCTTCAATGTCATGTGCACCTTCCTCTGTGTCATCGTGTATGGTGGTATAGTGTGCGGGAAGGGGCACCCGAGTCTCATCAGGGTCAGAATCTGGCTCTGTACACTGCGAGGACAATGTAGTGCTCTGAGTGAATGTACCAGCAGAATCATCTATCAGTGGCTGTGCATCAGTGCACTCCATGTCAGATTCTTCTTGGACTGGGTAATTCACCATTTCACTTGATAATCCAGGCGGCATGGTATGTGAAAACAGCTCCATGGAGTAATCAGTAGTATGGCCTGCGTCATCCTTCAATCTTGGTTGGGGGTGAAGGACGAAAGGAAAGGTGTGGTTCATGAACATGAGCTTCCAATGACGACTCAGTGCTTTTATTTTTTAAAACTTCAGAAGATGAGGCGATAGAGCTGGAGGCTGAGTCAGCAATGTAAGCCAAAACTTGTTCTTGAAGCTCCAGCTTTAAAAGCGGTTTACCTAC
This sequence comes from Dendrobates tinctorius, assembly GCF_039654945.1. NCBI lineage: Eukaryota > Metazoa > Chordata > Amphibia > Anura > Dendrobatidae > Dendrobates > Dendrobates tinctorius. The sequence continues at coordinate 41,076,706 of NW_027361754.1, forward strand.
TCCCAGAAAAGGGAGCCTTCGAGGCCTTGTGGAGCCAGACGATGACGCAGGCTCAACACCTCCTTCATTAGGTGCTATTTTGCTTTTGCCACCACCATCAGATCCACCACCAACACCAACACCATCATTACCAGCTGCCAACCCCCGCCCACTTCCACGGACTCTTCCACCACACTTCCTCATTTTTGGGGAAAATGTACCCAAAAAAACACCAACTATATGGTACTGTAAAACAATGTACAAGGTGTATATAGTAGTGGGGAGAATTTGAATCTCTCTAGACTACAGGACACAGTTGGATTCTGTCAGGTCCTGTTTATTTTACACCGCAATGTGACAGGCAGATTATGGATGGTGTAATAAAGGTGGATATAGGACTGTGGAGAATTGGAATCTCTCTAGACTTCAGGATACAGTTGGATTCTGTCAGGCCCTTTTGTTTTTACACCGCAATGTGACCGGCGGATTATGGAGAGTGTAATAAATTTGGATAGAGGACTGTGGAGAATTGGAATCTCTCTAGACTTCAGGACACAGTTGGATTCTGTCAGGCCCTGTTTATTTTACACCGCAATGTGACAGGCAGATTCTGGATGTTGTAAGAAAGGTGGATAGAGGACTGTGAAGAATTGGAATCTCTCTACACTTTTGGACACAGTTGGACTCTGTCAGGCCCTGTGTTTATAACACCGCAATGTGACCGGCAGAAATTGCCTAGTGTATGACAAACTACAAGGTGTATATAGAATTGGGCAGAATTGGAATCTCCCTAGAATATAGGTCTGTAAGAATGGACAAACTCCTCGGCTTTTCCTTACTGAGTCACACACTTAGATAGCTTCAATTTGGCCGTGATAACAGCCGTTACACGGTGCTGAGCGAGGAGCGTGCACGTACACCGCTGTATGGTGTATGTAAAATTCTCAAGCTCCGTGTTTTTGTATATGGACTGACACACGCTGTCTCTCTCTAATTTTGAATGTAATCAAACAGCAAATATACTAAACTGTTTGAAAAACGGACAAAACTATAAGGTGTCGGTGTGTAAGAACAGACAAACTCCTCGACTTTTCCTTACAGAGTCACACACGTAGATAGCTTGAATTTGGCCGTGATAACAGCTGTTGCACAGTACTGAGAGAGAAGCGTGCACGTACACCGCTGTACGGTGTATGTAAAATTGTCAAGCTCCATGTTTTTGTATACGGACTGACACTCGCTGTCTCTCTAGTTTTGAATGTAATCAAACAGCAAATATACTAAACTGCTTGAAAAACGGACAAAACTATAAGGTGTAGGTCTGTAAGAATAGACAAACTCCTCGACTCTTCCTTTCAGAGTCGCACACGTAGATAGCTTCAATTTGGCCGTGATAACAGCCGTTACTCGGTACTGTGTGAGGAGCGTAAACCGCTGCACGGTGTGTGAAAAAATGAACGCTCACCAGGACAAAATAATACAATTTCGATTGCTTTTAAAAAAGCAGTTTGAACACCAGTGTGCACACAGAAATGCAGCTAGCTTTAAAAGGCAGGCTAATCACCACCAGCGCTGCTGCACAAAAGCAAAAATCTTCACCTTTCACTGCACAGTAACTACAGTGAAAAGCGCTAGCAGCAGAAGCAGTTTTTTTTCTTTTTGCCTTCCTAACGCTCTCCCTACAGAATCAGCAGCTGCAGCAGCTCTCCCTATTCTGAGATCAGCATGAGTAACATGGCGGTCGGCATCCCCGCCCTTTTATACCCCCTGTGACGCCACACAAAGCAAGCCAATCACTTGTATGCCCTTCTCCAAGATGGTGGTGACCGCTGCCTAAGTTATCACGTTGCCCACAGTGTCCATTCTTCCTGATTGGCTGAAAAAGGGTGCTAAAGCATCTTTTGAAATGCGACTTTGGCGCTAAAGTCGCCGACCTCGTGGCCGACCTCACGCTAAGGTCGGGTTTCGTTTCATGAAACCCGACTTTGGCGAAAGTCGGCTACTTTTGAATTTTTTCGACCCGTTTCGCTCAACTCTACTCTACAAGCCTTGTTATCCCTGGAAAATTTTTCAGGCAGTGAAAAACGTGGCGCTAAGGAAACAGGAACCGCAGAAGCAACCTTAGTAGCGGCTTCGGCGGTTGCTTGTGCTACCATCACGGTGAGGTCCACAGCTGAGGTAGCCAGCTCAAGAGTGGTCAACCTGCTCTCAAGCTGCTGGACGAACTGCTGAAGACGCTGATCGTCTGCCATTGCTAGTCAGACCCTGGCGCTAGTATACTTCTAGGATTGGCGGAATTAACCAAATATAAATTATAATAAGGTGCGTTCGCAACCCATGATCCACCGTGCGGTGATAGCAAACCACAGCTAGAGGACAATGGTGGAGCATAGTTGCGAGTAAGCACCATAAGCACACCGAGTTAAACGTCACTCAATGTGAACAGAGTGCAAAGCACCTGACTCTGTTACTCTACAGAGCAGTACAAAAAACTGCAAGCACTCTAAGCTATGCCATGTTAGACGTCACAGGAGCATAGAGGAATTGATGCTAGTTGGGTCCCTATAACTCACTCCCCACCACGCTGGTGATTGAACCTGCTCTGACACATGGTGGCTCTTGAGCCAGCACTTGCATTGCTATTAGCAGCCCACATGCACATAGGGTGGTAGCTGACACATAAACACACACCAAATAAGCATGATACTAGCACACAGGCATGCGCCTTTGAGAGCCTTTTATACCTTTATCTCAAGTCCAGACAGACAGGACCTTGCCTGTGGACCAATCAGAAGCCAGAAGCTGCCACCTCACCGGAGAAGCTGACATTTGAGCACCAATGAGAAGGCGCCACATCATGGACATGCTCAATAGAGTGAAATCCGGACTTAGGTTCCAGAGCATAATGCTGCATGCATATACCAGTATTCACCATAGGCTTAGCTGGAGAGCCAGCAGCAACTACACATACAGAATGAGCTTGGGCAATGCGCTGGGTCTGAAGTCTGTGATGAGCCTGAATGGGAGACCACTGCACCAGACCAGGCTTGGTATCTATCTTGTGCAGCAGGAGAATCCTGGCACCTAACACAAGGTAATTTGGAGTAATAAGACCAAAGTTGAAGTTTTGGACCAACCAATAGCTTTACACTTGTAGAGAGGTCAAGAAGGCCTATGATTAAACAAACATCATTTCTACTGTAAAACACTATGGTGGATCGCTGATGTTTTGGAGATGTGTGAGCTACAAAGGCATAGGAAACTTGATCAAATTTGAAGGAAAGATGAATGCAGCATGTCATCAGCAAATACTGGAGGCAAATTTGCAATCATCAGCCCAGAAGCTGCGCATGGGACGTACTTGGATGTTCCAACATGACAACAATCCAAATCAACCTGTCATTGCCTACAGCAGAACAAAGTGAAGGTTCTGGAGTGACCATCTTAAGTGCACAGTTCATGCTAGACACCCCACGAATTTACAGGAACTGGAGGCTTTTTGTCAAGAAGAATGGGCAGCTTTACCATCTGAGGAAAAAAAAAGAACATCATCCACAACTACTGCAAAAGACTTCAAGCTGTCATTGATGGTAGAGGTGGCAATACATGGTAATAAGAAATGGGGTATGTGAATGGGTCACCCTCCCAGGGCCATGGGGTACTTGGTACCGGGTCATTGTCAGGGGGATGTGTCACAGCAGCGGTGACCCGGTCCGTGGCCCTGGGCGCCCAAGCAATGGGAGAGGGTAGTTACTGGAATAAGTGGAATGGAGTAGTTCGTGATGCCACCTGTGGTGCTCGGCAAGGGAGGTGTTAAGCCGATGCTGCAGACAGATCCTCTGAGACGGGTGGTATGGTGCAGCAGTGATGGTATAGCCCTCCACAGGCAGGGCTGAGGTCCCAGGGCAGTGTAGTTGTAATGGTTGTGGAAAGGTGCAGGCAGTGTAAAGGATGGCACCCAGATGTAGCGGTGCTGAGCGGGTTGGCACAAGAATGAATGGAGGACGCTGAGGCTTGAAGTTCCAAGGCTTTACTCACAGTCTGCGGTACACAAGGGTGCCTGCCTCCGAGCTGTGTCCTCCGGGTCAGAGACTCAGCCAACCTCCAGGCCAGATGGAAAGCTCCTCTTCAACACTCCGCCAACATGTACCTTTCCTGAACGACTCCTCTATTGCGCCTTAAAGTGTGAAGATCTCCAGTACCATGGTACTCTGGAATTCCTCCTGTCAGATGTTCCCAAGAACTCTACTCGTATGGCAGACAGCTGTAGCCTGCTTCGGGGACTCCCTTCTCCTGAGCCTCGGCTCGCTAATCAGTTGCTGTTGTGCCCCAAGTCTTAGATGGGAGTAGTGCATTTACAGCCAACTACTCCACCGGTGTCTGCTGCAGAACCACAAGTGTCCATATAACCTCGGGGACCGGGCCCCGGCCTTGCGCTGAGAACCTATAGGCAGGGTTCCTCTTCCAACCCACGTCCTCTCTGTTCTCCTAACTCCTTCGTTCCGCACTGGTCTTTCTCTCTCTTATGGAAGCTTAGGTTGCAGTTCTACATCTTTCTCCTTCTTCCTCTTTCCTGTGCCAGCTGGCTCAGATCATTGAGGCAGCTGCAGCACTCCTTCCTCCAGCCCTCCTTCCAGGGATCCCCACTCCTCCCGAGTGGCTTCCTTCCCGACTGACCATCTGTCAGACTGACCTGTCATCCTACACTTTCCAACTCTTTTATATATCTCAACTCCACCCACCTTCCAGCACATCGAGTATTCCAAGCAGGGAACCACCAGAGGTGCTCTGCTACTCTCTAACCACTGAGCCGCAATGTGGTTGTGCAGAACTACCCTGTTGTGTGGGGTGCGAGTGTTGGAGTGTGGAAAGGAGTTCCCACCTTACCTGGATGGTGGGGCACTACACCTTAGGAGAAGGTGCAGTACCTCTGTGGTGACTGAGCCTCAGGGGCGCCACATGAACTTTTGATCAAGGTCATTTGGATGTTTTAGGTTTTCATTATGATTTTAAAAGAGAAAACACAGTAGTTTGACAATAAATGGCTTCACCCAATCACCAACCATGAATGGAGAAAAAGTTTTGGTGTTATCATTCATATTCTCTGAAAAAAGGCCAAGAAAGCAAAAATTCTGCCGGGGTATGTAAACTTTTCCACAACTGTATATGTTTGTCTCCTGACTAATCCAACTATACCTTATCACTGGGCTCTTTTACATTTAACCTCAAGTGTATCTCCATTCTCGACTCTGTGCCTTTCTGCATTATTATCTCTCCTGTTCCAAGATGCCACCCTGAATAATTAGTTCTACATTTCTACATCCACTGTGCATGGCTGTGAAAAGGTAGAACTGAGTATGGAGGCTGGTACCTTAGAACAGCAGAGCCAATTATACATATGGTACCTTGGAGCAGCAGATTCAAGTGTAAAGACACACTTCAGGTTAGACGTAAAAAGAGCCCAGTGATGAGATACAATTGGTTTAGCCATCACGGCTCTTTTACATCTAACCTCAAGCGTATCTCCATACTCGGCTCTGCTGCTCCAAGGTACCTTTATGCCTACCTAGTTCTGCTCTTTCAAGGTGCATCTCAGCATAGCCAGCTCTACCTTTTCATATCTACTGCATCATCCTGCATATTAAGTCGTGTCATGCCGCATCCAAGGTGGCATCACTTCCCAATACTAAACATTGATGGCTAGTTGACTTGTTCAGAGCACCTTCAAAATGTGAGGTTTTTTTGGGTGTTCCCATTCTACAGTGGATAGCATATACACTCACTGGCCACTTTATTAGGTACACCTGTCCAACTGTGTGTTAAGACTTAATTTCTAATCAGCCAATCACATGGCGGCAACTCAGTGCATTTAGGCATGTAGACATGGTCAAGACAATCTCCTGCAGTTCAAACCGAGCATCAGTATGGGGAGGAAAGGTGATTTGAGTGCCTTTGAACGTGGCATGATTGTTGGTGCCAGAAGGGCTGGTCTGAGTATTTCAGAAACTGCTGATCTACTGGGATTTTCACGCACAACCATCTCTAGGGTTTACAGAGAATAGTCCGAAAAAGAAAAAAAATCCAGTGAGCGGCAGTTCTGTGGCCGGAAATGCCTTGTTGATGCCAGAGGTCAGAGGAGAATGGGCAGACTGGTTCGAGCTGATAGAAAGGCAACAGTGACTCAAATTGCCACCCGTTACAACCAAGGTAGGCAGAAGAGCATCTCTGAACGCACAGTGCGTCGAACTTTGAGGCAGATGGGCTACAGCAGCAGAAGACCACACTGGGTACCACTCCTCTCAGCTAAGAACAGGAAACTGAGGCTACAATTTGCACAAGCTCATCGAAATTGGACAGTAGAAGATTGGAAAAACGTTGCCTGGTCTGATGAGTCTCGATTTCTGCTGCGACATTCGCATGGTAGGGTCAGAATTTGGCGTAAACAACATGAAAGCATGGATCCATCCTGCCTTGTATCAACGGTTCAGGCTGGTGGTGGTGGTGTCATGGTGTGGGGAATTTTTTCTTGCCACTCTTTGGGACCCTTGGTACCAATTGAGCATCGTTGCAACGCCACAGCCTACCTGAGTATTGTTGCTGACCATGTCCATCCCTTTATGACCACAATGTACCCAACATCTGATGGCTACTTTCAGCAGGATAATGCGCCATGTCATAAAGCTCGAATCATCTCAGATTGGTTTCTTGAACATGACAATGAGTTCACTGTACTCAAATGGCCTCCTCAGTCACCAGATCTCAATCCAATAGAGCATCTTTGGGATGTGGTGGAACGGGAGATTCGCATCAGGGATGTGCAGCCGACAAATCTGCGCCAACTGTGTGATGCCATCATGTCAATATGGTCCAAAATCTCTGAGGAATGCTTCCAGCACCTTGTTGAATCTCTGCCACGAAGAATTGAGGCAGTTCTGAAGGCAAAAGGGGGTCCAACCCCTTACTAGCATGGTGTACCTAATAAAGTGGCCAGTGAGTGTATGTGACATGCATAAATAGTGCTAACTGCTGTGGCTTCAAAAGCATCCAGCATCTAGAGGGGTTAACACATTCACATGACACAGGGAGTCATTAGCAGAGCCCCAGGGGAATTGTGGGAAACTTGTTTAAATTCTGGCAGCAGCCGAAAGGGATGAGTTGTGTATGATCTGTCTCTCAAATACGTTCAGGCAAGTGAACCATAGGGACACAGGATTCCATTATAGAGTGGAACTGGGGCTGCCCCTGTACAGCTACTGGAGAAAGTCTATCAGGAAGATAAGTTCGCTAAGAAGTTGTGTTACAGACAGTGTCAGACTGAAGAACATTGGGCCCACCAGAGAATTTGATTCTGAGGGCCCACCTTTCTCCCCCACTGATGAGCCCCATAGCAACTGCAAAGTTTGCACTATGAACTCTCCTGAAGGAGAAGCCAGGGCCCACCAGAGGATTCTCCGGTTCTCTGGTGGGCCAGTCCAACCCTGGTTACAGAGATAATCTCCCTCAGAAAATCCTCCCCCTTCCTTCATTACACTGTGTTAGAAGAAATAGTGTGTACTGCTATGCTAAAGAGTCTTGATCTGTGCTGAACTGTGCTAACAAAAGAGATTGTTAGTCATTGTGCCTCTAAGAAGCAGCTGTACAGTTATAAAGCCTGGCTTAATAGACTTGAATTGTACTGAATGTGCTGTGACATTAAACTACACTGTTCATGTTCATGAGGACTATTATCTGTGTGAGCAAGTAGATCCATCTTGTGCTTTAGGGAGCTGCAGTACATGGTCACCCTGAGTAACAGTTCCCCCAGAGTTTCAAAGATTTCATGAGACCTGTCCCGTCTCTATCTGAACCTAGTGGTGTGCATGTAACATTGGTGGCCCGTATGGGGAATTCTGAGCAGAAATTAGCGTGTAGAGGTAAAAGAGGCAAAGTGACTGGAAAATACAGCAGCACAGCACCTCAACTCAACTCTGCTAGACCAGTTAAAGAAGATCAGCCCTAAAGCAGCACAGCACCTCAACTCAACTCTGCTACACCAGTTAAAGGGGACCAACCCTAAAGAAAACTCACTAGCAGCAATGGATGTGGAAATACAAATGGACAGGATCAGTGAACTGCTTCATCAGTTAACATGTGAAGAATTGAGAGCAGTGGCATAACATATAAAGATATCAGGAGAGGAGATCTCAGAAGCACGCTCCTGCAGACAATGTGTAGCCGCAATTAATACACAGATGGATGAGCTGGAGGAGAAAGAAACTGAAGTTGTTATGAGGACATTCCTCCAGGAGCTAACACAGTTTCTAACCGGGTTGAAGTTGGAAGATGGAGGGGTGGCACCAATTACCAAGAGTGGGAATCTCCTTCCGCAGACAGAACTACAGGAATTGAAAGAACAATTCAAAGCCTTAACAACAGCCCTGCATAAATCTTCCCAACCCTCTGAATGTGTGACAGACTCTGACAGAACCTTTAACCTGCTTGGGTTTGATAAATCTGGAAAACAGTACTCTCCAACACCACAAATCACCAAAAGGAAAGAGTTCAAGATCCTGGGACAGATTGGAGAGTGTGAGCAGAAAAAGAAACTGTCTTATATGAACTTGTTGCACCAAATCAATGCAGGATTATTGAAAGGCTACCAGTCAGATGACATCATTGAGGGGGTGGTGAAAGCGATCAGCCCAGGACTGAACCTCCGCAGTATGCTAGAGGTGAAAAGTCAATTGAGCCTGATACAGCTGAAGATGATTTTAAAAGGGCACTATAAAGAAGAGAGTCCTTCATAATTGTTCCACCAACTCATTAAAATCTTACAGAACACTACTGAATCACCCAAAAGTTTCTTGTTCAGGGTGATTGAACTTAAGGATAGACTGCTGTTCACATTCAGAGATGTAGGGGCGGTGGAGAAGTTTGATGCTGGGTTAGTCCAGAAGAAGAAATTAAGTTACAGCTAAAACAGTACTTAGAAGATTCTGGAATTCTGGATGAAGTCCTAATTGCAAAAATGAATGAGGCAGCTACTTTGGAGTCAGAGAGCGAACAGAAGGTAAAGAAGGGCTCTGCTTCTAAAACCACCAAAATGAGTCAGCTGAAGTTGGAGACTCCCGTTTGCCAGTCCAAACATCACGATGAAGACCTTCCAGTACTACCGACGAGAGTGGACATTAAACCACCAACAAAAGTGAGGACAGCCAGAACTGACTGGGAAGAAGTAATAGGAGAACTGCGAGCTGAGCTTTTCACCGCAGGCTGCCGGATTACAAAACCTGAAATGTGAAAGTAGCCTTAGGGAACCACTACTGCGGCGACAGGGATTAACCCTAGAGAAACCCTGTGCCCTGTTAGCAGTCATAGGGTGCAGCCAACAGTTGTGTTACCGCACTGCGTGCGTACAGCGCCTCCCTGGCAGATGCCACAAGCCAGCCTAAGCTTAGCGCTGGAAAGTGCAGTAACTGCGCACGGCACCATTGAGACTAACACTGTGGCGTATGTGGTACAGAGGTGTCTTGTGCAGATGACACTCTCTGGCATAACATGTGAGAGAAGCTGGAAGCACTCCTGCGCTATGCAGTGCCAGCGCTCGGTGCTGACTCAGGACTCTGAACCCTACCAACATGCGTATCAAAGGGAAGGGGTTTCATAAAGAGTGATTCAGTGGTTCACAAGCATCCATCATCACACACATCACTACCAATTACTGTCTATACTAGCGCATGGTTGAGCTGCCATGCAAACCTTTTATCGTCGCGTCCTTCTGGGACCTTCCTGATGGTCCACTTCCTGATGGTCCAATCCGAGCTGGAGAAGGACATGAGCATGTGACCTCTGATCTCCAGTGAGAGGTCGTTGTTGTGAACACTTGTGACCTGAGTTTGGGCTCCCTCTGGTGGTTGCTGTGGGTAATGGAGCTGGTCGGATTGATAGAAGTCAATCACCTGAAGAGGATGAGTGGAGATCAAGTGTTACAGAGTGGGAAGATTTAAGTCAGCAAGCTTCCCTCAGTTGCTGCTGAGGATTAGGTTTTCTTCCTGTGCATTTTGAAGTCCGCTTGCCCCCTGCTTGGTCCTGCATCGTTCAGATAAGTGATTTGTTTGCTGGAATCTTTTTGCATTTGATCCAGTTTTTGTCTTTCTTTGCTTTCTGCATTGCTGTGTGGGTTCAGCATTGTTCCCAGATGGGACCAGTGCTGGACCCCATTCCATATGTCACAGCTTATGTCAGTCTGTTCAGTATTGCTAGTCCCCTTTTATATCAGTATCTTTTGTTTTGCTTCCAGTTCACACCAGAATGCTGATCTAGTGGGGGAGAGGTCATGTGGCCTCAGTATTTTTGCATATCAGACGTGTTGGATTTTTCTTAGGGTGTTTGCGTGATTGCAGACAGTATCTTTCCTGTCCTGTTCTATCTAGACAGTTTGGGCCCCATCATTTGCTTACTCTATTTTCTGCCTGTGTTTGTGCCTCATCTTGTCTCACCGGCAATATATGTTTGGGGGCTATCTATTCCTTTGGGGTTCTACTCCGGGGCAGGTTAGCTTTCCCCATTCTTGCTTTAGGCTTAGTTAACTCTTTGGCTGTGCCGAAGCGTCTAGGGCATCGAAGGTACGTCCCATGACTAATTTTAGTTGTGTTGTTAATTTAGGGGTCTGCAATCTGCTTAGTTACCAACCTTTCTGGTTTTCTGGTTGCCTAGCTTATTCCCCAGCTATCCTCCTCAGTGACCTAATCATAACAGATCTCACCCATGGGCGTGCTTAGTAGACCGAAAGGAGGACTTAGTCCCTGGAGTAGCTCACTGCTGACCAGCATGCTTTGCTATGGCTGGACCAGAGGTGGCAGCAGCAACCAAACCCACAGTGCTAGTCTGAGCCGAGCGCCAGGATCGACGAGTCTGCTGAGCAGCCTCCTCTATGGCCAGAGAGGAATGGGAGACTGCCGAAGGCAAGGCTCAGGATTCCTGCTGTGCAGCAACAGGAACCCGACGCCTAACACACGCCCTGGATTTTGTATCACTTTCTATGATTTTTGTGGCTTTTAGTGTCATATATTTTGCACTAGGAACTAGGTATTGAGATAGAAATACCGAAGAGAAACAATTGGAAATAACAAGTCAATTAAATTGAAGAAGCCTCAGCTTCATATGAAGTGTCGTCTCATGTTTGCAAAGAAGCATGAAAAAGTGGACAGTAGAAGATTGAAGAAGGGTGATTTGGAGCGATGAGATGAAAATCTATAGACCGGTGCAAATGGGTCTGGATGGAATAAGAGAAAAAGGGGCTAATGGATCAAGAAATTCAAGGAACTGTCAAGTTCGGTGTAGGAAGCCTGATGATATGGGGTTGTTTCACCGCCATAGGCATTGGATTCTTGACTAGGATCGATGATGATCTCAATGCGAAGCTATATGTGAGTATCCTACAGGATGAGTTACTTCATACACTCCAGTGCTTTGGGTATAAAAAGGAAGACATGGTGTTCCAGTAGGACAATGACCTAAAGTTTACGTCAAGGTTGTAGAAGAAATTGTTTAAAGACGATGAAGTAGAGGTTCTGGGTTGGCCCACACAGTCTTCAGACCTCAACCCAATAAAACAGTTGTGTGTAGATTTGAATATAAGTTGCATACAGACCCAAGTGAGGTGACCAGTATGAGCCAACATTGGAAAAGTGTAGAAGAGACCTGGGATCAGATTTCGGTCAAGACATGTTTAAATCTTGTCGAGAGCAGCCCAGAAGGATTCAGGCAGTGTTGAAAGCCTAAGGTGGATTTTACAAAATACTAGCAAAATAATACAAATTAAAAATTAGATTTTTGGGAACAAAACAGTAACAATGCAGTGACATGACAAGAATCTGCATAACTAATCATATACTAAATAGTTAGAAGTCAATTTTATATATGAGATAGCCAAGAGGATTATCTATAACATGATAGTAGTCTCACGTTCGAAGCAGCAGTGCATGGTGAGATATGGAGCCTGAATGTCCAAAGTTCAAAACATTGTTACCCTTTTGCTCATCACTGTATATAGGCTCATGAAATCAATATAATTCAGGAATCTTTCTTCACAATAAAAGTGATGCAATGACTAATTAGCAATGTCAGATTAATAGGTATTCTAGAGCGGACTCCAGCCAGAGAGACCATTATGTTCTCCAGTTTAGACATTTGTTAACAGGTGCAGAATGATTGGTGTAATATTGCTTATTAGAAAGATGGTGTAAGCAACCATCAGCCATCAGTCAACTCTTCAGAGCATCAAGTCAGCAAAAACAAGGGCAAGTCGTTTATCAGCAACATTTTTAATGACTTCTGATGAGGCCAGAATGCTCTGTTCTGTGGAAGTTATTCTAACAGAATCCTTATAAAAATGATTAATTGCCTTTATAATGCTATACTAAAACCCATCTGCTCAAGTCATTTATTCAAGTCAGAATGAAGTATTCATTGATTTGTGTTGTCTGGAAAATAAAAGGATTAATGCCACGGTGAAAAAAAAAATACAGATCAGAATTAATGTCTGTCTAATTCCGCAGTCATTGTAAATGTCCTAAATTGACCTTGATTAATAAAGGGCTTCCAACTACAATGTCAGCAAACTTGATAACTCTTATGATAAACCGAGTTAGACTGGGCTTTAATAATGCAACAACGTTCAAGCCTAATTTGCTGCAGATAGATCTGGAAGGCACTGTGGAATATAAGGTCAAACAAATCAGAAAAATGTAAATTTTAAGGCATACGGCTATTGTAAAATGTGTTATTATAAATGTTTACTGCAGGGGAAGAGAAAAAAGGAAAATTAGGAAACAAAGTAACTTTTATTAACTTTTATATTGAAGTTCTTTACCTTTGCAGATACTATAAGAGTCATGGCAGCCTGTTCTGCTTTTATCATCCCAATCTGGCACTTTCTGATCTAGTTTTTTTAAGCTTGATGACCTCTTCGCCATTTAGTCTGGGCCTTCTCCCCCATACTGGTCTCCCAAACGCCACTGTGGCCAACATACCGGTGTATGACATGAACTGACTCTTGGCTTCCTAAAGCTTCAGAATACTCGTAGACACTTTGCTTGCTCGTTTCCAGGTGGCATTATTTTTAAGGACTCTTCCATTAGTCAAGCTAGATGATTTATGCTATTTTGGTTCCTATGCTGTGAGAAGGCATTATTCTATGTGTATCCTTTTGCTTCTGATCATGTCCTAATGTCTACGGCCCACCCTGACCTTTCTACTGCCTGTCTATTGAGGTCAGGAATCTATATGGACATATCTGTGTTCATATACCTACTATTTTTGTTTACTGCCTTGCTGTATTGGTACCTTCTCTTCTACACACCAGCTATTGCTAATGAAGACCACTTTGCTTTGTAGCAAGCTGGTGACTCCATGTAGGATTGTCGAAAACTCCTTGCAAAGGGATATTTGTGAACATACATTATCCTTTAGACACCACTCTCCACTTTGGTTGATTTCAAATTCATTAGTGATTCAGCAGGTCCACTCAATTCCTGGTAGATAGAAATGAGAGGATTGATATGCTGAGATTCATCTCTGAATAGTAAGCCAGTGGATAATAATTCATAGGAATAAAAAACCTAACTTTTATTAGAAAATAGATAAAGATGAGCTAAGCCTATATACACAATAACACAAAATGATGGCCATGGCATCAGAAGATGGAATAGGATACTAGAAGTGAACAACTGGCTACGACGGTGGTGCAGGCAGCAAGGATTTGGATTCTTGGACCATGGCGTGAATTACCTCTACGATGGACTTCTCGCAAGAGATGGGATACACCTCACAAAACCTGGGAAACACACATTCGCCAGAAGACTTGCCACACTCATCAGGAGGGCTTTAAACTAGAAGAAGAGAGGATGGGAGCAAAAACAGCAGACAAGAACATGCAGCAGAAGGACAAACTAATCAAGGATACTAGATGTGGTAAAGAGGACCCAAGACAGGGTACTCAGAAGGAAGCTAAGAAAAATGAAGCAAAACTTTTTTCCTGCATGCTGATCAACGCAAGAAGCCTGACCAATAAGATTGAAGATCTGGAGTTGGTAATGTATGAGGAAAAATACGACATACTAGGAATAACTGAGACATGGTTAGATGACAGCTATGACTGGGCGGATAACTTGCAAGGATATGATTTGTTTAGGAGGGATCGTAAAAAAAGGAAAGGGGGTGGAGTCTGTCTATATATAAAGTCCACTTTAAAGCCCACACTAAGAGAAGATATACAAGAGGGAAATGAAGAGATGGAGTCTCTATGGGTGGAGATACAAGGAGAGAAAAGTAATAAAATCCTCAGAGGGGTTTGTTATAAGCCACCAAATATAACAGAAACCATTGAAAATGTATTATTGAAACAAATAGACAAAGCAGCAAATCACAATGAGGTGATTATTGTGGGGGACTTCAACTACCCCGACATAGACTGGGAAACGGAAACCTGCGTATCTCAGAAAGTAAACCAATTTCTGTCAGTAACCAAGGATTATTATCTGTCACAACTTGTGCAGGGCCCAACTAGAGGGACAGTCCTTCTGGACTTAATTTTAAGCAACAGGCCAGATAGAATAACAGAAGTACGAGTCGATGAGCACCTAGGGAACATTGACCACAATATAATACAATTCCACTTGTCCTTCAGTAAGGTGCCCTGGAAGGGGGTTACGAAAACGCTGAATTTCAGGAAAACAAAGTTTGATCAGATTAGAGAGGACCTTCGCCGAATTGATTGGGACAATGTCCTCCAAAATAGGAACACAGAAAATAAATGGGAAATATTTAAATCAGTTTTACACACCCACTGCGAGCTAGCCATACCGTACAGAAATAAAAGGGCTAGGAACAGGAGAACACCAATGTGGCTAAATAAGGATGTAAAAAGGGCAATAAATAACAAGAACAAGGCATTTAGGAAGCTAAAACAAGAAGGCAATGAAGAAGCATTAAAAAGTTATAGAGAAAAAAATAAAATGTGTAAAAAACAAATACATTTAGCAAAAGTGGAAACTGAGAGACTCATTGCTAAGGAAAGTAAAACAAACCCCAAACTATTCTTTAATTATATAAACAGTAAAAAGATTACAATTGATGGCGTCGGCCCTTTAAAGAACAATGAGGGTGAATTCATAGAGAGCGATGTGGGAAAAGCAAATGTTTTAAATACTTTTTTCTCAACAGTGTTCACACAGGAAAAGGATTTGCCAGGGGAAATGCAGAGTGATAATGTAAACTCCCCATTAAGTATTACCTGCTTAACCCAGGAAGAAGTGCAGAACCGCCTTAGTAAGGCTAGTTTCACACTTGCTTTTTTTTTGCAGCGCGTTTTTCCCGCAAAAAAAGCATTGAAAAAACGCATACAAAAGCATACAACTGCTGCGTTTTTTTCAAGCATTTTTATGAGCATGCATGAAAAAAAGCAGCGTTTTTATGCGTTTGTATGCGTTTTTAGTGCGTTTTTACCGCATTTGCATTTTTTCCAAACATTAGGTGGCCCCTCACACTAACCCAAACCATGACTTTACTAACCCAGCCCTAACCCTGACCCTAACCCTAACCCTAACCCTAACCCTTAACCAAAACATACCCTGATCCTAACCCTAACCTTGACCCTGACCCTAACCCTAACCCTTAACCAAACCATACCCTGATCCTAACCCTAACCCTGACCCTGACCCTAACCCTAACCCTTAACCAAACCATACCCTGATCCTAACCCTAACCCTGACCCTGACCCTAACCCTAACCCTAACCCTAAACCCCCTTAACTAACCCTAACTCTAACCCAAACCCCTAAATTCCATTGTCTAAACTAATGGTAAAAAAAAAACCGCATGTGCAAAAAAACGCATACATAAGCATGCCAATGCGCACATATGCTCACCATAGACTTATAATGGGTGTCTTGCTGTAAAAAAAATGCATTGCGCGCGCATGCGTTTTTTTGAGGCAAGTCGGACGCCCAAAAAATGCAACAGGTTGCATTTTGTGCGCCCGAGCGCATACCGCAAAAAAACGCATGCACGGAAAAATGCGTACAAACGCATGTGTATGCGCACATAAGCGCATCCCATGCAAAGTATAGGAAAAAAAAACACATGCGCTATTTAGCGCTAAAATACCGCGAAAAAAAATGCAAATGTGAAACCAGCCTAAGATTAAAATTGACAAATCACCAGGCCCTGATGGCATTCACCCTCGGGTATTAAGGGAGTTAAGTAATGTGATAGACAGGCCTCTATTCCTTATATTTAAAGACTCTATAGAAACAGGGTCTGTTCCTTTTGATTGGCAGCAAGCAAATGTGGTACCAATATTCAAAAAGGGGTGTAAATGGGAACCTGGAAACTATAGGCCGGTAAGCTTAACATCTGTTGTGGGTAAAATTTTTGAAGGGTTTCTAAGGGATACCATTATGGAATATCTCAATGTTAATAAATGTTTAACTCCATATCAACATGGATTTATGAAGGATCGCTCCTGTCAAACTAACCTGATCAGCTTCTATGAGGATGTAAGCTTTCAAATGGACCAAGGAGAATCATTGGATGTCATTTATCTCGACTTCTCTAAAGCATTTGACACTGTACCACATAAAAGATTGGTAAGTAAGATGAGAAAGCTTGGGCTAGGGGAAAATGTGTGTTGATGGGTAGGTAGCTGGCTTAGTGATAGAAAACAAAGAGTGGTTATTAATGGGGCATACTCAGATTGGGCCAAGGTTACTAGTGGGGTACCACAGGGTTCTGTATTTGTGCCCCCTACTATTTAATATATTTATTAATGATCTAGTTTGCAGATGATACAAAACTATGTAAGGTAGTTAACACAAAGGAGGACAGTTTGCAACTACAGACAGATTTGAGTAAATTGGAGAATTGGGCTGAAAAATGGTAAATGAAGTTTAACACATATAAGTGTAAGGTTATGCACATGGGAACGAGAAACAGATGCTATAATTACTTACTAAATGGGAAACTGCTGGGGAAATCAGACATGAAAAAAGACTTAGGCATCTTAGTCAATAAGAAGCTAAATTGGAGTGCCCAGTGTCAGGCAGCTGCCACCAAAGCAAATAGGGTCATGGGATGCATTAGAAGAGGTCTGGGGACACGAGATGAAAACATAATTCTCCCTCTGTACAAATCACTCGTCAGACCACACTTGGAGTATTGTGTGCAATTTTGGACGCCGGTGCTCAAGAAAGACATTACTGAACTTGAAAGGGTTCAACGGCAGGCTACTAAAATGATAAATGGAGTTGGTTCACTACAATACCCAGAAAGGTTGTCAAAATTAGGTCTATTTACTCTAGAAAAGAGAAGACTTAGGAGAGACTTAATATATATGTACAAGTATATCAGAGGGCAATACAAAGATCTCTCCAATGAACTGTTTGTACCAAGGACTGTGACAAGAACAAGCGGGCATTCTCTTCTTTTGGAGGAAAGACAATTTCTGCACCAGCATAGAAGAGGGTTCTTCACGGTAAGAGTAGTGAGGCTCTGGAATTCTCTTCCTGAGGAAGTGGTGATGGCCAACTCACTGAAAGAATTTAAGAAAGGAATGGATGCTTTTCTTGTGAGTAACAGTGTAGAAGGTTACGAATAACAGAATACTATAGGTAGATGGTTGACCCAGCTTAGGGGAAGGAATTTTTTTCCCTATGGAGAAAATTGGCTTCTACTCTGTGGGTTTTTTGCCTTCCCCAGGATCAACAATGCAGAACAGCTGCACTAAAAATAGGCTGAACTAGATGGACATACTGTAAGGTCTTCCTTCAGCCTTCAAAACTATGTTACTATGATACCTGAGTACTACAGTGTCAACAACAAAAAATATAACTTGTATATAAGTTTGAGAGTGGCCAATTGTTTCAGTGATCATGTAAAAAATGGTTTGCTTTTACCCAATCCATGTCATGATAACACACCATCCAGTGAGATCAGTGGGAGACATGGGTGGAGAAAAATAAGCTATATCTCCTATCGTGCCCCGTGCAATAGCTCCCACACTTACAAGGGTAGTACCCATTTGTGGTCCCGTCACCTATAATATTAAGACCCCTATGTATTACTTCTATAAGGTACAGGACAACACTTTATAAAAAGCTTTTGGGGGCACGGATTTTTTTTTTTTTTTTTTAGGCATGGATGATCTTTCCCAAATACACTCATTTTTACACAGCTCTTCATTGTGTGTCAGGTTCCTCTCTTAATACAATTAGTTAAAGAGATTGCCCAAGATTTGTTCACTAATGTAAAAAAGGGCTCATGGTGGTCTTAGCCCAAGAAGAAACACATACCTACCGGACCCAATGCACCCATCAATACTGCTGTCCAGTCTCCTGGCTTCCTGAGAGGTTGGTGATGTAAGGTGCTCTCTGACTGGCTGCAATGGTTTTTGTTTCCTGAAGAAGTGGGCTACAGTACGAAATGCAAAGAAAAATAAAATAAAAAAAAACATTTTTTTTCATTATCTCCGGCATTGATGTTTCTTCATCACCTGGCAGCGCAAATACAGACCACAAACTTTTCATTTGTTACATCTTTATGAAATATGTCTGATGAGTCGGGGATACCCGCAACAGTAAAGAGGGTGGAGGGCATCTGCTAGTTATGTGGGGATTTTTTTTATGTTCTGACTGCAGTGGGATATTTTATAGTAGTGGAAAACCCTTTAAAGCTCACTAGGATCATCAACATTAAAATCAATATTTTCAAACGAGCCTAGAACTGACATCTGACTCACTGTTGCAGTAATTATAAACTTTTATAGTATTGAAAAGGATATCCTCTTTAGTGAACATAACTGACTTTCCGCCTTTTGTAGGCTGATCTATATATCAGAACATTGATTTCCAGCTGTGCTTCACTGTAAACACTTACCAAGGGCACTTCTCTATAATTGCTTTTTATTCGAGGAGGCTGCTGGACCATCAATGAGGAAAATTGGGCAATAAACTTAAGGTTTTCTTTCCCTTTGTTATTCTGAAGTATACTGGCCAGCCATGTTCTATTTTAACAGTTTGAGACAACCATTTCAACAATGGAGCATTTCGGCCCGGTCAATAAGATGTCATTTTGTGCACAGTATGTACTTAAGTGGCTACAGTGACAGGGCTTGATAACCTTTAGCACTTGGATGCCATTAAAGTATTCATCACATTTCTTACGAGCAAGACATAAGGATGATGCTTGGAAAACAAGAAGGAGGAAAGCAAAAGTCAATCAGCTCACCTGGTCGGTGCACAGCATTTCTATTCTTCTGGCGAATGTTTGTCGAAAATGTTTTCTAGCACTGCATTTTTTGATTAAAATCTTGCAAGCTTTCTTGAAATCCCATTTTCAGTGGTTCCATTCATAACACCACATAAATCAGGTAAACTTTAGCAACAAGTAACATTTTCCAGGTAACTTGTTTCTGACTTATATTGTCCTTAGTTTAAGCTGGGTCAGAAAAGTATTGACTGAAAAGTGTTACTTTTACCAATGTTTATATATATATAATTTATTGGCTGCTATGTATGAAGGAATTGAAAATTTGGATTTAGAGTAGATCACTTAAGCCTTTTGAGGCTGATGTACCTACATTGAAAATCCATGTCAAATTGGCTGTATAATCCTCTATGAAAGTTGACAGTAAAACTCCACCCATCTAGCTCCTCAGTGTCCCTCCTCCCTGCTGCTGCTGATGATGATGATGAAACATCCACCTAGCCTGATTCATAGCTCCTCAGTGTGCCTCCTCTCTGATGTTGATGATGATGAAACATCCACCTTGCCTGATTCATAGCTCCTCAGTGTACCTCCTCTCTGATGTTGATGATGATGAAACATCCACTTTGCCTGATTCATAGCTCCTCAGTGTCCCTCCTCTCTGATGTTGATGATGATGATGATGATGATGATGATGAAACATCCACCTTGCCTGATTCATAGCTCCTCAGTGTCCCTCCTCTCTGATGCTGCTGATGAAACATCCACCTTGCCTCATTCATATCTCCTCAGTGTCCATCCTCCCTTCCGCTGTTGAATAATTGCCCACCTAACCTGCTTGATAACTCCTCACTGCCTCTACGCTGCTGCTGAATAAATGCACACTTAGGCAGATTAATAGCTCCTCAGTGTCATTACTTCTGGCTGTTGCTGAATAAGCTCCCATATAGCCTGATAGATAAAATGTTTTTGGTGACAAAAATAATCATTTGTGATCCCATGCTGTCCTGTCTTTATACTCTATTTTGCTTGTTCTCCTGCCTAGTGGCTGTGATATGATCAGACCATGTTCCTGTACGGTCACACTCTCGGCCATTACACAGTACATAGCAGGGGCACATTTATAAGATTATCCCAGCACAGGAACATTTTTTTTTAACATATCCAATTGTAGAACTTATTTTAATTCCAAGATCTAATAAATAAAATATACTTTTCTCATGGGAAAACCCTTTTAAACACAGGTCTTAGAGATCTTTTTAATAATTTATGTGGCATAAATTATAAAATCTAGTAGACAGAATCACTATAAGACGTGCATTATGGAATAGAAATGAGAAATAATGAACGGTTCAGTAAGTTGGCACCAATTTTTACAAATTTCAGTATAACATTACACATGTAGCAAAAAGTTCAGCCACATAGGATAAATGCAATTTCTTCTTTATTAACAAACAGCTATTAAAATCTAAACACAGAAAACATCATGATATGTGAGAAAACAAACCCACACATTTCAAGCTGAAAGTTCAAATACTATACCCATCTATCGTGCTGCCACAGCTCCCCCCCAGCCAATCCTACGCTCAATCCGTTCTTCAGACTCCCCAGTTGATCTTTTCCTTGCTCGCTCCATTTATTTTACAATATCGAAAATAGTAAAAAAAATAAATTGAAGCGCAGTTAAATGGTGACCAAAAAAAAAATAATTCTGCTATAGTTTTAGGCTATGTGCCCACATTGCAGATTCTGCTGTTGAATTTTCCGCGCAGATTTTGCTAAATCCGCAAGTAAAATGACCTGCGTTTTACCTGCGGATTTAGAGCAGATTTACTGGGGGGTTTCTGCAGATTTTGTGCGGATTTCCCCTGCGGTTTTACACCTGCGGATTTCTATAATGGAGCAGGTGTAAGACTGCTGCGGATCTGCACAAAAGACGTGACATGCTTCAGTTTTAAATCCGCAGCAAACCTGCGCGGAAAAATCCGCAGCATGTACACTGCGGCTTTTGATTTCCATAGACTAGAATGGATCCGCAACAGAATCTGCAACGTGTGCTCATACCCTTAGGGTTTTGTTTTAACGGCATCCATTTTACAGTACAAATGACCTGGTAACTAGAGTTGAGCGAATAAGTTCAAAATCAGTAGCCGAATCTGAATTTGCCATATTCGCGCATATTTGTACCCTATTCGTACCGAATTTATGTTTGATGATTGATTCCGAACATATTTGGTCATTTCTACTTCCAATGACTCCAATGACAATAAGTTGTGTTTGTGTATTTGCAATATTCGCCGCCAATCGTAATCGAAACCAAATATGGAAAAATTTTCTCAACTCTACTGGTAACATGATTCTTTGGGTCAGTACGGTAACTAATAAGATTTATTTATATATATTTTAGTGGATAAAAAAATTCAGGCGTTCGTAAAAAAAAGAAAAAACATTTGGTTTATTTCACCAATTTTGCCCATCGGATTTAACTCAATTTTGGCATTCTTAGTATGGGATTAATATTTCCATATATCGTTAGTTCGGGTGAGTATGAATGCAACAATACTAAACATGTTCATTCCTTAATTTTTTGTTTTACTTTTTTTACTTTTATTGTTCATTAAAACTTTTATTTTTTGTATGCTTTTTAATATTTTTTACATTTTTATTTAGTAACCCTTAGGTGACTTTTCACCTGAGATTGTTTGTTCGACAAACAAACAATCTCAGGTGAAAAGTCACCTAAGGGTCACTAAATAAAAATGTAAAAAATATTAAAAAGCATACTATACACTGCAATACAATGGTATTGCAGTGTATTGGTATATCAATGGTCTCCAAAAATGTCTAGTCTTGGTAACCCTTATGTACGCCAGTTATTTTAGAGCGGGGTGCATCATTGGAAAAAATAATAAAGACAGAAAAAAAAATGGTGGGGCTTTGCGCAAAATGATTCGAAGGTGCCATTTTGATGATTTGGGCGCAAAAAGCATCAGCAAAAAACACAAGTAAGAAAAGAAAAATTATTTCAAAAAGTCCACAAATGAGGAATCGGCTGTAAGTCTTTGTTAGAAGTAATTTTTTATCAGTATCATCCTGAGCAGAAAAAAAAGCTCAAACAGGTGACATTATTAATACTAAAATCTGACTTATTTGGAGGATACTGAGTAGTAGCGAGTATAGCAAAGGTCATTTTTAATAGATATATAACTATATATGGATTGTTAAGTCAACAGCAATGCAAAGAACAATCTTCGAGGCATAGCATAAAAAACAAAAAGTGAATAGTGCAGTGAAATGGAACGCTATAAAATACTGATACGGCAAATGATTATTTAATGTCCCGTGCGAGGTTGCACATAAACAAGTTGAAGAAGCTTAGCGACAGTCGACAGAACAATGCTTTATTAATAAGGTAATAGACGCTTTTAAATAAGAGTATAAATGTTAATAGCAACGCAAAGCAGCCTGAACGCATTTGCTCTTTACACAAATAGAATCCACTCAGGGTCTGCTCGCATGTATCTGAATTGTAAAGTTTTTGTTCTTTTTTTTATCTTATGCACAAAAAATAATTAATGGGATATAAATTGGGTTTTATGTTAAATGTACTTTTTTAATTCTACTAGTTTTTTAAATTATTTTTCCCATCACAATCTGAATTAAAATAAATAAACATAGAAATCTTGCAATTTTCTCATTGGCCACTGCGGCTACTCTAGACT
Source organism: Dendrobates tinctorius (assembly GCF_039654945.1). Taxonomy (NCBI): domain Eukaryota; kingdom Metazoa; phylum Chordata; class Amphibia; order Anura; family Dendrobatidae; genus Dendrobates; species Dendrobates tinctorius. Next base: position 41,099,648 of record NW_027361754.1, read on the forward strand.
CATACTTCCCGCTCTGTAAGGAAATACACATGTACATTAAAAGCAGTACACTGACTCAGTGAAGCATTTAATGAGCATGTGCAAATGTCATTTGGAAAGAAAGGGAGAGAAGATGGAGCCAACAATTTTCTGAATTTGCTTGGAGCAAATTGCCAAAAATCCACATTCTATAGAATACTAATTTTTGTGAAGTTCGAGGACCATTGAATTCTACCAAAATAAGTTTGCTCATCTCTAGTAGGGGTGACTTCTTTTATTATTATTATGTCAGAATAGCTAATTATTACTGTGTTTTGTTTTTTTTTTTAAAACCCACCTACCCACAAAATAAGCCTTTGCATGACTTTACAGGATTTTTGGAGTATGCTTGATATATAAACCCTACTCCAAAAATAAGCCCTAGTTACAGTCAGAACCCGCGTTGTAGGTTAGGGGGACCCAGCATTTCTATCCTAAGGTTAAGACTGCTTAAGAACCTTTGGTGATATCATGGTCATGTGACTGTGTTGTCACCAAAGGTCCTTTAACTGCGGGAGTCTAGAGGAACTGGAGGAGATAGAATGGTATATACTGTATGTGTAGTGCATGTATATATATATATATATATGTATGTATTTGCTAATGTGTGTTTATACAATACATGTGTATGTTCAGTGTGTGTATGTATATACATATATATTTGCAGTGTATATGTGCTTATGTATATACATGTGTATGTGCAGTGTGTATGTGTTTATGTATATACATGTGTATGTGCAGTATGCTTGTGTGTGAATATATATGTGTATGTGCAGTGTGTGTCTTTCTGTGAATATATATATATATATATATATATATGTAAAAAGTAAAAAAATAGGCAGCACTCAAATTAAATGTGAAAAAAAAGTGGATACTTTACTGATCCTCAAGTGGCAACGTTTCAACGGTGACCCGTCTTTATCAAGCGGAAACGTTGCCACTTGAGGATCAGTAAAGTATCCACTTTTTTTTCACATTTAATTTGAGTGCTGCCTATTTTTTTACTTTTGTTAATTTGGCTGTTGGGACACTGCTGAATAGGTTTTGCACCAACTATTTAATTTTGGTAGTGCTGCCCTTTTTTGGATTTTTTTTTATATATATATATATATATATATATATATATACACACACACAGCTCTGGCAAAAATTAGGAGACCGCTGCAAAATTTTCAGTTTGTCTGATTTTTAAAACTCTTTATAGGTATATTTTTGAGTAATATGTAAATTGCTCTTTAATTCTATAAACTACATGTCTCCGAATTTCCAAGCAATAAGTTTTGCATTTATTTTCAGAAAATAAGGAATGGTCAAAAGAATAAAAAAATGCAGTGCTTGCAGTCCTCAAATAATGCAAAGAAAACAAGTTCATAATAATTTAGAGACAATACTAATGTTTTATCTCAGGAAGAGTTCAGAAATCAATATTTTGTGGAATAACCATGATAGGTGTCTTATTGATGCTTCTCCATTACTAAGCCGTGAGTTTGATGTCACCGGACAATACAAAGGTGACATCTACCCCACAAATATCACCTCACTTGTCACCGCTGCAGTACAAGTGGGAAGAGCAAGGCAAAGTGCCAGAATTGGAGCATCTATAAGATGCGCCATTTCTGGGGCAGCTGAGAGCTCATGTTTTTAGCCTGGGAGGGTGCCAATTTACATGGCCCCTTCCCAAGCTATTAATATCAGCCCACAGTTGTTTGCCTAGCCTTTGCTGGTTCAATTTTATAGGAGTACCCCATGTCAATTTTTTTCCAGGGTTCCCCTGTAAACTAGCCAGTAAAGCCTAGTCAAACATCTGTGAAATGATATTAATCGCCTGGGAACCTTTATGGCTATTGGCTACTTCCCAGAATATTAACATCAGCCCTCGGATTTCCCTCTGCTGGTTATGAAAATTACATGGGAGCCCACTCAATTTTTTACAAATATTCTTTGGAAAAATAAACAGATATTGCGTTTCACGCAAATTTTGCGTGTGTGTGTCTTTTATTAAACTCTTTATGTACCATTTTATAAATGAGGGTATCTGGCTGAAACACACATATATATATATATATACACTATATATATATATATATATATATATAAATATTTTATAGTATACATGTGTGTATGTATATATACACTCACTGGCCACTTTATTAGGTACACCTGTCCAACTGTGTGTTAAGACTTAATTTCTAATCAGCCAATCACATGGCGGCAACTCAGTGCATTTAGGCATGTAGACATGGTCAAGACAATCTCCTGCAGTTCAAACCGAGCATCAGTATGGGGAAGAAAGGTGATTTGAGTGCCTTTGAACGTGGCATGATTGTTGGTGCCAGAAGGGCTGGTCTGAGAATTTCAGAAACTGCTGATCTACTGGGATTTTCACGCACAACCATCTCTAGGGTTTACAGAGAATGGTCCGAAAAAGAAAAAAAAATCCAGTGAGCGGCAGTTCTGTGGCCGGAAATGCCATGTTGATGCCAGAGGTCAGAGGAGAATGGGCAGACTGGTTCGAGCTGATAGAAAGGCAACAGTGACTCAAATTGCCACCCGTTACAACCAAGGTAGGCAGAAGAGCATCTCTGAACGCACAGTGCGTCGAACTTTGAGGCAGATGGGCTACAGCAGCAGAAGACCACACTGGGTACCACTCCTCTCAGCTAAGAACAGGAAACTGAGGCTACAATCTGCACAAGCTCATCGAAATTGGACAGTAGAAGATTGGAAAAACGTTGCCTGGTCTGATGAGTCTCGATTTCTGCTGCGACATTCGGATGGTAGGGTCAGAATTTGGCGTAAACAACATGAAAGCATGGATCCATCCTGCCTTGTATCAACGGTTCAGGCTGGTGGTGGTGGTGTCATGGTGTGGGGAATTTTTTCTGGGCACTCTTTGGGCCCCTTGGTACCAATTGAGCATCGTTGCAACGCCACAGCCTACCTGAGTATTGTTGCTGACCATGTCCATCCCTTTATGACCACAATGTACCCAACATCTGATCGCTACTTTCAGCAGGATAATGCGCCATGTCATAAAGCTCGAATCATCTCAGATTGGTTTCTTGAACATGACAATGAGTTTACTGTACTCAAATGGCCTCCTCAGTCACCAGATCTCAATCCAATAGAGCATCTTTGGGATGTGGTGGAACGGGAGATTCGCATCAGGGATGTGCAGCCGACAAATCTGCGCCAACTGTGTGATGCCATCATGTCAATATGGTCCAAAATCTCTGAGGAATGCTTCCAGCACCTTGTTGAATCTCTGCCACGAAGAATTGAGGCAGTTCTGAAGGCAAAAGGGGGTCCAACCCCTTACTAGCATGGTGTACCTAATAAAGTGGCCAGTGAGTGTATATATATATATATAATATTCACTCATATTTGTTTTGTGTGTAAACATTATATTTGAACATGGTATTTAATGATAGCATGGTCTTCAATGGAGAATGAAAAAGAAGAGATTGGACAAGGAAGTGACATCACAATTCTTTTTTTGTTAAATAATATATCTTTATTTAGCTTACAAAAAAAGCATACAAATCCGCATGAAAAATCAGCATGAAAATCTGCATCAAATTTGCATCAAAAACTCAACTTTCAACTACGTTTTCTGCCAAAAGAGGCAGAATCCACACAAAATTTTACAAAAGCAAATCCACAATGTGCGCACATACCCTTAGTGCTTTAGTGCTGCTTGTTGGACTGCATAATCCTATTATAACACAGAAGCTACTTATTTTCCTTCCCATAAATATTGCGGAAATATATTTTATTGATGCATTTTGTTATTTTTCTTTCTTGCCCTCTGATAAAGCAAATTTTATATCAAATAATACAGTATTTTGCAAATTTTCCTTATGAGCTAATGCTTTTGGTACATACATTTTCATTATCTGTTGGTGCATTTATGGAGCTGCATCAAGAGATACCAACCTGTAAAAGACATTAAAAATAAAGACATCTTTGAGGGCATTTTTTTAATAAAATACCTGAATTTTGGTCTAAATATTATGTTTGCAATTGAGCTTCAGTACAAATTGGGCACTGTTTGCCTTTTATTGTCTTAGGGTTCATTGTCTATTGTTGGTTGAAAAATAAGTTAAATCACCACTCAGGGCTGCCACTAGGAATTTCAGGGCCCCATATTGTCAACATTTTTGGGCCTCCTTGAGACTCCATCCCAGCTCCGCATCCATCCCTTGAACCTTCCAAAGTCCCACCAGCAACTCTCGGAAAAACTCTACATCTGCACCACGACCGATAATACCACATACAAGAGACAAATACTGCCACACTAAAATCAGATCACATATTATCACACCAAATAATGCCACATACAAGGGAGAAATACAACCACACCGTGGCCAGATCACATTACCACCACATAGTGACAGAATACTACCATATACAGGGGATAAATATCATCACACCATGACCAGATCACATATTACCACCACAGAGGATAAATATTGCCAGACCATGACCAGATCAAGTCTATGAGAGCATCGCTCAGGCTCTCATAGACTTGCATTGAAAGCTTGCAACGTAGCATCAGACTTCCAGCCAGTCAGAAGCTGAGCTCACAACATGGAGAAGCAAGACCGGAATGGCGCTGAAAATTAATGAAGATGTTGAAGGGTGAGTATGACTGGGGAGTTATGTTAAAGGGACTCTGCCACCACAGAATGACTGTTCAAGCAAAGTCCTGCCACTCTGTCTCACAGCAGGACAAAGCATTTAAATTCACCTTCTCACTTGTTTGTTTTCTCTCTAACTCCACCAGCCTTCTTTGATTGACAGCTCTGGGTTCATAGAGCAAGCGACGGGTGAGATAGAGGGAAACCAAGCTGGTGGAAAGGTGTATTTAAATGATTGACCACATGAAGTATCAAGCGCCTGTACTTGGTTTGACCAGTCATTCTGTGCTGACAGAGTTCCGTTAACCTCTTAATGTCCATTGACGGGCATAGTCCGTCATGGCCGGGTGTCAGTTCCCCCACCATGATGGACTATGCCCATCATGCATTTAGACTATCACTGTGTGTAAACACGCAGTGGTAGTTCAGGGCAGACAGCTGTCTATGAAAACGGGTGCAGGGTCCCTGCACCCAGAACGCTGTGATTGGTCAGTCAATCTGATTGACCGATCACAGCATGACCACGCAGGAGATGCTGAAATATCAGCACCTCCTGCCTGGTCAGTGCAGGAGCTCAGTGCTGCCAGTGGCTGAGCTTCTGCACTTACAGTCAGGAGCGGCGTCCGTGCCGCCCCTGGCTGTTAACCCCCTAATTGCAGCGATCGAGCATGATCACAGTGTTCAGGGAGAGGCAGAGGAATGAGAGCTCCCTCTGCCTTCTGATTGGCGTCCCTGTGACGTCAACACGGGGCCCGATCTCTGCCATGATGACCCGTGGTCGTCATGACAACCCCAGGGTCATCCAGCTATGGAAAGCCTCTGAGAACATGCTCACAGCATGGTCTCAGAAGCTTTCAATATAGGCTAGTGCATTGCAATGTATCATACCTGCAGTAAAAGTGAAAAAGTAAAAGTCCCATAAAGGGACTAGGTAAAAAAGGAAAAAAAAATATGTAAAAACAAATAAATAATAAAAATAATAAAAAATCCACTAATAAATACACAATTTTACGTAAAAAAATTAAATAAACAAAAATGTACACGTTTGGTATTGCCGTGTTCGTAAAAATCCGATATATAAAATTGTCACGTTAGTTAACCCCTTCAGTGAATGCCATAAAAACACAAAAAAGTAGCAAATTAAGTGCAATAAAATCCGATACAAAAAAGAATGGTAATAAAAATAGTATCACTGAAAATGTCATCTTGTCCCACAAAAAAACAAGCCACCATATAGCTCCATCACCAGAAAAGAAAAAAAGAAGAATAAAGCTGCCTAACCAATTTTACCACATGTGGAACGGGGAATAAAAAAAAAAACAATTCCTGAATTGTTGGTTTTTGTTCATTCTGCCTCCACAAAAATCGGAATAGAAAAGCTATCAAAAAGCATCATGTGCCAGAAAATTATACCATTAAAAACATCAACTCGTCCCCTCACATGACTCTGTCAGCCAAAATATGGAAAAATTAAAGCTCTCAAAATGTGGTGATGCAAAAATTATATTTTGCAATAAAAAGCATCTTTTAGTGTGTGACAGAAGCTAAACATAAAAAAGGATATAAATCTGCTATTGCTGTAATCGCACCAAGCCGAATAAAAAAGTCGCCTAATCACTAACACCACACGAGGAACGGCATAAAAAATAAAACCAATTCTTCACCTTTTGTGGATTTGTTCATTCTGCCTCCCGAGCATCGCAGTTGGGCCCATTTGAAAAAGTCAAAGGACGCTCCTTCCCTTCCGAGCTCTGCCATGCACCCAAACAGTGGTCTCCCCCCACATTTGGGGTATCAGCCTACTCAGGATAAATTGCAAAACAACTTTTGGGGTCCAATATTTCCTGTTACCCTTGGGAAAATAAAAAAATTGGGCAAAAAAAATCATTTTTGTGGAAAAAATATGATTTTTTATTTTCACGGCTCTACATTATTAACTTCTGTGAGGCACTTGGGGGTTCAAAGTGCTCACCACACAGCCAGATAAGTTCCTTGAGGGGTCTAGTTTCCAAAATTCAGTCTTTTATAGGGGGGTGGGGTTCCACTGTTTAGGTACATCAAGGGCTTTCCAAACAGAACATGGCTTTCGATTCCATCCAATTTTACATTCAAAACCTCAAATGGCAGTCCTTCCCTTCCGAGCCCTGCCGTGCTGCTAAAGAGTGGTCTTCCTCTACACATGGGGTATCGGTGTACTCAGGATAAATTGCACAGCAAATATTGTGGTTATTTTTCTCCTGATACCCTTGACAAAATAAAAAAAATTGTGTCCGAAATAAAATTTTGTGAAAAAAAGTTAAATGTTCATTTTTTCCATCCACATTGCTTCACTTCTTGTGAAGCACCGGAAGGGTTAATAAACTTTTTGAATGTGGTTTTGAACACCTTGAAGGATGCAGTTTTTAGAATGGTGTCACTTTTGGGTACTTTCTGTCATATTGACTCCTCAAAGCTACTTCAAATGTGAGGTGATCCCTAAAAAAATGGTTTTGTAAATTTTGTTGAAAAAATGAGAAATCGCTTATCAAATTTTAACCCTTATAGCTTCCTAACAAAACATTTTTTTTTCCAAAATTGTGCTGATGTAAAGTAGACATATGGGAAATGTTATTTATTAAGTATTTTGTGTGAAATATCTCTCTGATTTAACGGCATAAAAATTAAAAATTTGAAAATTGCAAAATATTACAAATCTTCTCCATATTTCTGTTTTTTTTTTCATAAATAAACGCAAGTCATATCAAATAAATTTTACCACTACCATGAAGTACAATATGGCATGAAAAAACAGTCTCACAATCAGCGAGATCCGTTGAAGCGTTCCAGAGTTATAACAACATAAAGTGACAGTAAAAAACGTAAAAACGGATTCAGCGACTGATGCTGCTGGATTCATTTTTTTTCTCATAGACTTGTATTAGCGACGGATTGCGACAAGATTTTTTCCGTCGGCCGGACATGATGCACAGAGCAACGTTTTTTGTGTCCGTCGAAAAGTTGGACAGTGACGGATCTGTTGCCGTCCGTCGTCTGCTAGAATGGAAGCCAATAGGCGACGGATCCGTCGTAGTCCGTCAAATGATGGAATCCGTCGCCGGATTCCGTTTTTATAACTGAGCAAGCATGCTCAGTTTTCCTCTGGTCACTGGTGTCAGCTGATGGGACAACTGATGCCATCATCTGACACCTACTACCACTAATTGCAGTGAGAGCAGGAGTAGCAGATGGGAGAATTCATCTGCCTCTCCTGTGCTGAATATAAATAAATAATAAAAAAATGGCATGGGTCTCCCTCTATTTTTGATAATCAGCCAGATGAAACCCTCAGCTGCCAGCTTCAGCAAGGATGGTTATCAAGAATAGAGGGGTTCCAACGCTTTTTTAAAATTATTTAAATAGATAATTTTGAAAAACGATGCGGGGTCCCTCCCATTTTTGACAACCAGCCTTACTAAACAGAGAGCTGGGGGCTGGCATTCTCATGCTGGTAAGGGGCCATTGATCTTGCCCCACCAGCCTAAAAATAGCAGCCCGCAGCTGCCCAGAAAAGGCACATTTATTAGATGTGCCAATTCTGGCACTTTGTATGACTCTTTCCACTTGCCCTGTAGCAGTGGCAAGTGGGCTTAATGTCACCTTGCTATTGTAAGGTGACACTAAGCCTGGCTTAGTAATGGAGAGGTGTCAATAAGACACATATCCATTACTAATCCTAGAGTTATTCAAGGGTTAAATAAACACACTGTCACAATATGTGACTGGCCCTGCGTGGCGCGACCCGACAACCGGTCGGTCACCAAACAACTGGACAAACAAGGGACCACCAGGGGCACGATTACAACATTGGGCCCTGCTATAGGGAGCAGGGAAAGGGACACCTCCTGCACTCTCCTAAGGATGTGCCCTGATCTCCCTGACGTCCCTATACAGGTTCTTTCAACCTGTCGCTGAGCTGGATACCTTAGCCCTCACTTGCCCTGCGCCTATCCATCAATAGGGAATTGGTAAGTGCGGACACTGGTCCCACCGCTGCACAAACATAACACCAAGGAAAGATAATAGACAAGGTAAGACAAGCAACACTTAACTTTCTCTGCTGCAATGCACCGTGCAGCAGAGTAAGGCACCAGATTAGCATTCAGCAGAAGTACCACTGCTCTCAGCCAGCTCCTGTCTTGACCACGGTTGGTATCCAAAAGGAAGTGTATCACCAACACCAGCTGATACCTCAGGTGACCTTTTAAAGGAAGGTGGGAGTGGTCACCATCAGCTTCAGCAAGTTGACCAGCCATGTAATTACACCAGCGGCCACCGGGGGAAAAACTGATATTAACCCCCGATGGCCTGAAAGGAAAAAAGGTTTAATATAAGAATGCAGCTCTGACACAGATCCAAAAATGGATCGTGACACACACACAATAAGAATAAAGTCTTTTAATGAAATAAATGAACACACAGGTTTTCCATCTTTATTGTTCTCCTAATCCAATAGAAGCCCTCGATCTTCTGAAAGAAATAAAAAATAAAAGAACAACAATAAACCCATACCTGTCCAGCGAACCGTCAGCCTGACCTGGATTGAACTCTGAAGCGTAGGAAAATCCAAGGGAAGAGGTTACCGCAGGTAATGTATCTATTATTTCTTTCTGTCTATCTATTCTATCTATGTATCTATCTATCTATTCTTTCTATCTATCTTTTCTCCGTCGAAAAAATGGATCCGTTGCATCAGTTTTTCACAATCTGCGACGGATCCATCGATCTTTCACACCGACGGATTGCGACTGACTCCAAAAAACTGATGTGTGAAAGAGGCCTAAGCCTGCCTGCCTGCCGCCGCCTTCAACTGTGCTTGTCCCCAATGTAAGCTGCTTTACTCTGGAATGAAGATGAGCATGCAGCATGTCACATGACTGGGGTCAGGACCATGGTGCACCCAGCCATTACTTTTATATTTTTTTATTTTTTTTAATATTTTGAAAAAAACATTTTTTTTTAATTTTTACTAGTTTCAATCATCTACAATGGGAGACTAAAAGTTGTGATCATCTAATTACCTGTGCTACACGCAGCAGGGCTTCATCTATGGTCACTTGCTATGAGCACCGACCACTGGGGGTGCTCATAGCTATCCAACTATGACAACCACAAGGGTCTTCTGCAGACCCCTGGTTTTCATGCCAACCCATCGGTTACTCATGGTCATGTCACAGGGGTGCAGATGGGTGTGGTTTATGATGTGCTTCCATCTCGAGCATGTTAAATGCCGCTGTCAGAATCCAATCCACCTACAGCTGTTAGGGGCACATGTCAGCTGATGAAATCAGCTGACATGTGCCTAGAAAAATGAGGGTTCAATGCCTTGACAGGGCAGAGAGAAGTACGCCTGCACAGGAGCGTAATGCTGCATGCTGAGTGGATGATGTAGGACATGTCATCCACAAATAGCAGTGCAGGAAGACGGCATCGCAAGAAGAGAGGAGATACTAGACCCATACAAGACACCAGATGGACCGGACTGCCTCATAGGTGAATATAATAAAAGGTCTTTTTCTTGTCTTGCAGGCTGGATTGAGGGCATACAGTACATACAGCATATATTAGAATGCTATATATGAGGGCTTACAGGTACCAGCCTTACCTCACATGGGAAAAAACTGACAGGTTGCCTTTAAGATACAACCGCAAACTACAGGTGTTAAGGCAAGTATTGAATGTATGAATGATTTAAATAATGGCATTACTATTCTATTTTAGTAAACTTGTAACAGTATGATTATTTGTACGCATTTTGATCAAATAGTGTAAGCCCATCTGCCATCAATGAGGCATCCACTTTATATGTACATAATCTCTGCAGGGAAGTAAGCAAATGCAGGCAGGGAGCCTAAGAATGGCAATTCTGGGGTTGCAGTAAGTCTAGAAGACGACTACTTTTTATTTAGATATTTTATTCTAACTTCTTCCCTCCTGGCATTTTTTGTTGTTTTATAAAACACCTTTAAAAGTTTTGATACATTAGTTGAGCGATGTAGTAGAAAAAAACTCTAATTTTAGAAGTCTCCAGCCAAGCAAAAAAATGGTTCCCTTGACTAACATCATACATTGTAAAAAAAGACGTATAAAGATGCAAGAAATCAAGTAAGGGTATATAGTAGTTTAAGACACTATAAGCTAATAATATCAAATTGATATACCATGCAAATAGTAACAAACAACACATTAGAAGTAATTTATTCATTTCTTTTCCAACTGGAATATCTTGTTCAGATTTCCAACATCCAGACAGACGTGACATGGTCACATTTCACCGCATACTTAGGTAAGGAAAACAATCCAGGTCTTGTTGCTTAATGAATTTTTAACGCTTCCTCACAACTTTGAGCTAAGAGCACAATGGTGGAGAATCCGCAAAGGCAAAATGGTCAATTTATTTTGACAACTGCTATCAATCGTAGTCAGGTTAATGAGCGTTTCATTAAACGAGAGAACTTTTTAGATTTCTATGGGTTCATTCAATTGCTGATTATCAAGCTTTAAGTAGTACAAATGTGTTGAGTACCCACTATCGCTCTGTTGCTTTTTACTGCAGCTTTCTAGCAGTTTGGATTATGGAATTTCATGGCTTTTTAAACAATCCTCAGTTCTCATTGCTGGATTTATAGCTGGTGAAAAATGGCGATAGAAGCTTCAATTTACAAAATGTCACAGGCAGGATTTTTTTTTTGCTGCAGAGCCCAAAGGAAGACGGATGATAATATGTGGATCCAAATTTAGCAGGGGCTATTAAAAATCATTGGAAGATACTTTAACCTTTAATGCAATGCATAACACTTGAACAAACACAATTGTCCAAAGAGCAGTCAGGTTTATCCATTCATAGCAAGAATCACTCTCCATGACGGAGTCTTGTGGACTTGTCAAGTTAAATGGCCAAAGTGCGGAAAATGTCAAGACAGATGATGTTTGGCATGGTGCAGATCTTCTTTCAACAATAAAAACGATTTACTACATCTATTTCCCGGGTGAGTATCTTGGTCTTCATCATTTTATGGGTAACATGCTATACAAAGAAGTCCGTAATAAGAAAAAAATGGCTGTCTTTAAAAAATAGTGCCACTACCCATTTACAAGCTAAACCTGTAATTGCAGAGTTGCATTACTACAAACAAAAAGCATGATAATGCCGGTATCGCTGATCGCTCTGTGAAACCTCTGGACATTTCTTTGGTCGCTGGTCTCCCGCTGGCCAGCACGCATCGCTGCGTGTGACAGGCGGGAGACCAGCGATCTGTTGGTAACTAACGTACACATCGGGTATCCAAGGGAAGGGTGTCCCTTAGATACCCGATGTGTACGTTAGTTACCAGCGCGCTGATGCAGGGAGCTGGTAAATAACGTACATATCGGGTTTCTAAGTGACGCACGTCCCTTGGATACCCAATGTATACGTTAGATACCAGCTCCCTGCATCAGCGGGCTGGTAACTAACGAACACAGCGATGCCGCGCGCTCGGCGTTGCTGTGCTGATCGCTGGTGAAGCTGTCTGTGTGACAGCTCACCAGCGATCACATAGTGACTCACTAGCGATCCTGACACGTTGATATCATTGTCGGGATCGCTGGTGAGTTGCTATGTGTGACTCCAGCTTTACTCAATAGCTGAACTCATAGGGCATGATTAAAAATTTGTAATTTGCTGTAAACACTTTCCACAGCAAAGTAGGCATAGGGATGTCACAGACATAAAGCAAGATGGATCGATTTCCCACTCTCTCCCACTCGCTGGCAAGGAGAAGCCACCGGGAACCCATTTGTCCAACTAGTTTAAAGCACGGCTTGGTTCCCAGTGGCTTCTTCCCTCTCTCTGCCCTGGAATGACAGGTCTTTGACTATGTACCCGTGTGGCGCACTGCAAAGTAAGGTGTCACAAATGTCTGTGAACTTTGATGGTGTGAGAAGCCAGCTCCTCAACCATCGTTGCATACACACATGTAATTAATGTAAGGACTATTGTGAAGTTTAGTGGGTAGCAGCCTCCGCGGGAAAGCTACTGCGCTCAGGAGAAGCAACCCTGCACCCCTGGGATTTGGTGGTGCTGGAGATCAGGGAGGTCAACCAGAGCCTTTGCTGTGGCTACTGTTTGTACTCCAGCAAAATCTGCACAGCCGCATGGGACATAGTGTCCTTCACAGTTGATGAAGTGCCCAACTGCCAGATAGCGCCAGTTAGGGATCCGAGGAGAGATGCCTTGATACGATCCTTAGTTGTCAGCAGTGGAAAGAGAGCTGAGGTACTTTCCTGTAAGCCTGACGTGCCATGGGTGCCAAGATCCAGGCTGAGAGTAGAAGTTTTAGCGCATGTATAGTCCTATATGCAGCAAGAGAGAGGAGAGTTGCTACACATTGCCGGAAAAGAACTGGGTTCATCACATCATGAGGGTCCATTGGCTCAGTGTAATGAATAACTGTGGAATACTATAATCTTCATCATCAACTGCTCCAGTAAGAGCTATTTTTTTCCTGTTGCATCTAGGGTCTGGACATTGCCAATTGAGACAGGCTGATCCTACATCCTTTCCACAACATTCCCCTTTTTATTCTGCTTTGGAAGGCCCACCGGCTGGTGAAACCACTGTGACCATTGGCCGCCATTTCACCCGCGGCTTGGTGGACACTGACCCAGGCAAACGTTTAGGAAGGGACCTGTCAATCTATGGCAGCAGGTGGGAAGAAGCTGCCAGAGACCCACCTAAACAATTGGTCTACAGTGTGGCTTAATCTGTGGTGGCTTTTAAAGGGAACCTGTAATGTAAAAAAAAATGCTATTAACCTGCAACTATGGGGTTAAAATGCAGGTTAATAGCGTTTTGAAGCTGCCGGGCGCCCGAACCGAGAATCCCGAGAGTAAAATTGATTTCTTCCTGGCAGCCAGGCCCTCGGTGCGAATGCTATGTGCTGTAGACCAGTTGGATAGGAGGTTCTTTGGCTGCTTCTCCCCGCCTGCTGACACAGATTGACAGGTCCCTGCCTAAAAGTGTATCCAATGTTTTATCGGATAGCCCTTGGTCCAATGTTATACTATGGGAGAGCGCAGATCTGAAATTATTTTCTCATGTACGATTCTGCATGAGAAATCAATTATGCGCACTCATACAAGTTTATGGGTGCATGTGACACATTAGACTGCACTGGATTTTATCCGAGTGCAGTCTGATGGTTGCTCACAGACACAATGGAGAAGATGGAAAAATTAAGCTCTCCATACCGGTGATAGAAGACAATCATACTCAGATGACACTCGGACAGAGTTTGAGCCCAGTGTCATTACTCATTAGCATAATTGTCCCAAAACAACGCCAGTGTGAGTGTTCTGATGGTAAAAATACATTTTTTCATCCTCCTTTCTACAATTGTTAGATGTTTATTTCTTTTTCTTGCATCTTAGAGTTTGAATACCAATTTTCGGCTCATATAAAATAAATCTTTTACATTTTAACTTCGTTTGAATAAGACATTGTCAAACTCTGCTCTAAGTAAGTCTTCAGTACCGCATTCTCTAAAAAGCCTTTGAAGATTCAAATTAGGGTAAAATTAAAGGATGAAAACGTCCCTTTGAAATGGTTAAGTTTTATAATAGATAAAATAGTCTAAGACGAAATGTATTCAGTATTCAGCGTTCTTCCTGAAAAATTGTAAAAAGAATTATATGCAGTACATTATCTTCCTACTTTATGGCATGGGGAAATTTTGAACATCGTTTTATACCGGATCTAAAGAGCAGTATTGCAGGATTAATGCCTATACATAAAAAAAGAAATGAGACGCACATGTAATATTCACGATTTTGAAATATAGCTGGGGAATTAAAGAAAGTGAATATGTACCGCCATGCCAATACTCTTATCTTTTGTAATTTTGTAACGCAGAGTCACTACCAGCATGAGCCAAGACTTCAATAGAAATGCACTGATTGAAAACAGCAGTCATCTGTAAATAGAGACTTCTCTTCAAAGCACAACGTGCTCCATCATGTTCTTCTCGTTATTCGACAAATATAAAATATCCTCAATGAAAACCTTTTTTAACTCAAAAAGTAGGGTCTGAGATGCGTCCTTGTACTATAGGGGTTGTATATGTGTAACATACTCTCCATTAAAGGAAATAGGAATGTTGCAGAAGATGCCGCTCTACTTGAAATGCTTCTCCATTAATGAGACCGTAGAGTTGATTGAAGAGGTCCCTTGAAGACACATCCTTGATCTCAGTGGATGCCATATCTTGCTTGATTTCCCCTTAGGAGGTTTTCCATCGTTCAATATTTTCTGATTCACAGTATTAAATTTCGAAAATTTTTGCAATTACATAGAAATTGTTCTCAGATAGATGCATCTCATGTGAAGGCGTAGAACTTGCTAGTCATTTTAGATAGAGAGGATAATGAGGAAAATACTGTACATTAAAAGAGAATACAATTAAATATTACATATGGATTGAAAGGTGCTCTTTGCTATCAATCCTGAAAAATATGGACATTTATCATTGCAGTGAGTCCTAATTGGTTATCATTAGGGCTCATGCAGATGACTGTATTTTTAGTCTGAGTGCGATACGACAAAATATCAGATCGCACTCGGACTAATGTTATTCTATGAAGCTGTGCACATGTCCAATGTTTTCCTCCGACAGTCTGGCCAAAGGAAAAAAATCACAGCATGCTTGATTTGCTTCCGACATCCAGATCACAGTCGTCCATGTAAGTCAATGAGTCCATGGAAAACATCTGATAATATTTGAATGTGGTACGATTCCCTGGATTACTTCTGATGGTGAAGATGCCGGGGCCATGTACCTTGCCTTATCTCCTTAATCCGTCCTCAGTCTGTACCATTCCCCTACCCAGGGAATAAGGGAGTAGTACTGTACCACAATACACCAACCAGACTAACAATGTAATACATACAGGGATAAAGGAAAATACCAAACATACAAATATACTCACACAGACAACAGAGGAATACACCAGGGAGTTGAGAATGGGGTATACCAAAGTAGGATAAGAAAGGGAAATATCACACACTCAAAACCTAGCAACAGGCACAGATAAATCCGCAAAACACCTTATCCAATAACAACCACCAACAACCAACAGCCATGCAGCAAAAGCTATTCTGATAATGAGTGCCAGCCATGGTCCAGATTGTATAGGAGATGGGAGTGGCTAATAGTGCAATGCTGAGAGCGTTAATGCAGGAAAGCTTCCAGAAGCTCTCAGCTGAGCAGATTAACCCCTGCACTGCTAAGAGAAACACATTCATCTTATCAGGATAGTGATGAAAAAAGTCCTCTAGTTATGCATTTAAAGAATTTCAGTTACTATCTTTTCTTTCCTTTCTGACCATCTATCATCATACAAAAAGCTAAAGTGGATGACCCTGGACAATGGTGTTGAAAGCAGAAAATGTGTGTATTTATAGACTGTAAACATTGACACATTTTTTCCTGTTTTTTTGGTTTTGAAACATCTCTCTACCTCAGGTGACATAGTAACATAGTTAGCAAGGACGAAAAAAGACATTAGTCCATCCAGTTCAGCCTATACTCTGTCAGAATAAATCCCCAGATCTACGTCCTTCTAAAGAACCTAATCACTATAAGATACAATATTGTTACGCTCCAGGAAGACATCCAGGCCTCTCTTAAACCCCTCGACTGAGTTCGCCATCACCATCTCCTCAGGCAAGAAATTCCAGATTCTCACTGCCCTAACAGTAAAGAATCCTCTTCTATGTTGGTGGAAAAACCTTCTCTCCTCCAGAAACAGAGAATGCCCCCTTGTGACTGTCACCTTCCTTGTTTTAAACAGATCCTTGTGCAGGTGGAGTTAGTTTAGAAAAAAAAACATGTTTTACCTACCAACCCTTGACCCATCTTGAGTCCCTGATGCTGTGCCCAATGACAGCTACTATCTACTAGATGGAGGCCTGATGCTATTGCATCTGGAGGGTGGTGACATCCCAATGGGGGCAGGCTTTGCAGCACTGAGAATCTTTCCTCCCCAGGCGCTCACCCTCCTAGCCACTCTCTTTCCACCATGCGTTTCTCCTGTCTGTGCTCTCTCCTCTGACCTGTCTCCCCCTGTGCACTGTTTTTTTGGGTCCAGTGACGTGCTTTAACATGTATTTTTTAGGTCCAGTGACATGCTGTAACGTGTATTTTTTATTCTAATTTTCACCAATTCAATTCATTCTAATTTTCACTGATGTAGTTGACTCTAATCTTCACCAATTCAGAGGCTGCTGGCAGGCTGCTGGCGCATCACAGCATTTGGCAAACAATGACATGCTATGACGCAGTTCATAAATAAACAGATAAATCAACTGCGCATGCACTCCCTGGGTTCGCGCATGCGCAGTTAATGTGACCGGCCACCATCATCTGCCTCTACAAAGATGGCGGTCTGATTTATTGCGCCTGCGCGTAAGTCATGCAGGCGCAGTGAATCATTTTGCTAAGGCTGCCTGGCGGGGAGCGTGCCCAGGTGGTCTGGATCCCAACGGCAGCCGGGATCCCAGTGGCAGCGAGGATACCAGCAGCGACCTTGATCCCAGTGGCAGTCTGGATTCCAGCGGTGGCCGGGATCCCAGCAGCGGTCTGAATACCACTGACGGTCGGGATCCCAGCGACGGTCAAGATCCCAGCGGCGGTCAGGATCCCAGCCGTGGCCTTGATCCCAGCGGCTGTCTGGATTCCAGCGGTAGATACCAGATAAAAATGTTGGCACTCAACTTTTTGTCGTAAGTGAAGAGTTTTATTTGCAGTCACATATAAACGTTTTGGATGTAACAGTAAGCCTTCAAAACAAAACAAAAGAAAAAACTTTAATCAGTGCACAGTGCATTAGTGCTTGGGAGGATGGGTTAAACAATAAAAGGTGAGGTTTGGACAAAGGAAGAGAAAGAACAAAGCGGACCTACCAAGACTGCTCTTGTTCACTAAACTGCTGAATGTCTGAAAATAAATGTCAGCACAAATGTATCAAATACACAGGTCAACGAAAAAAATTTTTTTTTCTGGTGTCCAAAATATTTTAATGAATTTGGGGTATTTTTGGGGTGCTGATTCTGAATATGTCATCAGTTTTGCCAGATTGGCTCAAGTTTTTGAGATTTTTGGTATCTTATTTATAGCACTTGTTGGTAAATGCGACGCATCATCTCATTAATTTCTTTGGATTAGTACTTGAACTGAGCAGTTCTCAATATAGTTTTGTGTTAATTAGTGTTCTAAAAGTTTGTTCATAGCTTGATTTTTGCACTAACTTTATGTTGTTGTCTGTTTTCCAGTGAAAAGCATGAACTCATCATGAAGAAGTTGTCTTAACGATCCAGACTCATTCTGTTACATTTGTGGTGAATATACACTGCCAAAACATAGAAGAAACATAACACACTTCGTAAAAAAAGTGTATTTTGCCTATTTTGGGGTTATGCTTGGGGACCAAGACAAGTTTTGGGCACCACACATAGTGTGCAAAGCATGTATCGAATTATTACGAAAATGGAGCAAAGGACAAAGAAAAAGCTTCAAATTTGGTGTTCCAATGGTGTGGAGAGAGCCAAAAAATCATCATGATGACTGTTATTTCTGTGCAGTGCAAGTGCAAGGATTCAATAAGCATAAGAAACGAAAATGGGAGTAACATGGAATCTGCAAGAAGGCCTGTCCCTCATTGTGAAGATGTGCCTGTACCTGTGTTTACCATAAATAACAGTCATCATGATGATTTTTTGGCTCTCTCCACACCATTGGAACACCAAATTTGAAGCTTTTTCTTTGTCCTTTGCTCCATTTTCGTAATAATTCGATACATGCTTTGCACACTATGTGTGGTGCCCAAAACTTGTCTTGGTCCCCAAGCATAACCCCAAAATAGGCAAAATACACTTTTTTTACGAAGTCTGTTATGTTTCTTCTATGTTTTGGCAGTGTATATTCACCACAAATGTAACAGAATGAGTCTGGATCGTTAAGACAACTTCTTCATGATGAGTTCATGCTTTTCACTGGAAAACAGACAACAACATAAAGTTAGTGCAAAAATCAAGCTATGAACAAACTTTTAGAACACTAATTAACACAAAACTATATTGAGAACTGCTCAGTTCAAGTACTAATCCAAAGAAATTAATGAGATGATGCGTCGCATTTACCAACAAGTGCTATAAATAAGATACCAAAAATCTCAAAAACTTGAGCCAATCTGGCAAAACTGATGACATATTCAGAATCAGCACCCCAAAAATACCCTAAATTCGATGAAATATCTTTGGCACCAAAAATGCTGTTGACCAGTGATATTTATGTCATCATATCTGAGATTATGGATGAGGCTCATACAGAAGTAAACCAACATATACTCACTAAGATAGGGAGCCACTGTAATAATGGGAGTGATGAGTAAGTAATGTGCCATCCACACTGGATTACGAGGCCTAGAGACCTGAGTGTAAGAAATGTGTGGGTAAAACCTTAATGTGTCCCACTTGTATAAACAAATATAATAAAAACAATATAATAAAAATTATGAATATATGAATCAGACCTAAGAGAGAGGGGACTCTAGATCAGTGTCCACAGCAAATGGAAAATAGTGGAATCAATCTTCCATGAGGTCTGGTAAGAAAACAGAGAGTTAAATCTACCAGCAGATGTCTCCTGTCTATTGTTGAGCATTCCGATACCGCAAGTATCGGGTATCGGCCGATACTTGCTGTATCGGAATTCCGATACCGACTTCCGATATTTTTTCAATATCGGAAGTCGGCATCGGAATCGGAAGTTCAAAGTTGATTGACAGCCTGACGTCATCATGATGCGCGGTGTGTGCGCATCATGATGCGCCGTCATTTCGGGCCTTCCGGGGGTCTCTGCCGGCCTGCCGGTGGGCTGTGCCGGCCTGCCGGGGGGCTGTGTGGACTGCCCGGGGTCTGTACCGGCCTGCCGGGGGGCTGTGCACCCTGTGGGGGTCTGTACCGGCCTGCCGGGGGCTGTGCCGGCCTGCCGGTGGTCTGTGCACCCTGTGGGGGTCTGTACCGGCCTGCCGGGGGGCTGTGCCGGCCTGCCGGGGGGCTGTGCTGATGTCCGGGGGTCTGTGCAAGCATCGTCCGATGGGACTACAAGTCCCATCTGGCGATGCCTGCTACCATGACAGTGATTGACACATTAGCCAATGATGGGACAGTAGTAGTCCCATCATCCGGCTAATGTGTTAAATGTTAAAAAAAAAAAAAAAAAAAAAAAATACTACATACATACTACATGCATGCTACATACATACTACATGCTACATACATACTACATACATACTACATACATACCACATATATACTACATACATACTACATACATAACACATATATACTACATACATACTACATACATGCTACATACATACTACATATATACTACATACATGCATGCTACATACATACTACATATATACTACATGCATGCTACATACATACTACATACATACTACATGCTACATCCATACTACATATATACTACATACATACCACATACATACTACATACATGCTACATACATACTACATGCATGCTACATACATACATACTACATATATACTACATACATACTACATACAATACATGTGCACCCTGTGGAATTTCCCACACAGCAATGGCATAAAGTGAGACTAGGGACTTTTTTTTTTTTAAGTGGCGGAGGAATACAGTGCGGAAGGATACCTACCTTCCGTCATTGGATTCCTGAAGCCCGTAGAGAACGGCAGCAACAGCTGATGCTGCAGTTCTCTACCCAAGATCGTCGTGGGACACACTCGTGGACTGCTTCGGATCGTGGGTGAGTATTTTTGTGGTTTGTTATGTTAATATTTATTCCGTAAAAGACAATGGCTTCGGGGAACAATGTGACAAGTATTGGTAAGTATGTTACTCTATGTTATATGTACTGTATGTCTATGTATGTATTGTATGAATGTATTGTATGTATGTAGTATATATGTAGTATGTATGTAGCATGCATGTAGTATATATGTAGTATGTATGTAGCATGCATGTAGTATATATGTAGTATGTATGTAGCATGTAGTATGTATGTAGTATGTATGTGGTATGTATGTAGTATATATGTAGTATGTATGTAGCATGTAGTATGTATGTAGCATGCATGTAGTATATATGTAGTATGTATGTAGCATATATGTAGTATGTATGTAGTATGTATGTAGCATGCATGTAGTATATATGTAGTATGTATGTAGCATATATGTAGTATGTATGTAGCATGTTGTATATATGTAGTATGCATGTTGCATGCATGTAGTATGTATGTAGCATATATGTAGTATGTATGTTGCATGTAGTATATATGTAGTATGAATGTAGCATGTATGTAGTATGTAGTATGAATGTAGCATGTATGTAGTATGCATGTTGTATGTATGTAGCATGTAATTTTTTTTTTTTTTTACATTCAACACATTAGCCGGATGATGGGACTACTACTGTCCCATCATTGGCTAATGTGTCAATCACTGTCATGGTAGCAGGCATCGCCCGATGGGACTTGTAGTCCCATCGGACGATGCCTGCACAGACCCCCGAAGTCTGCACAGCCCCCCGGCAGGCCGGCACAGCCCCCCGGAGCCTGCACAGCCCCCCGGCAGGCCGGCACAGCCCCCCGGCAGGCCGGCACAGCCCACCGGAGCCTGCACAGCCCCCCTGGCAGGCCGGCACAGCCCCCCGGCAGGCCGGCACAGACCACCGGAGCCTGCACAGACCCCCTGGCAGGCCGGCACAGCCCCCCAAAAGGCCCGTACAGACCCCAGAGAGGCTGTACAAGGGAAAAACAGGATTTTTCTTATTCCGATACCGGAAGTCCCATAGACTTGAATGGGACTTCCGGTATCGGAATCGGCGATACCGATACTTTTTTTTAAGATCGGCCGATCCATTCCGATCCGATACTTTGAAGTATCGGACGGTATCGCTCAACTCTACTCCTGTCAGCTGATTAGTGAAAGAGGAAAAAAGGGTTCTTACCCTCGTTTAGTATGGGGATGGAATGACTCAGATGTAGCTAAGCGGCCTTAGGAACAAGTATGAATATATGGATGGCCTTGTTCATGTACATGTAATTAAATGAATAGCCGTTTCTGTGGGTAAATAAAGGTGAGGGTTAAGACAGCAGTCTGTATCAAATAAATATGTGTATTAGGGAATCAATATCTTACCGGGGGTGGGTGGTGGCGCCGTGTGACCTGGAGAGTACGTGGAATCCACCGCTAGTGTGACAGGCCAAGGTGGTGAGTAATGCCGCGGTATAAGAAGGCAGGGGGCGGGATCATCCTCTGAGCTGATTGGACAGCATCACAGGAAGTGATGCGGTAGAGCGTGTCATCGCTCAGAAGCCCTGTGAAGCAGGGCGGTGAATGATGGGCGCTCCTGTGTGTGATATGTAATGGGGATGGCGCGGACATGCACATTCTGTAGGCCTGCACTCAGTGTCTCATTAAAGGATGGCATAGCGATCCGTGAGCTGACTTGTGTCAGTGCATGTATGTCTGCACCACAAATAAAATAAGGATGGTGTGGACCTGCGTCTGCTATGTGCCTGCTATCTGTGTGCTACCTTGTGTTAGAGCACACATGTCTGCACTACCAATCTATATCTCTATGTCTGTAGTGCCTATGCATGTTGAAGAAGGAAAAATAAGAGCAGAAAGGGAAGGGAAAAAAAGGGGGAAGAGTGGTACTTAGAGGACAAAGGAAAAAAAAGGAGAAAAAATTGAATAAAAGGATACGGGAGGGAAGAGTCCGAAGGGGTAAACAAGACCAGGAAGGTGACAATTGCGTGACGTTTCAATAAAGACGACTCTGTGGAGATAAGACAGTATGTTAGAATTATCATACATTATGCAAATGAGTTCAATGACAAAAATCAGTTCGACACAATTAATGTAACCACATTGTAGCCTTATGGGTGGAGTTAAATTAATCGGATATATTATTATTAATACCCCAAAATATGGATGAATAGAATCCAATGGCCAGGACACATTTCACTCACTGTGGCCCATACCTATTAAATGAAAGATAGTAAGTCATATTCTCTATTCAGACCTTTTGGAGTTAGGGTCTGTAATACATGTATCCAAAAGGCTTCTCTTTGTTTGACAAGTTGGATATGATTACCACCTCTCCGGGGAGAGGGGACGTGCTCGATGACTTGAAATTTCAATTGTGGAATGGTGTGTCCGGCTGTGATGAAGTGATAGGGTAAAGGTAGTGGTGTATTTTCACATCTTATTGTAGACTTGTATTTGCTGATGCGGTCCTTTATCAGTTGTGTAGTCTCACCGGTGTAAAGAAGACCGCATGGGCATTTAATCAAGTATATCACATATGTTGTGTCGCAGTTAAAATCTTTAGGCTGAGTTCACACGTTGCAGTTTTTTCGCGTTTCCACGGCGGTTTTAACCGCTCGATTTTGCCGCCAAAATGTGAAAAATAAGCATCCCATGCATTCCTATTGGATTCCGCAATGCTGTGCTAATGCTGCGGTTTTTAACGTGGCGCAATTGCTTTGCGGTAAAAAACGCAGCATGCTCATTAATTTCGCGGAATCGCGGCGATCCCGCACCCATAGGAATGCATTGTTCTGCTTACTTTCCGCATGTGGCTGTGCACACCATGTGAAAAGTAACAAGAACATTTGTGGATGATACCCACGGTCCGGAGGAGAGGAGACTGTCCTCTGGGCTTTGGGTAACATATCCCTGTAAAAAATAGAATTTAAAATAAAAAATATTGTTATTCTCACCATACGACGTCCCGCACCGCCTTCCCGCCTCTCTCCACGCTCCCGTTCCCAGTCAGCCTTTGCAAGCGATGACGTCCATTCTCACGGGATCACGAAGTCTCGCGGTCATTTGCGCGAAGTCATCACAAATAACCGCGAGATGTCGCGATCCCGCGAGAACGGACATCATCGCGGTAATTCGCGCAAAGGATCACTGGGACCGGGAGCGTGGAGAGAAGGCTGTGCGGGACGTCGGAAGGTGAGAATAACAATATATTTTTTTTTTATTATTTTTTACATGCTATCTTTTACTATAAAGTTGGTCACACTCGTCAAACACTATGTTTGACAAGTGTGACCAACCTGTTAATCAGTTTTCCAAGCGATGCCACAGATCGCTTGGAAAACGCTAGCAATTCTGCAAGCTAATTACGCTTGCAAAATGCTAGTTTTTCCGCGGGAAAATCGCGGGAATTTAAAATGCGATTTTCCCGCGGAATGGAATTCCAGAATTCTCGCGGTAATTTCTGTGAGAGTTCCGGTACGTGTGAACCCAGCCTTAATCTTATAACGTTTGCCAGAATGTGGGTGATGAAAATGGTCACCCTTTAGTACACTACCACATTGGTTACAATGCAAGCATGGGTGGGTGCCTGTCTTAGGAATGGAGAGAAATCGTTGTGTCGATGATCTTAAAACCGAGCCAATGTCAGTTTTGATTAAAGTGTCCCGAATGTTTTTAGGGCGTTTGTAACATGGTAAAAAATTCTGACGACATTCAATGACCTCAGGATGCGCCTCCCTTAGAAGACCCCAGTGTTTCCTTATGGAACGATGCAAAATGTGTACATATGGGTGAAACGTGTGAACAAAAGGTACTCGACCTGTTGCTGTAGTGCGAGTCGAGGTAGGAGGATGAAGTGCATGATCCAATAAGTCAGGAGGATAGCCTCTCCCTTTGAATTTTTTATACATCTCTTTAAGTCTAGTCTCACTAACGGCAGGATCAGAGACAATACATTCAACTCTCCTGAATTGTGATGAGGGTATGGACTTCTTAGTGGAGAGGGGATGTAGGCTTTTGCAGTGTAATGAACTGTTGTGATCTGTGGATTTAACAAACAGGTCAGTGCTTAAGTGTCCCTCATGACTCTTGATAATCTTAGTGTCTAGGAAACTCACTTCATGTACATCACTCGTGATGGTAAAAGACAAGCCAGACCAGGCCGTAATTTTTTTCTGGTATCTATTCTGGTGTGGGAACCTTCTTTTGTGCACCAACACAGTTGTGCCACGATATACTTGTAACTGGATTCCAGTGGTGGCCGGGATCCCCTCAGTGGTCTGGATCCCAGCGGCTGTAGGGATCCCAGCGGCGGCCTGGATCCCAGTGGTGAGGAGGAGTCTTTGCGGCATGGGGTCCTCACGGCGAGGAAGTCCCTGCAGTGGGGGGTCCAGTGGTGACCCGCTGGTGGTACTGCCCAAGGGGCTGGTACCACCAGTGGGTGCCATATTGGAATATCCATTACTTGGGTGTTCCAATATGGCGGTCGGCATACTTCCGGTCGACGCGGTGAATTATGGGATTCGAGGACATCCGGACGGAAGTGGATGACGGACAATTTTAGGCAATTATATAAATAGATAGCGCTGACATCCCATCAATAGTGTTGCAACCAATCAATGAGCCTAATGACTTGCCCCAAGTTGATGGCACAAGCCACTGAGCTCAGCGCAGCACTGTAGATGTGATATCACTGCTGCAAACAATAGCAGATACCAAGGGCAGGCAGAAGTGGAGACTTAGCTCTAAACCCGGAGAGAATGAGTAAAAAAGGGTTTTTTAACAACTATGGCCATGTATCAGTGGTTTTGCAAAACTGAAATACCCCTTTAATATGTACTTGTAGATGCAGCATATTCTTAAAAAGGCGTGGTTAGAATCATGGCCCTCATTCCCCCATTTATTTATTTATTCTGTTTAGTTGTTTTTCCCCTTTTTGCATTTAATTTGTCTTGACAAGGGTGCTCATTTCACTAGACCAGCTCTGAGAACAGCTGTTAATACTCAGAAAACATGTCTCTTTAGATCAGACACCATCCCCATTGCTGCAAAGGAAAACTGTTAAAGGACAGTATTGATCCCATCACTTTGTTTTATGCCCATTTTGACCTCTTTTAGGAATCAAACTACTTGACCATATGATTTTCTGAGACTGTGCAACCACCAACAAGGATTTCAAGGATCCATTAACTCCATATTAAGCTGATTACACTACATGGCTAATTTATACAAGTACAAAAAAGAAAAAGAAGAAGCAGCAACAGCAAAGTATTCGGGTGCCATGCCCCCCAGGCCTATACCTGACCTTCAATATAATAGAAAAAATAGAGGCCGCACCCCAGCTGGTAGAGGTGAAAAAACTGCTATTTAATCTCCCATCATGGCAACGTTTCAGCTCCAAGCTTGAGCCTTTCAGAAGGCTTTAAAAAGGCTCCCACTTGGAGCCGAAACATCACCATTATGAGCTATTAAATAGAATTTTTTTCACCTCTCCAAGCTGGTGTGCTGACTCTACTTTTTTCTAACTATTAGGTCGAGGTCATGTATGCGAGAAACACGGCCAAGTCTCTCATGTTAATACCCGGCACTGCCGTCGCATAGCAATACAAGCAGCCGCACGCTCCGCTCCCGAGTGCTGGCGGCAGTTCCGAGTATTAATATAGGCGGAACAGCACAATCATGACAAATTAGCAATTTTTATGAATGACTACATTTATATCTGTTAAATCATATATATCCCTAAAAATTATCTTTATTGATTAAAAAACCATATGCAATGGTTCACACCAAAAAAAAAGTGCACGAACAAAAACAACCGTGTTCCAAAATGACCAATTAAAAATGGGTAAGCTAGAAGTCCCTCTTACGTCAACTAGGCTGTCGCCTTCCTGGCTGCGGAGGTTGGCACCCTAGGGGGGAACATTGTGGCGCCCCCGCTCCACGATGGCTGACCCTGGGAGCCCTATATTCCCTGCAGCCACTTGGGGAACCCTCCTACCCGATGTCCTAAAGGAACCCCTATCAATAGACATAGACGATTCTATATGTAAGAGGACCCTAGACCCTAATTAAAACAAAAAAGAACACAATAGGCAATTGGTGATGATTGACATAATTTCACAACGTGGTCAAAGGATAACAATACTCCAGGGGTTTGGGCCCTTGGTTTACCAATTAGACTGTAGTCTCTTAACACTCTTAACATGCAGACTAAATTTCAAAAGTTGCTACAGAAATTAGATACTGCTTACACAGCCAACTAATAGTTGGCATAGATGAAAAAATGATGCTCAGAAAACTATTAGAGCCAACTCAGATGTGGTCACCGTAGGAAAAACCTAATGTTGGTTAAATCAGTGTTTTCTAAGCATGTAGTGTATGTTCACACTCTTTCCAATAGCAACAAAAAGACCAACAATGCCACATTTCAAATGTGTCCAAAAATGCTGCATGATGTTGCCCAAAGAAGTTATAACCCCATCATTTACCACGTGTATAAAATGGAAGTGGTTTCTAAGCATGCAGACTGTGTTCAAAAAACTGCTGCAATAGATACTGCTTTTTAATGCCAATTGTTAATGACACAGATGAGTAAAGGTATTTATGCATCAAAGGTGTGGGGTCAGGGAGAATCAAAAGTCCTAATAGAATGCTTTTGTGACACAGAATTGAATGATATCTTTTCATGATATCACTAAAAATGGGTGACAGATTCCTTTTAAGACTCATCTGTATGTAGTGCCAATCCTTAATGAAACCATGCTGACTGTGGTACAAACAAAAGTTGGTGCAGTTTTTTGCTGTATCTGACTGCACATGATCTACATTGTGGCCACTAATTGTGAAATATTTTTTAGAAAACTATCTCATTGATAAATTTCCTGATTTATTGCCTTAAAGAGAGTGCTCCTCTGAAAATAAGCTATAGTGTGAAACAGGTTTTGTGTCACAAGAAGCCGGCCTACTCTGCTCTAATTATCTATATTAATTGCACCGGTTTGAACTTATTACCTGTATAAAAGAAACCTGTCCAACCACTCTATCAATCACACTCCAACTTCTCCAATTTCTCCACCATTGCCAAGACCAAAAAGCTGCCTAATGACACCAGGGACAAAATTATAGACCTGCGCAAGTCTGGGATGGGCTACAGGACAATAGTCAAGCAGCTTGGTGAAAAGGCAACAACTGTTGGCATAATTATTAGAAAATGAAAAACACAAGATGACTGTCAATCTTCCTTGGTCTGGGGCTCCATGCAATATCTTGCGTTGCTTTAAGAAATGTCATGAATCAGTCCAGAAATACACAGGAGGACCTTCTCAATGACCTGAAGAGAGCTGGGACCACAGTCTCAAACATTATAGTTAGTAGCTAGTGTTGAGCATTCCGATACTGCAAATATCGGGTATCGGACGATATTCGCGGTATCGGAGTTCCGATACTGAGTTCCGATATTTTTACAATTTGGAATACCGGAATTGGAAGTTCCCATAATGCAATGAGCCAGTTGAGGATCCTAAGAAGTGTGGGCACATCCTGTTAGTGATGCGTTATAATGGAGTGTGGGCGGTGCGTGGGCAGAGACTGCGGGTCTGTGTGTGCGGGCGGGGTCTGTGCATGACCGTGGGTGGTCTGTGCGGGCCTGCCGGGGGTCTGTAAACCCTTTCTTTCCTTGCATATCCAGTTTGGGAGGGGGGAAGTGTGTGGGCGGTGCATGGGTGGAGACTGTGCATGTCTGTGTGTGCGGGCGGGGTCTGTACGGGCCTCTCAGGGGTCTGTGCGGGCCGGCCGGGGGTCTGTGCGGGCCTGCCGGGGGTCTGTGCGGGCCTGCCAGGGGTCTGTCGGGGGTTGTGTGTGTGTGCAGGCATCGTCCGATGGGACTACAAGTCCCATCGGTCTATGCCTGCTACAATGACAGTGATTGACACATTAGCCAATGATGGGACAGTAGTAATCCCATCATCCGGCTAATGTTTTGAATGTAAAAAAAAAAGAAACACAAACATACATACTGCATACATACTGCATACTACATACATACAACATACATGCAACATACTGTACATTCATACAATACATACATATAGACATACAGTACATATAACATAGAGTAGATACTCACGCACAGACCCCCGGCAGGCCCGCACAGACCCCCGGCAGGCCCGCACAGACCCCCGGCAGGCCCGCACACACAGACACACACAGTCTCCGTCCACGCACCACCCACACTCTTCCCCCTCCCGAACTGGATGTGCAAGGAAAGAAAGGGTTTATTTTCATTCCGATATTTGTGTCCCATTGACTTGCATTGGTTTCCTGTTGTGAGTTCATTTTTCCCTTCACCATTGAGGTCTGATGAACTCCCTCCTCTGGTGAAGGAAGGTAGTGAGACTGATTACCAAACACCTGGGCAGCTAGATGATAACTGGGTTCCTGGAATTGAGGACTGGATATAAGGCTGCCGACACCCTCCTTCCTGGCTGGTGATATTCCTGCTGGATTCTTGGAGACCAGTCTGATTCCTGCATCTCAAAGCTAACTTTTTCTGCTCTGCTTTGTACTCTTCAGTTTTGTTTTTGTTTTTGCCTTGTTTTTTGGGAGTTCTGCCATCCCCGGCCGGGGGTGAGCTGAATTCCATTTTTGTCTCTGATCTGTTGATCTTTTGCTCTGTCTTCAGAATATACCTGAGTGCTGATATAGTCTTTTGAAGCCTAGCGACTTCAGGGCCTGTTTTTCCTATCAGTCGGTTGGCTCATTTTGATAGGGTTTTTGCGGATGGCAGACAGCAGCTTTCCTATCCTGTCCTATGTAGATAGCTTGGGCCCCATCATTTGCTCAACCTATCTTTCTATCTGTGTTAGTGTTTTCATCTTGCTTCACCGTCATTATATGTTGGGGGCTGCCTATTGCTTTGGGGTCTGCTCTGGGGCAGTTTAGTTTTTCCCCTTTCTGTCTTTAGGCTATGTAGCTCTCCGGCTGTGATCGAGGGGTCTAGGGCACTGTAGGAAGCCCCCACGGCTACTGCTAGTTGTTGTGGATAGGTTCAGGGGTCTGCAATCCGATAGCTGCCAACCTCTCTGGTTTTTCTAGACTTAGCTGGTATTTTGTTTTTTCCTCCTTCGGTGACTCATCATAACAGTTTCTGGTATCGGAATCGGCGGTACCCGATATTTTTGGGGTATCGGTCCGATCCAATCCAATCCGATATTTCCCGATATTGGAAGGTATCGCTCAACACTATAAGTAACACACTACGCCGTCATGGATTAAAATCCTGCAGGCCATGCAAGGTCACACTGTGCTTACACCAGCACTTGTCTAGGCCCTTTTGAAATTTGCCAATGATCATCTGGATGATCCAGAGGAGGCATGGGAGAAGGTAATGGGGTCAGATAAGACCAAAATAGAACTTTTTGGTATCAACTTCTCTCGTCATGTTTGAAGGAATAAGAAGGATGAGTACAATCCCAAGAACACCGTCCCAACCATGAAAAATGGTGGGCGAAAATACTTTGGGGTGCTTTCTGCAACAGGGACAGAGATTTTGGCCAACAACGTCCTTCCTTCAGTAACAGCATTGAATATGGGTCATGGCTAGGTCTTCCAGGATGAATATGATCCAAAACACACAGCCAGGGCAACTAAGGAGTGGCTCCGTAAGAAACATTTTATGGTCCTGGAGTGGCCTAGCCAGTCTCCAGACCTGAACCCAAAAAAAAATCTTTGGAGGGAGCTGAAGCTCAATGTTGCCCAGCAACAGCCCCGAAACCTGAAAGTTCTTGTGAGAATCTGTATGGAGGAGGGGTCCAAAATCCCTGCTGCAAAGTTTGCAAATTTGGTCTAGAACTACAGGAATTGTCTGACCTCTGTAATTCCAAAGGTTTCTGTTCCAAATATTAAGTTCTGTTTTTCTATTGTATCAAACACTTATTTCATGCAAAGTAATTAAGTAAAAATCATACACTGCGATTTTCTGGATTTTTTTTTAAGATTCTATCTCTCATATGTGAAGTGTACCTCTGATAAAAATTACAGACCTGTCCCTTTTTTGTAGGTCAGAAAACTTGCAAAATCGGTAGTGTATCAAGTATCATATTTTGCAGTTTATAAGGCGCACCAGATTATAAGACACACCCCAAATTTCGAGGAGAAAAATAGGAAAAAAAAACTTTTTTTAATAAAATGGTGGTGCTTCTTACAATCCATGCATCTTATTGCTTATCGGGGGTGGTGGCTGCGGTGAAGCGGGGTCCCAGAATCGCAGATGGCGGAAGCAGGAGTGGGGTAATGCTGCGGACCCCAGACTGGGAGAAAGGGGGTGTTCAGATGTACGACACTGCGGGTGTTTGGTGGTGCAGGGGCTCTGCCGACATTTTGTGAAAGCCGGGAGCTCCTCACTACCATGGATTACTATGAGGTGGTCCCCAGATAAATGGCTGCCGGGGGTGGCATATGCGCAGATGGACATCTTGGCGCTGAGATATCATCTCCTGAGATCTTGGTGCCGAGATCTTCATCTGCGCATGCACCGCCCCCGGCAGCCATTTTTCCCGGAGTCCACCACATAGTAAAACATAGAAGTGCGGGGCTCCCGGCTTTCACAAAAGCCTGCAGCATCGCACATCTGAACACTCTCTCATCCCAGTCTGCGCCTGCAGCAACGCTCCACTTTTACCTCCTCTAGCAGTGACCCTGGGACCCTGCTCCACCACGGCCAGTAAGGTATATTCACATTATTAGACACACCCCCATTTTCCCCCCAAATTTGGTGGAAAAAATGAGTCTTATAATCCGAAAAATACGGTACTTATTTTCACCACTGTATATTTATTAAATTTTTTGCTTGCTTTTTTAATAAAGATTGTAATATATATATATATACACACACACACATTAAACGTGCAATTTTCACACTTTCATAAAATTTTCAAGAACATTTTACAGTATACCTCCATGTTATCGGAGGCAGGGTTACAATGAGAGGTTACCCCTCTATACATGGCCAATAACACAGGATCCACCAATAACAATAGGCGATGCTGCACCTAACCTTGCTATGTTTCCCTTCACAGTGACTTTTGCACATGCTTATTAGACACTTCAATACAAGTAATCTGATCATTGTGGCTAATGTACATGTGCCATTTTCTGAAACAATAGCAAGTTAAAGTCTATGAGCCCAAGTGGGGAGAATAAAAATTTGCAAAAATATATATATATATGTGTATATATACATATATTAATACAGTTTTTGACGTGTAAAGGAAAATTGTCAAAACTTTTTAAAAAATAGATTTTACACAGAAAACCTGAATTAAACAATCGATCATTTTTTGATGACAGATTCCATTTAAGTGATTTGAAGACATTCAGAACTACTTTGAAATGTTTGTACCTATGTAATACTCTTAATCATCTGATCAATGTGATGACAGAAGATTGACTATGCAGATAGAACGAATTACCTGCACGCAACCACTACAGCATCGGAACTAACCTGTACGCAACCTCCGATCCTCACAAGATCTCCTTCTCTACTCTCCTCTTCCCACAATCCCATAAAAGATTTCTCTTGCGCATCACCCCTCCTCTGGAACTCTCTACCCCAACATATCAGACTCTCACCTACCATGGAAACCTTCATAAAGAGTCTGAAGACCTACCTCTTACAACAAGCCTACAACCTGCAGTAACCCTCGTTCTACTAAACCGCTGAACGACCAACTCTGCCCTCACTTATTGTATCAACCCATCCCTTGTAAACTGTGAGCCCTCGCGGACAGGGTCCTCTCTCCTCCTGTACCAGTCATGACTTGTTTTGTTCGTGATTATTGTACTTTAGTATATATGCCTCTTTTCACATGTAAAGCACCATGGAATAAATGATGCTATAAAATAAATAAATAATAATTAATTATTATTATTATTACTACTATTATTATTTATATCATTAAATCCAAAGGAAATGCAGGAAAATTTGAACCTTTTATCAGAAAAAAACAGACATCTGATAACTATAAAGGTATATTACAAAATAATCAGTAACAAATGTTGGACATAAAAATGAGATAGTTTCAAGAGGTGAACATTCACATTAAGCTACATCGGGCTTAGAGAAGGCAACGGGAGATAAACAATCTTCCAGGTTAATCCGCCTCGTATGGCTTTTGACTTATAATATGAGCTTTCCAAAATTCTTTAGAATTGTAATGATGAACACAGAAAATAGACTTTTTCCTCAACATACACATCCAAATAACCCAACCTCACAATCATCATTGAAGACATAGAAATGTCACCATCTTCATAAAAATGTAGTGCATAGTTATATGCAATCCCATCTCACTGCACTACCTTTTTTTGGGTCAGAAAAAAGTTAATACTCAAGGGACAGGTAACATAAAATACAAGTCAAAGAAATTACTTAGAAATGCATCATAACAAAAATGAATTGACATAAGGGATTTATGAAGGTTTTTAATCCCTTAGTGGACATTTGTCAAGGTTCCTGCCATAAAACCCCATGGGAGCCGAGTGTTAACGAATGTAGGATGTGTGCTTCCAATCTAGCTTGTTATATCCTGCCTCTTCATGATAACACCGAGCATTGTTTATTGTCATAAATTCTCAGGGGATTTCAGCTAAAGAAATAATAAGTTGTTCCGCTGGATCTGCCGGCCACTAACATTGTCAGATAATTATCCTGCCTATGTCAAAGAAGATTGCACTGGGTGGTGATCCTATCAAAAATAGGTATCATAATTTTGTCATCTTTTTTATTAGCAGCATAGAAATGGCTCAATAAAGAAATAAAACCAAGTCAATACATTTACATACTGATACATGATAGCGAAAAACAAATATGTCCGTCCTGTAACAATATTTGTGTAAGGCATAGTTGGAGACGAAAAAAGCAGCAGAAAAAAGGCCGTACAGCTTACCTGCCCAGGTCTTTGAACAAATGCACTACAGGATGCAGCCAGCCCATATAGCAAGATGTTGGCAACACAGGTGCAAAATCCTAAATAGACAGCCACTCACCACCTACCCATTCATGGAGGGGGTGACTGCTTAGTATACATTTGCACAATAAAGACCTGTATAGGATGTTGTTCACATAAAGGAAATGCATAGTGTCTGGTTCTCAGCCTATTAGTCATGCCCCTACTGTTCAATTAGGCAGGCTGGCCAGCACACTCTCAATGCATCCCAGTGTGAACACCCATGTATGCAAGACCAAATCTGCTGGGCTTGGCTGCACCCTGAAGAACATAGTGCACAAAATACATAAAAATAGTGAGGTATTGTTTGCTATTTTGGCCAAAATACAAAAGCTTGCAATCCACATCAAGGGTCCCCACACTTGTGAGTCCTATCACTAAACTAATAGCAAAGCCACAAAACAGGACTGAAATCCTCCAAAAATTAAAAAAACAGCAGAAAAATGGCATCACTGCTTACCTGCCCAGGTCTTTGAACAAATGCACTACAGGATGCAGCCAGCCCATATAGCAAGATGCTGGCAACACAGGTGCAAAATACTAAATAGACAGCCACTCACCACCTACCCATTTATGGAGGGGGTGACTGCTTAGAATACGTTTGCACAATAAAGGCCTGTATAGGACACTGTTCACATAAAGGAAATGCATAGTGTCTGGTTCTCAGCCTATTAGTCATGCCCCTACTATTAGATTAGGCAGGCTGGCCAGCACACTCTCAATGCATCCCAGTGTGAACACCCATGTATACAAGACCAAACGTGCTGGACTTGGCTTCACCCTGAATAATATAGTGCACAAAATACATAAAAATAGCGAGGTATCGGTCGATATCTTGGCCAAAATACTCGAGCTCGCAACCCACATCAAGGGTCCCCACACTTTTTTTATACATCATTTTGACTGAGCTGCTGCAAAACAACACTTGTTTCGTAGACACTGTACATATATATACTGAAAGGGGTAAGGGAGGTCTACTTCAATCATTTAGTCAATGTTGTACAGAAGTGTTTCATTCCTTTTACAAATCTGGCAGGTGATCTCATGATCTCAGCATTGAAATACTTCTAAACACACTCATACTGTTGGCCTGCAGCTGACACTAACCATATACAGAATTTTAGAGCTAGCATTGAGTTTAAAAGTACATGAACAGATTGGTATACAGTGAGCTCTCCCTAGTGGTAGTTGTAAGCAGTTAAAGTTTTATTATGCATTTTATGAGTCCGTAAAGATTTGTACTTCATAATCCGCATTTACTAATCAGGTTTATTCAAGTCTTGAAATAAAATTAGCCCTGAAAATCTACAAATGATGGTGCTCTTTAATGTTGGATGAAAATATGTGACTTTTCTGAGCATTTCAGCAGTTAAAAGGAAAAAGAAGGGAACTGATATGTTCCAGGCACTGTGATGGATGAGACAAGCTTATTCACAAAATTAGAAGTTTAAAGGCACTATGCATTTCAGGGATGGTTCGTCCCCTTCATCAAGTGCATCCAATTAAGGAGACAGACCATCCCTGAAATGAGTAGTGCCATTAACGGTCTCATGGTGTGAATGTTAGCAGGTTGCGGGATTCAGTGACAGATAGGCAGACAGAGCAAGAGTTAACAGCTTTACTTTAAAAGGGGGATCCTCCATGCAGGGAAGTAAACAGTTAAATGGGGAAATAAACAGTTAAATGGTAGAATGCACAGTTCAAAGACAAAGGATATGTAGTGTTGAAAAACAATGGATACAGTAACGGCAGTTCGTTTAAGTTAACTTATCCTGTCAGTTGTTTCTCAGGCCGTGGGTGTTGCTGAACGAACGATGGCACCAACAACGGCTGGCACGAAGATTGTTTGGTGAGGTCCTGTGAGCAACGATGATCCATCTTCTGGCAGCAGCGGTCGGTCTCCCGTACCTTCCGCTGAGCCCCTAGTTCACTAATTGATGCTGCTGAGATTGGGCAGGCCACAGCACTATCTTGATCCTATGTAGCCCAGCAAGTGTATATTGGCAAATCAGGGCACAAGCATTTGCCCCGCATCCGGTCTCTCTTAGGTGGCACATGCGCTGTACTCACGGGCTCGCAGCGTATGTCACCTTGTTTTTAGTCACCATAGGACACACTGCATGTCTCTCTCTCTCTTGTCTCAGTTAGTGACGGTGGAGGTAGACGGACGTGGGCCTATGCTGTAGCGATACTCCATGGATGGAACACTTCTCTCCCTGCCATGCACTGCTTGTTACCACCAAGACTGACTGCTTCCACACACGCTGTGGCTGCTGCAGCTTAGCCACACCTCCTACTTACGGGTGCAAAAGTTTATCCGGTCCCTTATGCTTTCCCCAGAAAACAGAGGAGACAGCCTGACAGTTCTGGACAGAACAGGTACCCGTGGCCCGGTCTTCCTCCTTACATGAATAGGCTGGTCTCTTTCATCAAAGCACTTGGAACATATCCACCCTCTTCTTGTTATCTCCTGAATTGCATCTCCTGCTCCTGCCAAGCCATCCTACTCCTCCTCCAAGAGTGTGCTTCTTCAGTGCAGTGGTGCAGCTCTTGCCCGGTGATAGTGGGAAGCTGACGGTCAATGCGGCAGCTGATCAGAAGAATTCTCCATTTTGTGCTCTATAGCAAGTGAAGGGGAGCTATACTTACTTGGATTACCTTTGGTCTCAGTGCTGCCTCTCTGAATTATGCTCTCCTTGCCCAGGCTGACAATTTGATGGACGACCCTCTTTTGGCAGGTTTGTTGTGGTACCATGTTCTTTCCATTTGATTATAATGGGTTTGATGATGCGGTTCATCATGGATTGGGATATTTAAGACTGGGATGGGGGTTCATCTTTTAACAAGACTATAACCAAACTATACTACTAAAGCAGCACTTGAGTGGTTTAAGGGGAAATTTGTAAATGCTTTGAGGTGGCATAGTAAAAGTCCAGACCTTCTGCATCTGTAATTGCCATAAAAGGAGGCTCTCCACAGTACTGACTTTGGTTGGCATATAGTTCTGAACCCTGAAGTTTTCAGTTACAGTTATTTTGTCTTATTTGGTTTTTTTGCTTCACAATGAAAATAAAAAAATATGTTCAGAGCTGTAAACATGTTATTTACATAAACTGATAAAAATGCAATGAGGGGTGAATACTTTTGCGACCAACTGGAGATCTCTATGTGGAATGATACTCAAAATCAAAGTGGAAAATCAAATTACAGGCTGATCCAGCTTCAGTGGAAATGCCTCAAGACAAGGAAATGATGCTCAGTAGTGTGTGTGTGGCCTTCACGTACCTGTATGACCTCCCTACAATGCTTGGGCATGCTCCTGATGAGGCAGCGGATGGTCTCTTGAGAGCTCTCATCCCAGACCTGGACTAAAGCATCCGCCAACTCCTGAACAGTCTGTGGTGCAACGTGACGTTGGTGGTTGGTGTGAGACATGATGTCCCAGATGTGTTCAATCGGATTCAGGTCTGGGGAATGTGCGGGCCAGTCTATAGCTTCAATGCCTTCATCTTGCAGGAATTGCTGACACACTCCAGCCACATGAGGTCTGGCATTGTCCTGAATTAGGAGGAACCCAAGGCCAACTGCACCAGCATATGGTCTCACAAGGGGTCTAAGGATCTCATCTCGGTACCTAATGGCAGTCAGGCTACCTCTGGCGAGCATATGGAGGGCTGTGCGGACCTCCAAAGAAATGCCACCCCAAACCATTACTGACCAACTGCCAAACCGGTCATGCTGAAGGATGATGCAGAGGCAGCAGATCACACTCCACGGTGTCTCCAGACTCTGTCATGTCTGTCACATGTGCTCAGTATGAACCTGCTTTCATCTGTGAAGAGCACAGGGCGCCAGTGGTGAATTTGCCAATCCGGGTGTTCTGTGGCAAATGCCAAGCATCCTGCATGGTGTTGGGCTGTGAGCACAACCCCCATCTGTGGACGTCGGGCCCCCAGACCATCCTCATGGAGTCGGTTTCTAACCATTTGTGCAGACACATGCATTTTTGTGGCCTGTTGGAGGTCATTTTGCAGGGCTCTGGCAGTGCTCCTCCTGTCCCTCCTTGCACAAAAGCTGAGGTAGCGGTCCTGTTGCTGGGTTATTGCCCTCTTATGGTCCCCTCCACATCTCCTGGTGTACAGGCCTGTCTCCTAGTAGCGCCTCCAGCCTCTGGACACTATGCTGACAGACACAGCAAACATTCTTGCCACAGCTCGCATTGATGTACCATCCTAGATGAGCTGCACTACCTGAGCCACTTGTGTGGGTTGTAGAGTCCGTATCATTCTACCACAAATGTGAAAGCCCAACTAACATTCAAAAGTGACCAAAACATCAGCCAGAAAGCATTGGTACTGATATGTGGTCTGTGGTGCCCACCTGCAGAACCACTCCTTTATTAAGTGTTGATAATTGCCAATAATTTCCATCTGTTGTCTATTCCATTTGCACAACAGCATGTGAAATTGATTGTCAATCAGTGTTGCTTCCTAAATGGACAGTTTGATTTCACAGAAGTTTGATTTACTTGGAGTTATATTCTGTTGTTTAAGTGTTCCCTTTATTTTTTTAAGCAGTGCATTTATGTATACAGTGGGTATGGGTAGTATTCTCTTTATGCATCAAATGGCCAAGTTCTCCAAAAAATATGACATAGTTGTCATGGGAGATTTCAACTATCCAGACATTTGTTGGGAATCTCTCTCAGGCAAAACTAACAGGTCAAGGAAATTCTTATCCTCTCTTGCTGACAACTTTATCTTCCAAAAGGTAAGGGAGAAAACAAGGGGAACTGTTACCTTGGATCTAATCCTTATAAACAGGGAGGAAATGGTTGAGGAGGTGAAAGTGGCTGGGACCCTAGGAGGTGGAGCGACCATGCTATTTTAGAATTTTGGATAACTAGAGGCGGAAGACCTGTGAAGACTCAGACGTCAAGGTTAGATTTCAGAAAGGCAGATTTTAAGGGATTCAGAAAGAGAATTGGAGGGATCCAATGGCTGGATATCCTAGAAGACAAAAATGTCCAGGAGGGATGGGAAATCTTGAAAAATGAAATTCTCAAAGCACAGTTGTTAACAATTCCGAAAAGAGGGAAGAATAGGAAGCATTTAAGGAAACCAGGATGGATGAACACAGAACTTAAGCACATGCTAAAAAGGAAGAAAAAAATGTTTATAAAATGGAAAGACGGAGGCATATCTAAAGAAGAATATAATGCTGTCTGCAGAACCTGCAGGGCACAAATCAGATTAGTAAAGCTGAAAATGAATTGAGGCTTGCAAGAGATGTCAAAAGCAATAATAAAGGATTTTGGGGATATGTCAAAAGTAAAAGAAAAGTCAAAGATGCTATAGGATTTTTACAGGATGAAAATGATGAAATGGTAAGACAGGATGTTGAGAAGGCTGAACTTTTAAATTCCTATTTTGCATCTGTTTTCTCTCAGAAAGGAAATGTAACATCAACTGTTATTCACTGTCCTTTTAAGGGAATAGAAGAATCCAGGATATCTATAAACAGAAAGATAGTGAGGAAACACTTAGCTAACCTAAATGAATCCAAGTCTCCAGGTCCAGATGAATTACACCCCAGAGTACTGAAGGATATAGCAGAAGAAATTTTTGAACCCCTCTCCATAATCTTTGAAAATTCTTGGAGAACAGGAGAAGTGCCAGAAGACTGGAGAAGAGCAAATGTTGTTCCTATCTTCAAAAAGGGGAAGAAGGTGGACCCAGGCAACTATAAGCCGGTGAGTCTGACTTCTATACCAGGAAAGATCTTTGAACAAATTATTAAACAACATGTATGTCAATACCTGGATAAGAATGAAGTGATTAAACAGAGTCAGCATGGGTTTGTAACTAATAAGTCATGTCAGACTAACTTAATTTCCTTCTATGACGGTATCACTGATTGGGTGGATCAAGGAAATGCTCTAGATATAGAATATCTTGACTTCAGCAAAGCATTTGACAAAGTCTCTCATACAATCCTTATTGAAAAAATGACTAAGTATGGAATGGACAAGGCAACTGTTAGGTGGATTCATAACTGGCTTAGTGATCGGACCCAAAGAGTGGTCGTAAATGGCTGCACATCCAGTTGGAAGAATGTCTCAAGTGGGGTACCACAGGGCTCTGTCCTGGGCCCTGTATTGTTCAACATCTTTATCAACGATTTAGATGAAGAAATTGAGGGTAAACTGATTAAATTTGCTGATGACACAAAGCTAGGAGGGATAGCTAATACTAGAGAAGAGAGAGAGAGGATTCAAAAAGATTTAAATAAACTGGAGAAGTGGGCAGCAACTAACAGAATGGTTTTTAACAGGGAGAAATGCAAAGTACTACATCTGGGCAATAAAAATGAAAAAAGCATATATAGAATGGGAGGAATAGGGCTAAGTGACAGCACATGTGAAAAAGACTTGGGTATACTAATAGATCACAGACTGAATATGAGTCAACAGTGTGATGCAGCAGCAAAAAAGGCAAATGCAATTCTAGGATGTATTAACAGAAGCATACAGTCTAGATCACGTGAAGTCATTATTTCCCTCTACTCCTCTTTGGTCAGACCTCATCTGGAATATTGTGTCCAGTTTTGGGCACCACATTTTAAAAAAGACATCAACAAACTGGAGCAAGTTCAGAAAAGAGCGACCAGAATGGTGACCGGTCTGCAAACCCTGTCTTATGAGGAAAGGTTGCAGGATTTGGGAATGTTTAGTTTGCAAAAGAGAAGACTGAGAGGAGACTTAATAGCTGTCTACAAATATCTAAAGGGCTGTCACATTGTAGAAGGATCAACTTTATTCTCATTTGCACAAGGAAAGACTAGAAGCAATGGGATGAAACTGAATGGGAGGAGACGCAGATTAGATATTAGAAAAAACTTTTTGACAGTTAGAGTGATCAATGAGTGGAACAGGCTGCCACGAGAATTGGTGAGTTCTCCTTCAATGGAAGTCTTCAAACAGAGGCTGGACAGACATCTGACTGGGATGATTTAGCGAATCCTGCTTTGAGCAGGGGGTTGGACCAGATGGCCCAGGAGGTCCCTTCCAACTCTACGATTCTATGATTCTATGATTCAGACCCTTTTAAATTTTTCACTCTTTGTTTCATTGCAGCCATTTGGTAAATTCAAAAAAAAATTTCTTTTCTCTTTAATGCACCCCATCTTGACTGAAGAAACAGAAAAGTAGACATTTTTGCAAATTTATTAAAAGAGAAAAACTGAAATATCACATGGTCATGCCCACTGTAACCACTGTATATATTTTTTCATACAGGTGTACTTATCGTTGTGCAGTGCTATTTTCTTTTGTTTGCACATTAGTTTTTACATACTGATTTAGAACCCTTTCATTATTAGCTGACAGCTTGGGGCCCCTGTGCAAGAAATATGTCTGCGCCCCCTCCCTGCCTGGCATGTCGCTTGCGATGAGGGGAATCTGGCTATGGAACCCCCTGGAACTTCGGGCTCTGAGCAACAGGCCAGATTGCCCTCATTATCACAGTTCACACGGCACCATAGTAAAGATTCTATTTGGGCCTTCACACCTCAAATTTTTTTTTTATATATATATATATATATATACATCTCTATATATAATGGCGAGCAGAGGCCAAGCATTCATAATTCTGCTCCATCCAGGATGAGTCTTCAGACCCCTGTTCTCAGAATCTCAGAGGGAGGGGCAGTGGTTGGATCCTATGGATCAGAGCAAACTTGAATATTTTGTGATTAACCATTTAAAGAGACAGGTTGATTTTCCTATTCTTTACAATTACAGTATCATACAAGAACCAAAAACAAATATGTTCACATATACAAGCACAGGGCTGCAACTAGGAATTTTGGGGCCCCATACTGGCAAAATTTATGGGGCCCCCCTTGAGACTCCGCCCAGGCTCCACTCCCAGTTCTGCCTCCACCCTAGCTCCTCCTCCACCACGCGAACCTTCCAAAAACCCTCCTCCCTTTCTTGGAAAAACTTTACTTCTGCACCACGCCCTCTCCAATCACATATTAACACCATATTACATACATAGCCATCAGATTTTGTTTTGACCAAAAGACTTTTTAAGCCTGCCACCACGACAAGGTAGACTCTATTGGCCAGACCCTACTCTTTTTTAAATCAGATCTTTTTTATTGAAGAACA
The DNA here is from genome assembly GCF_039654945.1 of Dendrobates tinctorius. Taxonomy (NCBI): domain Eukaryota; kingdom Metazoa; phylum Chordata; class Amphibia; order Anura; family Dendrobatidae; genus Dendrobates; species Dendrobates tinctorius. Next base: position 41,141,392 of record NW_027361754.1, read on the forward strand.
AACCATGGTTACATACACTTTCCAATGCTGACAGCACATCTCAGATACAGCAATATATCAAATCCATACAGAATTATTAGGTTTACCTTTTCCATGTAACCAATTTACCCTCCCTCCCATCCCTCCTTCCCAACTCCTAACACCTTACCAGACGCTATTTTGGATCGGCGAAATCCCGCGATACTCAAGATGGCGTCACCGCAAGAACATGTTGCCGGCGAGGACGACGTCGGGATCCAAAATGGCGTCGGCGGTAACACGCGAGATTTCGCCGACGCCATTTAGGATCCCGACGTCCTCCACGCCGGCGACATGTTCTTCCGGCGACGCCATCTTGAGTATCGCGGGATTTCACGATACTCAAGATGGCGTCGCCGCAAGAACATGTCGCCGGCGTGGACAACGTCTGGATCCAGGATGGCGCCGGCGGAAGAAGATGTCGGGGATCGTGGAGCAGCGGCGATGACGGCGTGAGTATGAGAGACGGAGTGAGAGAAGGGGTCGTATGTGGAGTGAAAGAGTGAGTGGAGATGGTGAAAGGTGAGTGTGTGTGTGTTGAGGGTTAACATGGCAAGAGGTGTGATGCTATCGCATCCTCCCGATGCGATAGCATCGGGCCATAATCTAGTGTTTCATATAAACTCCTTTCTCCAACCAGATATTACTGTTTACCCTCCCCTTCAATTCCCTGATATTCGGGGGTCGGGACTCCAGCCAATGGAATGCTATAAGTTTTCTGGCTTGGAATAAAACTCTGCCAATGCCTATAGCCAGGTGAGACTCCAGGTCAGTGCCATCCTCCAGTAGCCCCAGCACACATACATGAGGATCTACTGTGAGTTGTATCCCAAATACTTTATCCACCAGCCAGAGAAAGAACCCCCCTCCAATACGTGCCTATCTTTGGACATTCTCAAAACATATGCAATAGATGAGCTTCCCCACACTCACATCTAGGGCATTTTGAATCTGTTCGCACTCCAATCTTATGTACAAGCTGTGGGTCCTGTAGACTCTGTGAATCAGGTAGATCTGGGAAAGTTTCTGGGCTTTGCATGGTGACAACCTAGGAACATTTGCCAGAATCTCCACCCACCCAGAGTACACCTTTATAGGGGGCTTCTCCAACTGGTTTATTAACGTATGTTATATATACTGGATATAATACCCTTTTTATGGGTTGCAGAAGTTATCATATCTATTAGGGGATGATGCTGTATCCTCAGATCTGTGTTTCCCTGTGTAGCTAGGGCATGTCTAATTTGTAAATACTGATAGAAACAGTTATGAGGTAAGCTAAAATCTTCTTGAAGTTGTTGGAAAATTTAAAAGTAGAATTGTTATATAACTGGTTAATCATATGGGTCGCCCTCCCAGGGCCGTGGGGCACTCGGTACCGGGCCGGTGTCGGCGGGATGTGTCACAGCAGTGGTGACCCGGTCCATGGCCCTGGGCGGCCAATGTAAACAGGGGAGATTGAATGGTGGAATGTAGTTAATGGAATAGTTTGTGACGCCACCTGTGGTGTTCGGCAAGTGAGATGTTGAGCCGACGCTGCATGCCAATCCTCTGGGGCTGGTGGTGTGTTGCAGCCAAGATGGTGAAGCTCCCCACAGGTGGAGCTGTAGCCCCAGGGCAGTGTAGATGTAGGGGGAGAGGAGAGGCACAAGCGGTGTAGAAGCTGGTACCCAGATGTAGCGGTGCTGGGTGCGTTGGCACAAGAATGAATGGAGGACACCAGGGCTTGTAGTTCCAAAGCTTTACTCACAGTCTGTAGTACACACAGGTGCCTAAGTCCGTGCTGTGTCCTCCGGGTCAGGGACTCAATCAACCTCCAGGCCAGATGGAATGCTCCCTTCCAACACTCCACCAACATGTGCCTTTCTGAACGTCTCCTCTTATAGCGCCTTTAAGTGTGAAGCACTCCTAGTACTGAGTTACACTATAGTGCCTCCTGACAGATGTCCCCAAGAACTCTACTTGTATGGCAGACAGCTGTAGCCTGCTTCGGGGACTCCTTACTCCTGAGTCCCGGCTCACTATCAATGTTGCTGTTGTGCCCCCAAGTCTTAGATGGGAGTAGAGCATTTGCAGCCCACTACTCCACCGGTGTCTGCTGTAGAACCATTAGTGTCCATACAACCTCGGGGACCGGGCCCCGGCCTTGCGCTTAGAACTTCTAAGCAGGGTTCTTCCTCTAACCCACGTCCTCTGTTCCCTTTTACTCCTACATTCCGTACTAGTCTTTCCTTCTTATGGAAGATCAGGTTTCGGTTCAATGTCTTTCTCCTTCTTTCCTTTCCCATGCCAGCAGACCCAGGTCACTGAGATCTGCTGCAGCACCTCCTTCCTCCATCCCTCTCTCAGGGATCTTCTGTCCTCACCCCTCTCTGAGTGACTCTCTGACTGACTGACCTCTAATCCTAAACCCTCCCGCTCTTTTATATATTCTAACTCCACCTGCCTCCCAGCACATTTCGTGTTCCAAGCAGGGAGCCACCAAAGGTGCTCTGCTACACTCCAAGCAGGGAGCCGCAATGTGGCTTTGCTGAACTACCTTGTTGTGTGGGATGCAGGCGTTGGAGCATGGTCAGGAGCCTCCAACTTACCTGGATGGTGGGGCACCACACTTCAGGAGGAGGTGCAATACCTCTGTGGCGACTGAGCCTCAGGGGCGCCAAATATACATATACCCTTTCGCTCCCAGTTGGAGAATCTCCCCAGTTTAAACAACTCACTATATTTGGGATTATTCCAGATCGGTGTATATTTTGTACTTCCTGAGATGTCCATGTATTTCTTGCCCCTATCTCATACCTTGTACATCAATGCCAAAGTGGGGGCAAGGGGTCTCGAGCCAAGCAAAGTTCCCGCCTCCAAAAAGCACATTGGCAGCATCCATCCCGAACATTGCACCAAAATATCACCCACTTTCCCCATATTCTCTTTATTACCCCACCCTTGCAAGTGTTGTAACTGAGATGAAATAAAGTACAACCATTGGTCGGGGATCGCTAATCTGCCATCATCTTTATCACGTTGAAGAGTCAACAGTTTAATTTGAATGCTCCATTTTCGCCATATTAACTCTCTAAGGGCATGTGCACATGCTGCGGATTCTGCTGCGGATCTGCAGTGGATTTGGCCCTGCGGATCCGCAGCAGTTTCGCAGACATTGTACAGTACCATGTTAGCCAATGGGATTTCAATTCCGCAGTGCACATGCTGCGGATTTTTCCACGCGGATTTGCTGCAGTTTTAAATCCGCAGCTAGTTTTGAGCGATACCTTCCGATATCGGGAAATATCGGATCGGATTGGATCGGACCGATACCCCAAAAATATCAGATATCGCCGATTTCGATACCGGAAACCAATGCAAGTCAATAGGACACAAATATCGGAATGAAAAAAAACCCTTACTTTCCTTGTAGGTTAATTCTACATGAAGGAAAACAACTAAGAAAAATGTAGAATGTATTGGGGGAGGTGGAGGAGACATTAAAGGCATAGAGGTTTAGCCCAATCAAATGGAATATCAGGAATTAATTTTTTTTTTTTTTAAATTCTTCAGGGTGGTCTTCAGGGTCGTCGTCTCCAGGGTCGTCGTTTTCGGGGTCGTCGTCTTCTTCAGTGTGGTCTTCAGGTTCATCGTCAGGGAGATCCAGAGTGATTACCAAAAACCATTTCAAAAAGCTTGAACTTGGAAATGTAGCAGAAGGTACAAGAAGGCTGAGGAACTGCTGAGAACCAGCTGACGGTACTGGAACCTGGATGGGTAGCAAAGGTACAAGAGCCAATGGAACTACCGAGGACCAGCTGATGGTACTGGAACCCGGTTACTAAGCAGGAGGTACCTGTGCCAGAAAGCACTACCAAGGATCAGCAGACGTTGGTGGAACTCAGATACCGAGAAGGAGGCACCTAAACCAAAGGCTCTGCCTGGAACCAGCTGACGTTACTGGAACCCACGGGGACATATTCAAGATTGACTTCCAAAGTGTTAGGACGGCGGAACACGCTTAAAAAAATATAACTAAAGCGTGTTCGCCGCCCGGGGTCCACCGTGCGGCAGGTGTGGAAACCGCTGCTAGAGAGGCAGAACACTTAAAGGGTAGTGTGCACGGGGTTCAGAATCACCCAAGTGCAACCAAGCAGTCTCTTTTTTAGGCACACAGAGCTGCACAGGAAAACAATAGAAAAGGTACGCTGAACCTTAAGTGCACAAGATCACAGCGGCACACATACTGTAGTCAGGGACCGGAGTAGTTTGGTAACGTCACTACAACCGCACAGACATACCGTAACTGGAGGTGTGCACGGCGTCGCAACTGCGAACGCCTAAACGGACTACAAGCGCAATATAGCAGGCGCAAAGCAGGACGCTGGCTGCTGCAACAGATGGAGCTTAAGCGCGCTGGCGCTAGCGCTGCTACTGGCTGACCCAATCACTCACACATTCGTAATAACCAAGGAGGGCGATATTTAATGAGTCAGTCACCAGTCCAAGCATCCATCATCAAACAGACAGCAGCAAGTATGAAAAATACTAGCGCATGGCGGAACAGCCATGCACAATTTTTATAGCGTACGGGACCTTCCGGAAATCTCCAGAGTCCAGAGCAGAGCCAATGAAATCAGGAGCAGGACCTGAGCACCTGACTCCTGAACTCCAATGAGAGCTCGTCCCGTGAGAATGCTCAGAAGCAGGGAAAAAGGACTTAGCCTCTGGAGACAAATGTGAGAATCTGGGTCTCAGCATAGGCATAGAAGGACCCAGATTCCTAACATTACCCCCCTCCTAGAGCCCCCTCCTCCCTGAACCCTCCGAACTGCCAGCCTGTGCCCGACAGTGGCACAGACCTCAGACTCGTTAAAAGGAGAGCCTGATGTCCCGGTAGGTGAAACCGAAAACCGGGACACGCGGACGGTATCAGGGGAGGCCAGGTCGCCAGGTCTCAAGAGGGACACTCGGGAGACAATGGGAGCAGGAGTGTTAGGAAGACGCCGCCGTGTATCGGTGGTTATAGCCACACTCCATTCAGGAAGACTGTCCCGAGCACATAAGGTGCATGACCGAATACATTTTTTTACATCCCGAACCCTGTGCGGCCACCAATACGAACCGGCCAGTGACTTCGTGGTCTATATATAGCCACGATGGCTGTCTGCATTGGGCGCGTGTGCCCACACGAGGACTTTAGGCCACTGGCGAGGAGAAACAAAAGTCTCGTCTACCGACTCACAGTCCGACCACTGCGGGACGCTGTCTTCCTGGGAAGCAGCGGGTAAATGGTGACAACCGCACATTGACTCTTGAGCTGGACATGTCTCAGAAAAGGCGCGAGAAACCTCCATGGGCTCAGGAGGCAGAACTTCTGGCACGGGCAGATCCAGAGGCTCAACAAATTTGGGAGCCGGAGTACCTCTCCGTTTAGAGTTAGCACGCTCCATACCACGCTCCGAAAAATGGAGGTCGATACGGGAGGAGATGGAGATTAGCTCCTCCAGAGTGGTAGGAATCTCTCTAGTGGAGAGAACATCCTTCACGTGCTCTGCTAATCCTCTCCAAAAAACTGGGATCAATGCCTTGTCAGACCACTCTAACTCAGACGCCAGTGTCCGAAAACAGACGTCGTATTGGCTGACTGAGAGTGATCCCTGAGACAAGGCGAACAGTTGGAAAGAGGTATCATGTGTAACCCGTGGACCGAGAAACACCTGCTTGATGGCTGTTAGCAGATTAGCTGCGGTCCGAGCATCTGAGTCACCATGCTCCCATAGTGGCGCAGCCCATTCCAGCGCCTTGCCCGACAGTAGGGATATAATATAGGCCACCTTGGCCCGCTCTGTAGGGAATTGCGCAGCCAGCAGCTCCAGATGGATCGAGCACTTGCTGATAAACCCCTGCAGGAGGCGCCATCCCCAGAATATTTTTCGGGTAACAGGAGGCGGGTAACTGTCGGCGCAAGGGCGGACATGGACATACACCCTACCGCGTCCGTAAGTGCTTGGACAGCAGCATCTGTGGCCTGCGAAGCTGCGAGGGCCCTCTCAAGGGTGGCCAAGCGAGCCTCGAGCTGTCGCACGCACTGCAACAGTTGCTGCTGGTCTGCCATCTCTAGCCAGACCCTGGCCCTAGTATTATGTTAGGACAGCGGAACATGCTTAAAAAAATATAAATAAAGCGTGTTCGCCGCCCGGGGTCCACCGAGCGGCAGGTGTGTAAACCGCTGCTAGAGAGGCAGAACACTTAAAGGGTAGTGTGCACGGGGTTCAGAATCACCCAAGTGCAACCAAGCAGTCTCTGTTTTAGGCACACAGAACTGCACAGGAAAACAATAGAAAAGGTACGCTGAGCCTGTTAAGTGCACAGGATCACAGCGGCACACATACTGTAGTCAGGGACCGGAGTAGTTTGGTAACGTCGCTACAACCGCACAGACTTACCGTAACTGGAGGTGTGCACGGCGTCGCAACTGCGAACGCCTAAACGGACTGCAAGCGCAATATAGCAGGTGCAAAGCAGGATGCTGGCTGCTGCAACAGATGGAGCTTGAGCGCGCTGGCGCTAGCGCTGCTACTGGCTGACCTAATCACTCACACACTCGTAATAACCAAGGAGGGGGATATTTAATGAGTCAGTCACCAGTCCAAGCATCCATCATCAAACAGACAGCAGCAAGTATAGAAAATACTAGCGCATGGCAGAACAGCCATGTGCACTTTTTATAGCATACAGGACCTTCCGGAAATCTCCAGAGTCCAGGGCAGAACCAATGAAATCAGGAGCAGGACCTGAGCACCTGACTCCTGAACTCCAATGAGAGCTCGTCCCGTGAGCATGCTCAGAAGCATGGAAAAAGGACTTAGCCTCTGGAGACAAATGTGAGAATCTGGGTTTCGGCATAGGCATAGAAGGACCCAGATTCCTAACACAAAGAACCAGCTAATGGTACTGGAACTCAAATAGGCAGCAGAAGGTACACATGGAAAAAAAAATCCGACCGGAGTTACCGAAACCCACAGTCCTACAGGTGGAGCTTGCCCTATTGGCACTACGGAACCAGCCTTCATTGCCAGATCCCGCAGCCCACATAGGAAGCACCTAAACTGCAGGCACCATAGAGTCGGCTAACCTGACCGCAACATGACAATGTATTGGAGGCAAAGTGATGTTGACACTACCCGAAAACAGCTGGCGTGCTGGAACCAGGCTGGGCTGGAGGGAGTACCTGTGCCAAAGACACTTCAGAGCAGCAACTGGCAGTGTTGGAGCCCAAGGATTACAGTAGAAACAGAGTGTAGCCAGAGACCTAATTGGAGCAAGTTTATTATCTGTAGTAGTGTGAATGTGGACAGAGCAGGCGAAATTGCCGGACACACAGCAGGGGATCAGCTGACGTTACTGAACCCCAATAACACAGGAGCAAGTGTTGACTGTGCAGACGGCACTTCTGAGCAGCAACTGGTGGTGTTGGAGCCCAGGGATTACAGTTCAGGTGGTAGAAACATGAACACAACAGGAGACATGGATACTGTTGCCAACCAATTATTTAATCTGGAAGAGGACTGGCAAATTCCTGCGAGATCCAGGCCTTGTTCATTTTCAGAAAAGTAAGCCGGTCAACGTTATCGGAGGATAGTCGCATGCGACGGTCTGTTAGTACACCACCTGCGGCACTAAAGACGCATTCCGATAATACACTAGCAGCAGGGCAAGCCAGCACCTCCAATGCATACTGGATAAGCTCTGGCCATGTATCCAGCTTAGAGACTCAAAATTTGAAGGGGGAAGAGCCGTGTGGGAGAACACTGAGAGGGCAAGACATGTAGTCTATCACCATCTGACGGAAACGTTGCCTCCTGCTGACTGGAGCCGTCTGTGATGGTGTAGACATTTCTGGCGGGGACACAAAACTTTGCCACATTTGGGACATACTCGTCTTGCCTTGTGCTGAGGCGCTGCTTCTGCTCCCTCTTTGTGCAGAGCTTCCTCCACTGCCTCGACGCACTGAGCTGCTTTGTAAAGCACTTGCAGCACTGCTCTCGGGTGGAATGGAGAACATGATGGAATGCACCAATGTGTCTTGGTACTCCCGCATTTCACGCTCCCGGTTCAACGGTGTTATGAGGCTTTTTAAGTTGTCCCGGTAGTGAGGGTCTAGGAGGGTGTACACCCAATAATCAGCCGTGTTCAGAATGTGGGCGATGCGGCGGTTGTTTCTCAGGCACTGCAGCATGAAATCAACCATGTGCTGCAGACTGCCAACTGGCCAAGAAACGCTGTCCCCTGATTGAGGCGTCATCTCTGCCTGCTCTGCATCACCCCACCCTCGCTCTACATACTGACTACTAGAGCATTGTGTACCTCCCTCCTCTGGAGAGATGTCTTCCTCCTCCATTGACTCCTCCTCATCCTCCTCACAAAGTGTCCCCTGCCTAGGCCTTTGTGAGGAGCCACGTTGCGCAGACTGTCCATAAGCAGATGGCATTTGTGACTCCTCATCCTCTACCTCTTCCACAACCTCCTCCCTTAGTGCTTGCAGTGTTTTTTCAATCAGGCAGATAAGAGGGATAGTCATGCTGACTAGTGCATCATCTGCACTCGCCATCCATGTGGAATCATCGAAGGCACGCAAAACGTGGCCGGTGTCTTTCATAGAGGCCCACTCAGTGGTGGTGAAGTGTGAACGGCGCGCAGTGCGACTTGTTTGCACCTGATGCAGCTGGTACTCCATTACTGCTGCCTGCTGCTCACACAACCTCTCCAACATATGTAACATTGAATTCCACCTGGTGGGTAGGTCACATATGATACGATGTTCCGGAAGGCGGATACGGCGCTGCAGAGCTGCAAGGCGCGATCTTGCCATGCTGGAACGCCACAAGTGAGCGCACTCTATGCAGACCTTGTGCAGCAGTGCATCAAGATCCGGATAGTCCCTCAAAAAACTCTGCACGACCAAGTTGAGCACATGTGCCAGACATGGGATGTGAGTGAGGTTGCCTAGGCCCAGATCTGCCACCAAATTTCTGCCATTGTCACACACTACCATGCCTGGCTGGAGATTTGCTGGCACAAACCACACGTCGCTCTCCTGCTTGATGGCATTCCAGAGCTCCTGCGCTGTTTGGCTTCGATTCCCCAAAGAAATTAATTTCAATACGGCCTGTTGACGTTTGGCCACGGCTGTGCTCATATCGTTCGTAACAGGTAAGCGTTCACGGGTCCATGTGGAGGTAGACCGTGATGGCTCTTGCAGCGCTGATTCAGAGGAACTGGAGTATGAGGAGGAGTCAATGTGTACAGACTGGATTCCTGCAATCCTTGGAGTTGGCAGAACACGTACAGCGCCACTCTCAAGATCTGTACCCGGCTCCACAACATTTACCCAATGGGCAGTGATGGAAAGATATCATCCCTGTCCATGGTTACTGGTCCACGCATCGGTGGTCAGGTGGACCTTGCTACTGACGGCGTTTAGTAGCGCATGTTTAATTTTTCCCTACACATGCTTTTGCAAGGCAGGGACGGCATGCCTGCTGAAATAAAAGCGGCTGGGCACGTTGTATTGTGGGACTGCCAATGTCATGAAATTGCGGAAGGTGTCAGTCTCCACCAGCCTGAATGAGAGAATTTCAAGGGACAGTAGTTTTGCAATGCCAGCATTCAGAGCCTGTGCTCGGGGGTGGTTTGCCGAGTATGGGCGCCTTTTCTCCCGTGCCTGTGCTATCAATGGCTGTAGACTGGCCTGGGAGTGTGAGGATGACAGGGAACGTGATGCTGTGGGTGGAATGACACTGTGTCTCTGTACAACAGTGCCAGAGGTTCTTCCATGGCGATCCTGTGAGGAAGCCGAACCAGATGTGTGTGAGCTGGAGGAAGAGGCTACAACACGAGCTGAAGAGGTGGTAGGTGGCGATGTAGGTTGGCCTAGGTCTTCAGTGTGTCTTTGTAACTCCAACACGTGCTTGGTCCGCACATGTTTCCACATATTTGTGGTATTGAGGTTGCTGACGCTTTTCCCTCTTTTCACTTTCTGATTACACAGCTTGCATTTGACAAAGCAAATGTCTTCTGCAACTGTGTCAAAAAAGGACCAGGCACTGCAAGTCTTGGGAGCGCCCGTTTTGGGTTTTGGAAGAGGCATGCTCCTAATGGGTGCCTAAGTGGAGACTACAGGCAACCGAGTCTGCCCCCTCCCTCTCCCTCCTTTTTTGGATGTTTGGGGAATCTCTTCCTCAGAGCTGCTCCCACCACATTCCTGTACCTCACGCCATGATGGGTCAAGGACCTCATCATCTACACTACCCTCTTCAAATGTCTGCTTCTCCTGGGTTGTCTCGACAGCACAGTACGTACCAGAAAGTGGCACCTGAGTCTCATAATCAGATGCGTACTGAGGTGTGCTGACCATAGGCACTGGCCCACCCGCCTCTTCAGATTCAGAGAGACAAAGCTGTTGCGCATCACTGCATACTACCTCTTCTTCAAATTCTCGAATGCTGCTTGGCTGTCCCCCTCTTTCCAAGCAAACAGATTCAGAGAACAGAAGTAGAGATGGCTCCTGTCCAGGGCTCTCTGACTGCCTGGTCAATTTGCCAGATAGTGAAGAGACAGATGGGTGCTCTTCAGTGCTTTGGACCTGAGAGGATCTGGAACTAATTGAAGTTGACGCGTTAGCTGCCATACATCCGACAACGGCTTCAATTTGTTCGCCCCACAGCAGTAGGGTATGGCGAGCTCCTACAAAGCTGCCCATAAAGGACTGTTCCCTGGTAAAACTGGGGGATGCTGAGTCACTGGTGCCCGCAGCAGGCACAGAATTCCCACGTCCCCTCCCTGCAGAAACTCCACACCCACGACCACGTGCCTTGCTCCCTGCCTTCTTCATCTTGGTAGACTGATAAAGATAGGCAGAAAAGTACTAAGGGCTTAGTGTGCTTATTCCTGAACAGCTTCTAACAGGTATAAGAAACACTAATTTTATAAAGTGTGGACTAGACTTTAATATGAGCTAATGTGGCCTACACAACTGTAAAGTGGAGTGTTTGGTGAACTTTATTAACTTTTTTTTTCTCACAAAAAGACACTGGATGTGCCCAAAGATGTAAAACCGATAGTATCACAAACTTTTTGTAGCTATTACAATGCAGGAAGGTGACCTACAATGCAATAGATGAGGCTCCAAAAAATAGGAGAAATTTGGAAAAATGAGCAGAACTAATGCAAAAAAGGACAATGTATGAGGCAGTGACGCACGCTGAGTGGACTACAACCAGAGCTGGCTGCAGAACACACTACAGCGTGAGCTGCACTCACACACAGAGACCTCGCAGACAGCAGTGAACAGCGCTGCAAGGCAAAAGAAAGCTTCTCACACAGCGGTTGCTAAAGTAGCCTGGGTAAAGCACAATAAAGCAAATCGCTAGCTCAAACTGTCCCTCAGAGTCAGAACAGCAGCGTCCTGTCCCTAAGTAAATTCACAGCAGAGTGAACCCAAAATGGCGACGGCGGCTTTTATAGTGCATCATGACATAATTTCAGCAGCCAATTACAGCCATGCCATTAGTTAACATGCCTAACATGCATAACAGGATGTGCCCACACTTCTTAGGATTCCTCATTGGCTGAATAAAATCAAACTGGCTCATTGCATTATAGGAACTTCCGATTCCGGTATTCGATATTCTAAAAGTATCGGAACTCAGTATCGGAACTCCGATACAGCGAATATGGGCCGATACCCGATACTGCAGTATCGGAATGCTCAATAGTATCTGCAGCATGTCAATTCTTTCTGCAGATTCGGCAGCGGTTTGACACCTGTTCCATTGTCCAGGTGTCAATCCGCAGAGGAAAGCTGCTGGCAAATCTGCAGGAAAACCGCAGTCCCTTTACCTGCGGTTTTACCTGCAAATCTGCGTGGAAAAATCTGCAGGTGAATCCGCACTGTGTGCTCTAACCCTTAAAGTGGTTTTTATCTTTCTGAACACAGGGGAAGGAATGCAGCAAGGGGCATTGTGTAATATGTACAATAATTGGGGCATTAACACCATTTTTATAAGATTTCCTCTGCCAATCACCGATAAAGGCAACTTCAACCAGGCATTTATTCCGAACCATTAAGGGGTCAATATTAAGTGGTATGCAGTCCTTGGGTCTATTGCTTACTATTATTCCCAAATATTTAAATGTATCTCTAAGGGTGGTTTCACATTAGCGTCTCAGGCCGCAGCGTCGGCCTGTGCACGGCCGCCGCTAAGCCCCGCCCCCTGCCACGCCTCCTCCGGTAGCTCCGCTGTTGCAATTTGGTGTGCTCGGCGCACCGTCAAAAGGACGCATGTGCCGCCAAACGCATACCTGTGCACGGCCTGCGCCCCCAGTGCTAAAAATAGCAGATGCAGGTCGCATGCGGCGTCATGCGCCCGTAGGCGGAGCTACCAAAGGAGGCGCAACAGGGGGTGGGGCTTAGCGGCTGACGTGCGCAGGCCGATGCTGCGGTCTGAAACGCTAATGTGAAACCACCCTAATCTGTATTTGTGACTGTTCTAGCTCTTGGGATATAGGCAGTGGATCTACTGGCATAAGGACCGATTTATACCTATTGATCAATAGGCCCAACCAATGCCCAAACTCCTTTAGTATATGCATGATTGGGCCCACAGAGTTTATGGTATTATCTAGGAAAAGTAACATATCATCTGCATATAAACTTATCCTTTCCTCTATCTTTCGGCAGGGCCCTACTGTACTCTAACCTATTAAACATTTGGTAACTTTTTTTTTTTTGGTAAACTTTTTTTTGTATATTTTAATTACTTTTCTTCATGGGAATGTGTTACATACATTTTTTAAACTAATTGAAATTATATATATATATAAATATTGTGATAAAACACTCCGGGATCGCCTTTGCTGGGGTCAAAGGTCACGTGCATTCAGCATGAAACTCAGGCGCAGAGCTGGGATTCGTGTATAACCGACCCTGGGTCAGGTTTATTAACGGTGAAAGCAATGCAAAAGGAAATAAAACATAAAACAAATCCTTGCCTGTCCGGCACTAACTAAACAATGGACAACCTAACTACCAACTGGCGGGCTTCTCCCATCCAGCCAAACCACAGTTGCAGTGGGCACTGCTTTCACTCACGTGTGTGTCTCTCACACAGACAGGCTCTCTGTGTTCCCAGGCTGAGACACTAACACAACCACCTTGCATCCTTTTATATCCACCTCCCATTATCCATTAGTAAGCACGTGAGATACTGACCAGACTAGGCCACATAGGAAAGGTATCTGGGCGAGATATACCTGCCCTCATCCACTATTCCCACATGATTCTCACATATCCCCCCCTTCTGCTCAGACCACTCCGGTCGAGCAATGACACCCGCCAAACAGTGCACTCGGGACAGGGCATCTGCATTCCCCGGTGCTCCACCGTAAAAGTGTAGGCCTGCAGGGCAAGGAACCACCGGGTCACCCGGCTATTCCGTTCCTTGTTCAAGTGCATCCACTTGAGAGGGGCATGGTCAGTGATCAGCCTGAACTTTCGGCCCACCAGGTAATATTTGAGGGCCTCTAGAGCCCACTTAATGGCGAG